>NC_081418.1:134904338-135255049 GCF_949786415.1 Peromyscus eremicus
GTCTCAGGTAGCCCAGGCTGGCCTTGAACTTGATGGCCCTTACCTATTAATCTTCCTCCCTCTATCTCCCAAGTACTGAGATTACAGGCATGCATTACCATACCCAGCTCTACACCATTTAAATTTTGTATATTAATTTTTTGTCCTGAGGATTGAATGCATGAGCCCTATCACCCAGCTATATCCCAGCCCACACTGAAATCATTTTAAAATGTACACCTCTGTGGGATTAAGTACACTCACTACATTAAACTGAAACCTGTTGCCTTTTAAAGTCTCTCTACATAACCTACACTCTCAAAAATCCCTTCATCCAGGCCGGGCATGATGGCACATGCCTATAGTACCAGCACTTGGGAGGTAGAAGCAGGAGGATCAGAAGTTCAAGGTCATCTTATGCTCATATAGCAAATTCGAGGCCAGCCTGAACACAAGACCCTCCAAGAAGTCTGAAAAGCAAAGCAAAACAAAAGATCAATCTCTTCGCTTCAGCCTCCCAAGTGCTGCTATTACAGGCATGCTCTATTGACTTAACCTTAAAGGAAAACTCTTGAGACCAAGAGATTTCGGAAATAAAAGGGTTTATTGAATCATTACCAACTCCTGCTAGGGAACAGTACATTCCCAAGACTTCCAACAGAAAGTTAAACAGCACTTGAAAATATGCTCACTAGGCCCTACAAGCCAAGAACTTTAAAAAAAAAATTACTTGTTTTCATTTCTTGTTTGTTGAAACAGAGTCTCATGTAGTCTCGACTAACCTCAGATTCTCATGTAATCAAGGCTGGCCTTAGACTCGTGATCGGTCTTCCTCCCCCTCCCGCGTGCTTGCTAAGACTGCAGATGTGACCAATCACACCCCTGTTTTTTTATTCTTAAGATTTGTCTTGGGGGGCTGGAGAGATGGCCCAGTGGTTATGGCACTAACTGCTCTTCCAGAGGACCTGAGTTCAATTCCCAGCACCCATATCAGGCAGTTCACAAATGCCTGTAACTCCCACTCCAAGGGATCTGCTGCCCTCTTCTGGCTGCTTGAATACATGTGGCATACACACACCTAAATAAATATTAAAAAATTAATAATGATAAGAAAGGATTTATCTTATATGTGTGGGTGTTTTGTCTGCATATATGTTCATGCATGCTGATGAAGTCCAGATGAGGCATCAGATCCTTTGGAACTGGAGCTGCTTTTTGGGTGCTGGGAATCAGACCCACGGTCCTATGAAGCCAGTGCGCTGGTCGGCCTGGAATTTATTATGTAGACCAGGATAGCCTCAAATTTATAGCAATCTTCCTGCCTCTGTTTGCTAAGTGCTAGGTCAGGCATGGACTCTACTCTGAAAAAAAGAAGAAAGAAAAAAGAAAAGAAAGGGAGGGAGGGAGGGAGAGAGAGAGAGAGAGAGAGAGAGGAGCTTTAGGGCTGGAGATGGTCCAGGCGGCAAGAGTGCCCACTGGGAAAGAAAGATGACTCAAAGTGCAATTCACCAACACGCACACAGCTGGACATGATTGTGTGCACCTATAACCCCAGTGTTGGGGGGCAGAGATCGCTCCCCAAAGCTCACTGGCAACCAACATAACTGAAAGGTCAAGTTCATTGAGAGACTTTGTCTCAAAACAATAAAATGGAAGGCCACAGAGGACATCTGACGTTGTCCATCTGACCTGTGTGCACACCTATGCCCATGCACACACGTACATACCTCCAAATTTTACGTACAAAATAACGGGGTTCCACTGAATCACTGTACTCTCTCCATACACACCACACACACACACACACACACACACACACACACACACACATACATACACGCACGCATGCACCTTCTTTACTCTTTCTTGTCCAAGAGCAGGTTTTTTGTTTTGTTTTATTTTATTTTATTTATTTTTTTTTAAACATGGTCTCTCTGGCTGGCCTAGAACTGGCTCTAGACCAGGCTGACCTCTGACTCACAAAGATCCACTTGCCTCGGCCTCCCAGGGGCTGGAATTAAAGGTGTGCGCCACCACACTAGGCTCCACGAGCATTTTTATAAGAAAAAGAAAAACAGGGAGGAAAACGTAAGCGTTTAAAGTGCAGCGACTCTTGGCAGTCGGCCACCTGCTGTTGCAGTCAGAATTTTGATGCATACATTCAGAACTGCAGAATATTTTCACAGTGCTGGTGTTGATTTGCCAATGTAGCTGAACAACTTCCCTCGTGGCTTTCCTCCATCTTCTGGCCCTTGTTGTTAATTTTAGGACATTTTGGAAATTTTCCCCAACAGAGTTGTATCATCAACACCACCATCCACCACTGGAATTTTTTCATGTTCCCCACCTAAACTCTGTCCTCATTAAACATCATAGCTTCCTACACACACACACACACACACACACACACACACACACACACACACACATACACACATACACACACATACATACACATATACACATACACACACATACATACGCACACATATATACACATACATACACACACATACACACATACATAGACACATACAGTCACATACACACATACACACATATATACACACACATACACACACACATACACATACACACACACACACACACACACACACACACACACACGGGCCCCCCCCCCCCCCCCCGCAGGGTGCTAGGTCCTAGCTATTTGATAATGAGTGAGTCATGAGTGAGAGAATGAACAGGGTTGGTCCACAGCAGCGGGTCTCCACCCTGGATGCCTTTAGGAGTGTGCTAGGTGAAGTAAACGAGAATGAGCTGGCTGTAATAGGGAGGGGTGGGAACTAAGGGAAGCCAGAGGGACCCACCTCATCTAGGAAGAGCAGAAGCCACCTTCATAGGTTCACTGAGTCAACAGTAGATGTTGTTCATTTCAGACAAGGTCTCCTGCAGCCTGGGCTGGCATGGAACTCACCCCCCAGGATGATCTTGAACTCCTCATCACCCTGACCTCTATCTCCCAAGTTCCCGGATTACAACAGGTTTGCACGGCCATGGCCTGCTCAGCAGTAGAACTTCTATCAAAATGACAACGTGAGCCCAGAGTTGGCAGCTCCCCCACAATTCCGAGAGAGTAGAAGACCAGCTAGTATGTAATATCTCCTTATTTTAACGACAGCAATGGAGTTTTTTTGCGATCCACTGGGTAGATCAGACAAAGCCATTCCCAGGCTTGGCTCTAGCTTTAGACCTACCAGTTTGCAAGCCATGGGCCGAGGCAGGACCTGGTCAGCCTGATGACTCTGTGGGTGTGGGACTGTGATTGACTGTGCAGATGGGCTCCTGGGAGTCAAGGAAATCAAAGCCTGTTTCCCCTGAGGGGCTTTCCAGAGAGGAAAAGAAAAGAGGAAGAAAGGTCTGTGGTGAGCAGATGACTTAGCTATGGGCTTTGTATGATTGACGTTTACTTATCTTCACAAGAATGGCACGACATGGGCACTATGACATGGAAACTGGGGCAGAATGACTTTTTTTTTTTTTTTAATTGAGCCGGGCAGTGGCGGTGCACACCTTTAATCCCAGCTCTCGGGAGGCAGAAGCAGGCAGATCTCTGTGAGTTCAAGACCATCCTGTCTACAGAGTGAGTTCTAGGACAGCCAGGACTACACAAAGAAACCTTGTCTCAAAAAACAAAAACAAAATTTGGGGCTGAGGGGCCTAGAAAGACAGGTCAGTCAGTAAAAACTTGCAAACAAGCATAAGGATGTGCTCCTCATCCATGCAATAAAAGTTAGTGTAGTAGCACATGTAATCCCAGCACTAGGGAGACAGAGATGCGGGGTCCCTTGGGCTCTGGTCAGCCAGCCTAATCCAAAAAGCAAGTTTAGGACTCAGTAACATACCCTGTCTCAGAAAACACCATGAGACTCAGCGTAGTGGCACACGCCTTTAGTCCTAGTCCTTGGGAAGCCAAGGCAGTGTATCTCCGTGAGTTTGAAAGCACCCTGGTCTAAATAGCAAACTTCAAGTCAACCAAGGCTATATAGTGAGACCCTGTTGCAAACAAACAAACAAAACAAAAACAAAAACAAAAAGCGAGGTGGACAGCTCCTGAGGAAAGATGCCCAGAGCTGACCTCTGGCCTCCTCCACATTGTCGTGCACATGCGTGTGTACCCGCACACGTGGGCAGGCACACATACGCACACATGTACAAAAGAGAAATTGGGCTGGGAACCAGACGTGGTAGTTCACGCCTATAATCTCAGCATTCATAAGGCTGAAGCATAACCGTTACCACAAGTTCAAGGCTATCCTGAGCTACACAGGGAGAGAAAGTTCCAGGACTGCTTGTGTGACATACTAAGACCCTGCCTCAAAAGGAAAAATGGTGGGCAGATGGTGCACATCTTTAGTTCCAGACTCAGGATCAGACAGGTGGACAGATCCCTGTAAGTTCCAGGCCACCCCAGTCTACACAACAAGTTCCAGTTCAGCCAGGGCTACACAGTGAGACCCTGTCTCCCTCACACACACCAAGCAAGGATGATGGCTGAGGATGATGTCCTCCCATGGCAGGGGGAATGACAGTCTCATCTGCTGGTGTCACCTGGAGCCTCACCTCTGGAGGCTGTTCTTCCGTTTGGAAAGCACTCTCACTGGGGAACTTCAGAGAGTTGGTCTGAGTAGAGTGCTTGCCCAGCATGGTCAAGGCCCCCGGTTCAATCCCCAGCACTGGCAAAGAAGGAAAGGAGAAAGGGGAGGAAAGGAAGGAAAGAAGGAAAAGTTCATTTCATAGAAGTTGAGGGTGGAATCGAGGTTATCAGAAGCTGAGGAGAGGAGGAGGGGAGGGGAGGAAGGAGAAGGAGGAGCAGGGAAGAGGAGTGGAGAAGGGGAGGGAGGAGGGAGAGGGGGAGCAGGGAGAAGGAGTGGAGAAGGGGAGGGAGGAGGGGGAAGGGGAGCAGGGAGGAGGAGTGGAGAAGAGGAGGGAGGAGGGGGAAAGGGGAGCAGGGAGGAGGAGTGGAGAAGGGGAGGGAGGAGGGGGAAAGGGGAGCAGGGAGGAGGAGTGGAGAAGGGGAGGGAGGAGGGAGAAGGGGAGCAGGGAGGAGGAGTGGAGAAGGGGAGGGAGGAGGAGGAGTGGGGAAGGGAAATAGGGAGGAGGCGGAGTTCAGCAAGGTGATAATAGGCAATCCTAATGTCCTGTGCATTTCAGAAAGCTATAGGAAGCTGGGCCTGGTTCACAAGCCTGTAATCCTGTACTTGGAAGACAGAGATAGGATTACAAATTCAAGGCCCACAAGAACTTAGAAGAAAGAATGTTTTAAAAAGTTCCCCATAGCCGAGAATAGTGGCGCACGCCTTTAATCCCAGCGCTCAGGAGGCAGAGGCAGGTGGGTCTTTGAGTTAGAGGCCAGCCTGGTCCACAAAGTAAATTCCAGGATAGCCAGGGCTACCCAAAGAAACCTGTCTCAAAAATAAAAACAAACAAGCAAAACATTCCCTATGAAGAAATGTTAAATTTTTGAAGTAGATAGATGTTTACCCTGATTTAGATTTATTATTTTTACTATTTCATGTGTTTGAATGTTTTGCCTGCATATATGTCTGTGCAGTGTGTGTGCGTGCCTGGTGCCCTCAGAGGTCAGAAAAGGACATTGAATCCCTGGGACTGGAGCTACAGATGGTTGTGAGCCCCCATGTGGGTGCTGGGAATCGAACCCAGGCTTCTGGAAGGACAGCCAGTGCTCTCTCTTAACCACTGAGCCAAGTCTATAACCCCATTTATCTTGATTTAAATATTACATATATATATATATATATATATATCTCAACACATCACACAGGAGATATTCTCACTAGTAAGTGGGGTTATTTGTTTTTGTTTGTTTTTCTGGCTTATCGAGACAAGGTTTCTCTGTATAGCCCTGGCTGTCCTGAAACTCCCTCTGTAGACCAGGCTAGCCTCAAACTCAGGGATTTTGGCCAACTCTGCCTCCTGAGTACTGTATTAAAGGCCTACAGCACCACACTCAGCTTAATAAATGCATTTTTAAGGTTTTGATAGATCAGCTAAAGAATAGAAACCAGATGTGGTGGCTCACACCTGTAATCCCAGTCCTTGGGAGGTTTAGGCTAAAGGAATTGGAGGTGTAGGCCAACCTGTGCTACCTAGTTAGACACGGCCTCAAAATAAAGGAATGAATAAATACGGCTGAGGACAGCTCAGTGGAAGAGCACCTCCCCAGCATGTGTGAGATCCTGGGTCCAATCCTTAGTTCCACAGAAGAAAAACTGTAGAAAGTCCTTTCCGTGTTTTGTCTGCTTTATTGAGATGGTCTCCCTAAGAAGCTTTGCCTGGCCAAGGAATAAGCGCTCCTCCTGCCTCAGCTTCCCAGTTGGAGAAATCCAGGCACGAGCCACCAAGGTCAGCTCGCAGTCCTCATTTTACAAAGGAAACCTACGCCAGGCCGTCGGCCATGCTCCATGAGTGCGAGCTTGGAGCCTGGTTTCTACAGATTCCTAGTTCTTGGTTGGAGCTATTTTTGCTGCTTGGATTCTGTGCTTCCTGGCTAAGAAGAGGGAGAAGTAACCAAAGGGAGAGAGTGGGAGCTGGGGAGCAGAGCCCCCCAGCCCAGCATTATGAGAGGCTACCAACAGAGCACTCGAGACCAGTGTTTCGGAGATGAGGGCTGGGAAGTGGAGCACCAGGTGCAGCCCTGTGGTGACCTCGTTACAGGAACCATCTGCTGTAGCACACTCTCCTAAGATAGCTGGGGGGTGGGCATGGGTGAGTAGCTGGGCAGGGTTACATGGGATTTTCCCTGGAAGCTGTATCTAGGAGAACCAATTCCACCTCCATCCTGGCCACGTTTTCGTGAGCCCCTCGGCCACTTTCTGTGACTCCCAGAGGCTTCCTCCAGCCATGAGAAGATGGGGGTAACATATCTCAGGGCTCAGCCGAGGCTCAGCCAGCTGACACCTGTGACCCTTTGGAGAAACTGTCAGCCACAGAGTGCAGATGATAGAGCCCACCCCCACCCCAACCTCATTCCCTTTAAAGAAAAGACTCCATCTTAGGGTGGGGCTCAGAAGGGAAATCTAGGCCCTTTGTTCTGTTTTCTTTGAGGAAGGGTAACAGCAGGGGCTCCAATGTGAACCCCAACACCTCGGCTTGGCTGGGGATGTAGGGCAGAAAATTCTCTGACCCATGGAGCCCAGTAAACCAGTTCAGAGGTGGGGGGAGCGGTGGCCAATGGTCTGAAAGCCCACAGGATAGCCTCCTGGTTGACGGGCTTGACCTTCGTTAGCCTCTAGTACATCTGGACAATGGAGAAGACCACTAGGTCCAGGAGAAGGCAGGGATGGACGATAATCAGATGCCACTCCCCTCTCTGAGGCTGTCTGTCATTCAAGCTCTGCTACCTCGTGACAGCCAGACTGTAAGTGGCCCCAGCAGTCCCACTTCCTGTGGTTCAGGTCCTTATCGTGCCCCTTCCTATACCGTACCATGACTGGCCTGTGTGATCTGCAAAAAGGGCAGAAGGGCAGAAGGGGTGGCCTATCACTTTCAAGATCAGGGCATGAGAGGAATGCTTTTATCGGATCCCGTCACCGTCACCGTCACCGGGGGGGGGGGGGGGGAGCCAGTCACAGCTGCCGTGGCACTAAGGGGGAAGAATTGAGGCTTCTGTCCCTTGGCCACCTGAGTGAGCCTTGTAGGAGGCAGATCCCTCAGTGCTGGCCAAGCTTGCCCTTAACCATAGCTCTGGACACACCTTAGAGCAGCCGCGTGGTAGACCCTGTACCAGAACTATTCAGCTAGCCTGATTTCTGGCCGTGAGAAGATTACTAAGTTTGGGGTGATTTTTTGAAAAACGCAGCAATAGATTGCTATAATAAACACATTTTGCTTCTGAGATGACTCCCCACCCCCCTCACCCTAAAGCTCCCTGAGCAAACTTCCTCCTCACATCCCTCCCCCTCCAGGCTCCCAGCCCAGGGCACTGGTTTATAGGTAAACTGGTAGGTTTCATATCTAATGCCATAAAAAACCCGGGACAGACCAACAACCACTGGGGGACACCTAACCAATTAACCCAACTCCCAGAGACTTTAAAAGGACACAGAAAGGGCCAGAAGTTACCCTGCTGGCTAGAGGATGGGGTTTTGTGGGGAAGGAATTCCAGCAGGAACATCACCCCTAAGGAAGACCCCACAGTGCAGCACACTTATACACAAGGTCCCAGCTCCTCTCCCTCCTTTCCATGTGAGACAGAGGAACAAGGTGGTCCTCCACTCTGTTCCCTCCATGAAAGAGCATGGGGAAGCCCCTGCATGAGCCCCCGTGAACCTATGACAACTCCTCTCATAAACCCAAAGGGCATAGGTTATTTTCTAGTACGAAGCAAAAATGCCACCCACAGAACTTTCCAGGAAACCCCTGCCCTGTGAAAACGTGGCGGCTTCCACTGAGGCCATGGAAAGAAGGTCTGAGGCAGGGCTGCTGAGAAGCTACCTCAGCAGCTGCCTCTGGGCCTCAGTCAGTGACTCCTTCAAGTCCGGGGGAAGACCTGAGACCTCACACTGTGATGAGTATGGAGGCCTGGGCATTTGCCTCAGATAACCCTATTTATTGGGGACTTTAGCTCTGCGTAGGAGAGCAAATTATTGAACTTGACAAGAGTAAGGGAGCCCGCAGGAGGCTCGTGGTGGCATATACACGCTGTGACCAACACCCTATCAGGGGTTTGTGCGCAAACAGGTTAGAGATCTCTGTCTCTATGGAGACACAAGGGCCAGAGACGTGGGGACAGAGAATGGAAAGTAACACTATTACTTTGTGTTGAGCCATAGGGAAGCAGGGAGCCCCTGAAGCCTGAATAACAAGCCATTTAAGGCAATCTGAAGTCCCGAGGCTTGTGGTTGGAACTCTTGAGTTGTTACAGGTGGAAACACAGTAGCACAGAAAGAAGGAATGGGGACAAACACACTGTAAAGTGAAGTCCTAAAGGGTCTTTGAAAGTCTCCTAACTTTTATGTGGGGGGTGGGGATCTGAACTTAGGCCCTCATGCTTCCCATGCATTTACTGACAGCCCATATCAATGTCCATTTATTTATTTATTTATTTATTTATTTATTTATTTATTTATTATCATCATGTGTATGTGCATGGTGTGTCTGTGGGGGTGGTTGCCACAGCGTGCATGTGGAGTTCAGAGGATAACTTTGCGGAATTGGTTGTTCCTTTCTTTCATCTTTACATGGGTTCCAAGCTTTGGTGAATCAGGTCACCAAGCTTGTATGGCATGTCCCTTTACCCTCTTCCATATCTCACCAGGCCTATTAATGAAAATAATTGTTTGCTTTTTGAGACACGGTCTCTCTGTGTAGCCCTGGTTGTCCTAGAACTTACTATGTAGATCAGGCTGGCCTCAAACTCATAGAGACCCCCTTGCCTCTACCTCCCAAGAGTTGAGATTAAAGATGTGAAGGTGTGTCCCATGCCCAGGATGTTTTTTTTTTTTAATTAATTAATTTGTTTTGGGCTTTTTTTTGAGACAAGGTTTCTCTGTGTAGTCCTGGCTGTCCTGGAACTCTGTAGACCAGCCTGTCCTAGAACTCACTCTGTACACCAGGCTGACCTCCAACTCAGAGATCCACCTGCCTCTGCCTCCTGAGTGCTGGGATTAAAGATGTGCCCTACTACCACTCAGTAGTCTCTTAATTTATTTTTGAGTCAGGGTCTGATGTAACCTAGGCCGGCCTCGAACTTACTAGGAGCTGACTTTTTCAAATGCTGGAATTACAGGCAGGCATCTTCACATTCATTTTGTTAAAGATGGGGTCTCACTATGTTCCCATGTTTGTCCAACACTCCTGGACCCAAGGGGATCCTCCTGCCTCAGCCCCCCATGTAGCTGAGACTTCAGATTCTGAGACTTCAGATTCATGTCTCTGTACCTGGCCATTGTCCCCCTTAATAGGTTAGGGAATGAAAGGTTCGAAGAGGGTTACAACAGCCTCACCGACAGCAGTAGAATGAGAGCCCAGGACCTCTGACTCCACAGCTGCAGCAATACCCAGCTGTCTGGTGGGTTGTTTCTCTCCCTGCCTGTGCCCTTTGTTACAGCCCTCCCCTTTGTCACAGTTGGATTATAACCTTGCCAGGACCAGGACTGCATTTCCTGAAGCTTGCATTGTTCTGCAGAATACATAAGCCATGTGGCAGGTTCTGGGAGCACACTCGTTGCTGCACACCCAGAGTGCACACCATAAATGAAGCACCTGCATGCTGGCTCCATCTTGCCGGATGGCAGTGTGTTAGATGTCAGGCCGGTGGCGGTTGGTCCAGTGACCTCCTCTGGGGTGTGACAAGCAGCGACCACTAGGTGGCAGTGTGTTGTCATGTCTGGGACCAGAAAAGTCACCCAGGGATGACAAACATGGGGGATGGGGCAGAGGTAGCAACGTCAGCTGGTTACCCAGAAAGATTAGGAGGCCCCCATCTCCTGGAGGACTTCACATGGCCGGCTCATGTGTGCGTGCGCGTGCGTGCGTGCATGTCTGCCTGCCTGTCTGTGCTTCCCTTCACTGTAGCGAGGAGTCTAAGGCCAGGGCTGAAGTGCAGCTGAGCTTTGCTGTAGGCCAAAGGGACAAGAATATGCAGGAGACCAGGACAGCCAGCAAAATGTGGGTAGACTATGGGGAAGGGGCTGCGGAGGTAAGAAGTGAGCTTTAGTGGGGGGAAAGGATCGCTCGGGAGAAAGACTAACAAAGGCTAGCAACAGAAAAGGGAATGAGGAACAAGATCGGCTGGAGAAAGTAGGTTGGGAGGCTAGAGTGGGAGACGGGAGCCCCTAGTGGCTGGGAGAGACCAGAACCATCCCCGGACAAGAAAGAGTCAGACTCCAGCATGCTGCTGACAGGGAGTTTATTCCGGACGGACGGAGCTGCTGAGATCTGCTGGCTGCCTTAGCTCCAGGTCAGAGCGGCCTGGGCTCTGGCTCCAGCTGTGGCTCCTGCTCCAGTTCCGGCTCTGGCTCTCGCTCCTGCTCCATCTCCAGTTCTCGCCCCAGCTCCTCTGTCTTACTCGGAGCCGGAGGTGGGTGAATCCCATTCTCTAAGGCAGAAAACCTTCTCCGCAGCCACTGTGGGGAAAGATGGAAGAGCAGTGGAGGAGGAAGGAACAGGGCAAATACTGAGTTCTGCTGCTTTCTTTCCAGCCTTCCCCACCTGACCCAGGGCCTTCTTTCAGCCCCTCTGAACTTCCCAGCTACAAGGTGTCCCCAGGACAGGGGCTCTGGGTCCCAGCTACAAGGTGTCCCCAGGACAGGGGCTCTGGGTCCCAGCTACAAGGTGTCCCCAGGACAGGGGCTCTGGGAGCATATTCAGAATTGACTATAGTTGTCTTCCTCGAGGAAGGGGTCCCACACAGCACTCTGAGGTGTGAGGAGAGTGGACTCCGTCCTTGGAGTACCTTTCTTCTCCACAGGTGGAAGCCAAAGGCCCCAGTCACCAAAAGGAACAGTGAGAAGCTACCGAGGATGAGAAGGAGAAAGAGATGGCTTCCTTTAAGGTCACCTGAGGTTCTCTTTGCACTCCGGGCACCTGTGAAGAAAGCACTGGATTAGACCTAGGGTCGGTCGGAGATCAAAGAGGACACCTTACTACACCTCATCCTTTCCAGACACAATGAGGTCGGAGAGTTTAAGGACCTTGTCCAGGATCATTCAGCTAATGAATGACAGAAATAGGTCAGGCCTAGAGAGCTTGAAGCCAGGTCCCTGACTGGGAAGGGGAAGAGGTGGGGGTAGAGGGCTTGGAAGATGACCGAGGTGACTGCTTTGGAGCTGGGGCCATAGCATTTTAGAGGCTCAGACCTGGCCTAGACTCTGCCATGGGCAATGCCGCTCCGAGAAGCTTCTGCCCCTGGTACAGCTGGCATTGCCAAGGCTCAGAAAGGAGCCTGGCCTCCTGCATCTCCAACTTGGGGCCTGGAGAACTCCTGGACGGGTTGTTCAGGGGACGCCACATAAATCTTTCTTGTCCAGATGCTGGGGTTACCTCACACAACAGCTTTCCCGGGGAGCCAGGTAACCCAAAGGATTGACGAGTCACTGAAAAATTATAGAGAAGATGTCTCATGTCTTGACCCCTGGGTTGTTACAAAGTTGCAATCCCACATCTCTGTCACCTCTTTCTCACTGGAGATCTGGTTGGGAAAACCTCAGGGGAAGGGACCTCATAGGTCACCACTAAATTGATCCTTGGTTTGTGTTATGTTTTTGAGACAGGGTCTCATGTAGCTCAAGCTGGCCTTGAACTTACTATGTAGCCAAAGATAACCTTGAATTCCTGATTCTCCTGCCTCCACTTGGCAAGTACTGGGATTACAGGGGTGTCCCACCTGGTCACAGGAATGTTTGAGTCTCTGGGTCCAGTCCCCAGCACCATATAGACTGGGTATAGATACAAGAAAATCAGAAGTTAAAGATCCACTACACATTGAATTCAAGGTCAGCTGGAGCTACATGAGATCTTGTTTTAAAAAGAAAATAAGGCTGGAGAGATGCCTCAGTGGTTAAGAGTACTTGCTGTTTCCTCTCTTCCAGAGGACCCAGGTTCAATTCCCAACGCCCACTTGGCAGCTTACAATCTTGTCTGTAACTCCAGATCTAGGAGACCAATGCCCTCTTCTGTTTCTGTGGATACCAGCCACAGATGTACAAGCCCGAAAAACACCCATATACATATAATAAAATACTTTTTATTGTTGTTGTTTTTTCAAGACGTGGTTTCTCTATATAACAGCTCTGGCCTCAAACTCACAGAGATCTGCCTGCCTCTGCCTCCCAGTGCTGGGATGAAAGGCGTGTGCCACCGCCACCTGGCTTTATAAAATACAATTTTAAATAAATTAAAAAGGGAGAGATGGTTCAGCGTTTACTAAGTTGCAGAGTTTGCTGTGCTTCCAGAGGACCCATATTCAGTTCACAGCACCCACGCCTGGCAGCTCGCAATCACTTGTAACGCTAGCTCCAGAAGATTCAACAGTTTCTTCTCATCTCCTTGGATACCCTGTACACATACTCACACAGAAACACACACACACACACACACACACACACACACACACACACACAAGCTTCTTCTCTTCTGAAATGCTCAGACTCTCAATGATCAGTCAGGCGAATTAGCACCCAGTACTCCCAACAATGCCAGTCCCCTGCCTCCATCACTTTGCTCACACCGATGCCCCCATTTTGTGGTGCCTCTGAGTGAACTTCATGGACTCTTCCTGAATGTTCACAGCATGAGTAATCAACTGATTGATCCACAGCAGAGCATGCTCAAAGCTGACTAGAAATAGGGTGGTGGTGGACAAATGGTGAAGGCCTTGACCCTGCTGAGCACGGCACACGTGGGGGACTTGGGGACACAGACATCCAAGTTTCAAGTTCAAAAAACCCTGAGTCTAGCATTTCCCAGTGGTACGACCTTGAGAGCACTCCTCCTCTGTAAAGCAAGAGTGACAGTGTCTCTCCCCCTGAGTAGCTGAACACACTTGATCTTTTAGAAGACACCAGAGGGCTGGTGATTTAGAGCAGATGATAGTTACCTGGGTTCTATGAAGGCCTGGGTACAATCCCCAGCACCACATAATCTGAATGTGGGGGCTGTCTGTCTATAATCCTAGCATTTGGGAGGTGACCGCAGGAGAATTAGAAATTCAAGACCATCCTCCACTATATAGTGAGGTTTAGGCCAACCTGGGCTGCCTCAGACTCTGTCGAAAGAGAAAAGAAGGAAGGAGGAAGAAGGAAGAAGAGAGGGACATTGGAGGCCAGGCATGGTGGCTCACACTCGTAATCCCAGCCCTTGGAGGCAGAGGCAGAAAGATCAAGAGTTCAGGAGTTCAGGGGGCTGGAGAGATGGCTCAGCTGTTAAGAGCACTGGTTGATCTTCGGCGGTCTTGGGTTCAATTCCCAGCACCCACATGGCAGCTCACAATTGTCTGTAGCTCCAATTCCAAAGGAGCTGGTACCTTCACATATATACATGCAGGCAAAATATCAACGCACATAAAAATAAAAATAAATAATCTTATGAAGGGTTAGGAATTCCAATGGACTGACAATAGACTGAGTCAGCAAAAGCTGATGGTGCAGCTGAGGGGCAGAGTCAACATAATATCTAGACAGAGTTGTAGAAGTGTGTGGAATTCAGGGCTAACATTCTAGAGATGTGTTGTTTGTTAGTTCCTTTACTTAGTCATGCCATCAATGTTTATTTGTTTTGAGACAGGATCTCAAGTAGCCCAGGCTGGTCTGGAACTCACTATGTACTTGAATTCCTGATCCTCTTGCCAAGTGCTGGGATCACAGCTGTGTCCCACCAAGCCTGGCTCCAGGGGACATTACTAAGTACCTACTATGTGCTTAATGGCCACAGGTGAATGCTGCAGACATAGCCAATCTGTCATGGCTGATAGCTACCAATCAATGAACACATATTTTCGGATTTTTCTTTTGCCTGTTTTTGTTTTATATTGTCTTGGAAAAGCCTTACAAATATTTGCTGATAACGGACTGATTTATTAACTCCTTCCAAATCCAGGTCAACTCCCACAACTCTAAAGAAGCCCTAGGCCAAAAGCAGACAAGAATTTGAGAATATATGCTGTCTTCTCTGGGCCATTTGAACTTTTATCATCTCTGTTTCTAGCTTCTCAGACCTCCCGCCAATTTACGGTAGGGGAGTTCCTTAGAGAAGAAGTGGAACTTTTATTTTGTGACTCAAGGGGAGACTTTCAGTTTCAGTTTTGTTTTTGTTTTGTTTTATCATGAGAGTGAAAAAAAAAAAAAAAAACCATCCCATAAGCTGGGGCATGGTGGCACACGCCTTTAAGTCCCAGCACTCCAGAAACAGAGCCTGGATCTCCAAGTTTGAGGCCAGCCTGGTCTACAGAGTGAGTCCCAGGACAGCCAGGGTTACACAGAGAAACCTCACCTTGAAAAAGAAAAAGAAAAACAAAACAAACAACAAAAAAACAGCCCATAATTTGACAGGCACAGTAGCAGTTGTCTATAATCCCAGCACTTGGAAGTGGAAGATCAGGAGTTGAAAGGTCATTCTCTAAGCTACAGCAGCCTGGGCCCCATGAGAAAAGGCGCTTGCCATGCAAACCTCCTGAACCCGAAGAAAGGTGGGTGGAAGGAAATGACTCCAGAGTTATCCTGCGATCTCCACCTGCGCTGAGGAACACGCACCCATCATATGTACATGCGCACACGCACAGACACACACACACAGACACATTCTCTCTCTCTCTCAAATAACACTTACGAAGTTTACAGTTTGAGACGGCCTAGCATCATGGAGTACATATGCACAGTCTCTGACCAGCCAACACTCCCACCCTGTCCTCTGAAATGCAAGCTCTTCCTTTCCCAGCTGTGGCTGACCTGTGATGACTGCCACAGTGACCGTGGTGCTGAGCCACTGTCCCTGCAGGTTGATGCCACAGCTGTAGGTCCCAGCCTGCTCCAGACCCACGGCCTCAAGTTGAAGGGTAAAATTGCCATTCTTTCCGGCCACCAGGCGCTCAGGGCCTCCCCCAGGAGGAGTCCACTTGGCCATGAGTGAAGAAGAGGTCCCCACACCAGGGGGCAAGTGACAAGGCAGCACCACCCTAGAACCTGCAGCAGCGTACACCGTCAAAGGAGCCAGGGGCTCTAGACCTGGAGGAAAAAGGAGAGCCAAGATCAATACCCAGGGGTGGGTATGCAGTGGGATAGAGGCCGGGAACGTGAGGAAGGAAGGCAGAGGGTGATGGAGGTACTTTGGCGTACCAAGAGACAGAACAAAGCAGAGGGACCAGGGAAACTGGAAAACCCACATGTGCTGGAGAGCAAAGGCTACCAGGAGGATGGACAGCCAAGGGAAAAACTGCAGTGAGAGACGACAGCGGAAGACTCCCACAGCGGAAAGGGTTTGGACACTGAGACATTGCAGCTGAGAACCTGTTTTGGGGGCCCATGAGTCAGGCGAAGTGGGGTGCAGGAAGGGGTTGTGGTCAAGAGTAAAGACAGCTTGGGAGAGTTACCCAGAACCTTGAGGTTGTATGTAATGGAGACATTGAAGCCATCTCTGTAGGTGAGGACACAGCGCCAGATCCCAGAGTCCAGGGGACGGACTTGGGGCAGAAAGAGGAAACTTTCAGCTAAGTAGCGATGGGAGGACTTGTGGACAGGAACTCGGCTCTGGCCCTGGAACCAGTGCACTGAGACTGGGCGGTCAGGGCGACTGAAGGAGCAGTTCAAAACGACCCAATCAGATGGCCTGAGGGGTCCTGGGGGATAGGCGATCACTGTGAGATAGTAAAATAAGGACCAGTCAGTCTACTAGATGAAAGCACTTTCTCAACGCAGCCAGCCAAACTAAGCTGAAAACTCAGGGAAACAGGGACGTTGTGTTCGGATTCTCCGTACAGCCTCCCATTCCAACCCCCAACTTGAAACCTGGGGGTGCTTAACAAGAGACCTGGGACTCCTCCCCGCTGCCTCCTGCCTCCACTTTACTTGGCCTGTTCTTTGGGCAGACCTTGCCTGAGGATGAGCTACGGATGTCTTAAATGAATCACTCTAGACCCCCGAAGAAGAGGTGCTGCCCCACCTCTACCTCCAACAGGGAGGGCGCTCCCGCTGTAGGTGGGGGGAAGGGAGCTGAGGTGTGTGATACAATTTCTCCGTAGCCCCCTCACCCCCGCCTAGAGGCATGCATTTCAGAGGGGCACTTTCCACCCAGCCATCCCTTCTCGAACACTTCTGGAGGCCCAGGTCTAAAGCACCGCCCTTGCAAGCCACGGCTCTTCCTGTCTCGGGGTGACAGGGACCTGCTTCCCAGCCCTTCTCCCTTTGTCCCGCCCCACCTACTCGAGGCCTGGCCGACGCGCAGGCGGAGATGGCAGGAGAGGGTGCGGTGCGGGAAGCGCACCACGGCGTGGTACCCGCCAGCGTCGGCGCGCAGGGCTGGGCGCAACCACAGCGAGAAGTCCCCGCGCTGGAGGCCGCGCTCCTCCAGCCGCACGCGGGGATGCATGGGCAGCCTCCCGCTGCGCAGGCCTCCTGGAGCCACGCTCAGGATCGTGTAGGGATGATGGGGTGCAGGCCTCCCAGGCGAGGGCATCCCCTTGAGGTCAAAGGCAGGGGTGGGAGCGGGTTGGCCACTGTCGCGGGGAGGGAGAAAAGGCTTGAGAAATTCCGGGGCAATTTGAAAAAGCCATAAAAAGATGCACTCCAAACACACTCTGGGGATAATGCAACACGCCTAGGAGAGCGCTTGACCCTTAGCGGCCGCCCTCCACCCCCCAACCACCCCTGTTCCCCCTCCCATCTGCTACTGGAGAGGTGGCCGACTAGGGACCTCAGAGGGACTCACAGAGGTGACAATAATGGCTTGGATGTTTTTTTTTTTTTTTTTTTTTTCCAGAATGCCATTAGAACCAGATTGGGAGGTTCTGTCGCCCAACTTTGGGGTGCATACCCATCTGGTTGATGTTGCCAAGTAACCCCTCCTCTTCGCAGAAAGCTGAGATTCCTGTGGGGGAATTGAGGGCCGCAAGGAAGCTGGACAGGAGTGCCCTCCTGGGCCCACACCACGGAGTCCTCTTTTCCAGGCTCTGAAGCCACGACTATGGAGCAAAAGAGAGGCCAAGGGCTATGAGCCAAGAGATTGGAAAATAGAGAAAGGACTTGGCGTTCCCAAGAGAGAAATATCATTCCTCCCTGTCAGGGGAGACTGAGGCGGCTTTGGGGTTGGAAGGACTGCCCTTAAAAAAAGGCATTAGACACCACCACAAAGCTAGAGAGAGGGGCCATAATGGTCCCTGCTGGATTCTCCCGAGCTCCCCATCTTACCTGGAGCTTCCCAGAGCAGCCGCAGAAGCAATAGGCCTCGGAGCAGAGCCTCCCTCATCTCCTCTATGGCCGGGGCCTCCCTAACCCTCCAAGGGAGGTCAGAAAGGGGTCCTGGGAGGAAAAAAGAGAAGTTCTACAAGGAGGGAGGAGAGGCAGAGAGAAAGAATTACGGTGAAGAAGACCACGGGGGCGAGGGGGTGGTGTCTGGAGACGGAGCAGGAGGACCAATGGCCAGAAACTAAAGAAAGCTGGCTAGATGAGGGGCAAGGGGGGCGGGACACACCCCTAGGACAGGGCAGGGCTGGGGCAGAAAGCAGAGTGGAGGCAAGGCCACCTCAGTGAGCTGGGATGCTGATCTGCTCCTCTGGCCCCATCCTTCCCCACTTCCCCTCCCCACTGCCCGCCCCCCAGCCAGGGCTCGGGGGTTTCGATTCGCAGTGGAAAGTGTGAGGGGGCTGATTCCCAGCAGCAGGGCCCTCCGTTCTGTTGTGGCACTCCCTTGTTTACTTCCTCAGACTCGGGTCTCCCCACCGCCCCCTCTTCCCCCTCTGTCCTCTCTTCTCTTCTCTTCTTTCTCTCTCTCTCTCTCTCTGGGTTCTCTTCCTAGAATTACGACTGTGTCAGACTGTATCTCAAAGCTGCCCCCTATGTCCCCACAGTCACACTTTCTTCGCGACAGGCTCTTTCCCATTAACTTCCCAAGAACTTTGTTGCCTGCCTAGCTGTTCAGGATCTCCTGGACAGGCACACAGGAAGTATTACCATACCACAAGTTAGCAGATCTGAGGAAGGGCTGGGTGGCAGAGCATAGTGGCTACAAGGTGTCAATCTTCATTCTCTGCTACTTATGGTATTATACATTTTTCCATAAAGCAACTCGTGAAAACGCAGACGAGGAAGCTGAGGGTCACAGGCATTAAGTAACTTGCCTAGGTTAGGGGTCATGAAGGCATGTCCCGGTCCTAACCCTATTTGCATTATAGAGTGACTTTTCGTCTTCTAGGAAGAGGGTAACAATGGGATATTTGTTTTAAAGATTTATTTCTATGTATGTGTCTGTGTACCTGAATTCTGCCTGTGTATGAATGCCCAGAGGCCTGAAGGGGGTGTCAAATTCCTTGGAACTGCAGTTACAGGGGGCTTGTGAGCGGCCCAATCTGGATGCAGGTCTTCTGGAAGAACAGCTAGTACCAACAACTGCTGGGGTCATCAGACAGTTCTCTCTCCAGCCCTGCCGATTGTGGTGATATTTTGTGTATGCTCTAACAAATAAAGCTTGCCTGAAGATCAGAAGGCAAAGCCAGCTAGTAGTTAGCCGTAGAGGCCAGGCAGTGGTGCTCACACCTTTAATTCCAGCACTGGGGACTCTTATGCCTTTGCTCCCAGTACTTGGGAGGCACACACGCCTTTAATCCCAGCACTAGGAAGGTTGGGAAGTGATATGGCTGAACAGAGAAAAGGAACATAAGGCAGGAGGAGACAGGAGCTTTTTTTTTCCAGTTGAGGAGTTGGTGAGGTTACAGGTGGCCACGGCTTGTTCCTTTGTCTCTGATCTTTCAGCATTTACCCTAATATCTAGCTCTGGGTTTTTATTATGAAGACCAATTAAGAGTTATGCTACAAGCCGGGCGGTGGTGGCGCATGCCTTTAATCCCAGCACTTGGGAGGCAGAACCAGGCGGATCTCTGTGAGTTAGAGGCCAGCCTAGGCTACCAAGTGAGTTCCAGGAAAGGCGCAAAGCTACACAGAGAAACCCTGTCTCAAAAAAAAAAAAAAAAAAAAAAAAAAAAAAAAAAAAAAAAAAAAAAAAAATTTGTGCTACAGACAACAGGATACTTCACCATCTTCAAAGTTCCCCTCACCTAAAGATTCTGTACTAAAAAATGAAGGTAAGGGCTTATGGAGACGGAATAATGCAGAAATCTTGTAGCACAGCAAACTCAAGAAGAACTGAGGTGTCAGGAATGGTGTTACTTAACTGTATGTAATCCCAGATTTTGGAAGGTGGGAGTAGGCTGTGAATTTCAGGCTTGCTTGGACTACCTAGTGAATTCAGGGTCATCGTGGGCTACAAGGTATACCCTGTGTCAATGACACTACCACCAAAAGACCATTATCCCAGCACTTGGAAGTCAGAGGCAGGCAGTTCTCTGTGAACTGAGTCAGCCAGGGTTGCACAGTGAGACCGTCTGAAAACAGTGAAAACTGAGGCAGATGGGCTGGAGGACTCTCAACAACCCTGGCTCCCCAGCTCTGCCCAGCTGACGCGCGACAGGGAGACAGACCTGATAAGTAACTCTGGAGTCCTCCCCTGCTTGACTTAAGAAGACCCTGCTTCCCACATATCAAAACATGTCCATGCTTGGTAGTTCTCCTTCCAAACCCTAGGTCGAGACCCAAGCCTACCAGCCTCTTCCACTTCGGGGCGGGACTTCCTGTTTCTAGAGCTGTTTCTATCTGCCTGGTTCAGCACAAAGGAGCTGGTAGCTTTCCACTGGGCTCAGCAGAGTCTAGATCTTGTGTGGGTTAGCATAGAGTACATTGCTGAGGTGAACATCCCCAGGAACCCAAAACAGGTCACAAGCCACACCCAGAGGAAGACCTCGCGCTCCCAGGCCATCCCTGGAGGGCTGGTCGTGTCTTCTATCATTTGGGTATGAGGTCAGCCACCCCTTCTCTGTCCTTTCAGACACTGAGTGGACTCTGGGAAATCAGGAGACAGGTTAAAAACAGAAGCGCGACCGTTTCTTTATTAAATTATACAAAAAGGGGAGGGGGGCAGCTTCGGGGCTTGGCCCCAACCCCGGCCCCACCCCGGCCTGGCGCTGTCTGAGGAGGGAATCTGAGGGAGACCCAGGGATCAGGCAGGAGAGAGAAGGGCAGGCTGAGAGGCTGGGGGTGCCGAGGGTAAGGAGAGGCTTTGCAAGGACAGATGGGATGGTGAGGGGGAGTGAAGGACAAGGAATGCTAGAGGACAAGTGAGGGCCGGCTGGGGAGCTCAGGTGAGGCGGATCGGGAGCTGGAAGGATGGCAGTGAGGGTGGAGGAGCAGTGTCTGGAGATGGAAATGAGAGGCTGGGTGGAGGGGCAAGGGTCACAGCTCTGGGGTAGGGCCAGAGCAGGGAGCCAGGAGAAGCGGGGCTGTACTTGTGTGTTCCTGCCCCACCTCCAGGACCTGAGGGGCCTCCCATCCCCAAGCCCACTGGCAGGGGCTCATGCCGATGCCCCATTTTCTGTCTTCTGCCTCTTGGGATCTGCTTCATCCTGTGGAAAGGATAAGAGTTGAGGGAGCTGTACAAAGGAGACCTCCCCCTGTTCCTGCTGGCCCTGCTCTGCCCTGCCTGGGCCACCACAAGGACCTGGGTCCATATCCAAAGGGCACCCAGCCCCTGCTATACTCTTGACAGCCCCTCAGGTCCCCACCCGGTCAGACCTCCTCTTCAGCAGCTCTCTTCCGCACTGGGCCTTCATCCTCCTCCTCCTCCTCTTCCTCATCTGAGGAGCCAGAAACAAGTCATTGGGGCAGGATGGGAGGCTCCGGGCACAGACCCACAACCGCCCTGTGGTTACCCTCAGCCCGGCTGCTGGTCTTCAACTGCTCCCCAACTCTGCTCCTCTGAGCCTCAACTCTTCCAGCCCAGCCTGCCCTGCCTCTCCTTACCTTCTTCATCTCCTTCATCATCATCCTCTCCATCCTCGGCAGTTTCTTCTTCTTCCTCCTCAGCTCCATTCTCCTCCTCCTGTGGGGACCAAGGCAGGGATCGAGCGCTGTCAGGCTGGCTGTTACCACACACTGGGTGATGAAAGGACTCAGGGTAGGGAAGGAATGAGGGGGGGCCAGGAGAAAGGCAGGCAGGAAGAGGGGGGAAGGATGTTGGGGCAGAGTGGGGCTGTCTCCACACCTCCACTACTTCTTTCTTCCGCTCTTTCCGGCCAGCCTTCTCCTCCACTTTCTCCTTCTTTTCCTTCAGGTCCTGCAAGGCAGAAGGTCACCTTCCTCTCAGTACTAATGATGCACAGCCCTCGAGTCCCCCAGCCCGTTTCTCCAACTCTGCAGCTAGGTCGAAGGTGCTCAGCGAAGGTGACCAGTTTCAGGTACAACAGACATGCTCAGGTCCTCCGATTTGGGCCGTAATTGGCTGATCCCAGAGACTTTCTTCCTCAAGACCCAAGGGGAGCGGGAAAGTAATGAGAAAGGGGAATGAGCAGCAACTGAGGCTCCCACACCATGGAGTTCTTCCACCCGCCCGCCCCCCCAGCTTAAGAGTTCAGCTCCACAAAGCAAATCCCCCATCTGCTGGCAGCCTCGATGCCCCACCCCCTTCACCCTCTCTGCTTGCCCCGCTCTGCCTTTTGTCTACCTCAGGGGCCTTTGCCTAAGTACTCTCTCCCCTGGGCATCCCTCCCGGCGGCTTCCCCTTCAGCTCCTAAGGCCTTTGTTTCCTGTCTGTGTCTCCTTAATCCTCCTGTTCCTACTTGGCCCAAGAGCACAGGGATATGAAGATCACCCTCGCGTGTTCCCACAGCGGTGTCTATCCCCAAACGAAACAGTTTCGTATCCCCTCCTCTCCACCTTCATGCATGTGCCCTGGGATGGCAGAAGCGTAGAAGTGGCCATTTTCAGTGGAAATAAAGGGGAAGTCCGGTAAAGGAAACACACAGAAGGCGACGAAATCACAACAAATAAAGTCTGTGCCTGGATGGAAGGTGGGAGTTACCTGTCCGGAGTCCCCTCCCACCAGACTGTCCTCCCCTTCACTCCAAGATGCCAGCAGGTGCTGGAAGTCCTATCCTGACAGAGGGAGATGCTCCTGTGGGTAAGCCCGGCTGGACAAACCAGCCTCCCTGCCCCATGCAGATTCTACTTTTCTCCCTATCACACTCCTTGGCAGGTGCCACATTCTATGATCTTATCTAATGTTAGTATGCAACTCTAGTGTGCATGATCCCAAGTGGGTCGGAGTTTTCCTAAGTAGATCACCCCAGAACGATGTGTCCTTTCTAGAACAAGACTAGGGTAGAGAAGGGACTTGATGCCAAACGACTGGCCTGAGGACACTGGGCGCTCCTCTCCCTGTAGGAGAGCAGAGTGCAAGGGCACTTGACCCTCTCGCTCCAGGCAGGTTTCCTCTGCACTCCGCTTGGTCGTCACTGCTGTCACATGGTGGGTCTGGCGCTCGCTCGTACTACCAGGTGAGCTTTGCCTTACATCCCGCGCCAGGCAGGGACTAACTCAGCTTCGCTTGAGTCAGGCCCTGGCCTGGTTTCCCATCGGGGTTGATGGACGGGTGAGGGGAAGGGAGGGCGAATACCAGAGACCAAAGTCCGCAGGGCTGGCCCCCCT
Organism: Peromyscus eremicus; assembly: GCF_949786415.1. Lineage (NCBI taxonomy): Eukaryota > Metazoa > Chordata > Mammalia > Rodentia > Cricetidae > Peromyscus > Peromyscus eremicus. The sequence continues at coordinate 134,927,543 of NC_081418.1, forward strand.
CCTCCTGGGTCCTGTCCTTCTGGTCACTGTCCTTCCATGATCTCTTTTCCAGGAGGGTATGTGACCTGCCCCCAGTGCTAAGCTGCTCTCTGGCCTCTACACGGGTACACAAGCTCATACAGGCTAACACCAACTCACACGTCTACAGGGGAGCGCCCACGCGCTCTAGAGACACATGGCCCAATGTTTGGGCATTCTGGCACACTCTCACAGGGGCACTGTGGAGCCACTCGGCACTCACAAAGCGGCAACATGCCTCCGGAACATCTCAGTCTCCACATGCACACATGTAACTGACACGGGCAGTCCCACACACTCGCTGGATCTCAGACATACAAAGACGCCTACTCAGTGAAGTCACATGCCGCCGCACAACCCACCGGAGGGCCACACAGGCGCACCTTGTCAGATCTCACATGTCCCCTCTCCCACTGCCTTTCATGCTATTAGATCCCCCCCTTCCACTCGAGCCTCCAGAACTATACTGCCCTCCCCCCTAAAAAAAGACTGGGCTCCCAGCCCCCAAGCCTGGCCGCATTAATTTCCCTAAGCGACACTCGGCAGTTTCCCTGGGGAAATTAGAGGGAGGCTGGAAAAGAGACAAGGGCAAAGGGATGAGGCCAGGAAAGGCTGCTGCTGCGTGCAAAGACAGCTTGACGTATGGTCAGGCGATGCCGAGCTTCGGCTTTTTCGAAGGCGATTCTCTCCACCTTTCTGATTTTTTTAGGAATTCGACATGAGGAGAAACGAGGAAACCGAAAGTCGGTGGTGGAGGGAGAACGGATGAGGATGGGCAGGAAAGAGGGTGCAGGAGAGGCACAGCCCTCCGGGGACGAGCACAGACGGTCGGGCCGCGAGGGGAGGGGCCGAGGAGCAGCCTCCCCGGAGAGTCCTGTTTACACTTGAGGATCGCGGACCGCTTAGCAGAGGAAAGGTGAGGTCAGAGTGGAAAGGGACCTGGAGCCGCGGCACGGACACCCGGCCCGGGAGGCGAGACGCGCCGCCCTCCGACGACGGGAGGGCGGACCGGGCCGCGGCGGGCGCGGCGGGGCACGAGAGGGGTGGGGATGGCGGGGCCGGGCGGCGAGGCCCGAGCCACCGCGCGCTGGGCCGCTAGAGGGCGCTGGCGGCGCCGAGCGGGGTAGGCAGCGCCGGGCTCCGAGCGGGGGGGAGGGCGCAGCGGGGTCCGCGGGGACCTGGCGCCAGGGCCGCTCGGGGCCGTCGGGGACGACCGGGCGCGAACGACCGCGCCGATCGCGGGGCCGCCCGGGTGCCGGGGCTGCCGCCGCCGCCGCCGCCGCCCCTGCCCGTACCTTGGCGCTCAGCTCGGCCGCTGCCTCCACGCTCTTCTCCGACATGGTGCCGGGGCCGGGGCTGGCGGGGAGCCGGGGTCCCGGGGCCGAGGCAGAGAGGCCCTGGACGGCGGAGGGTGGCCGCGGCCGGAACTTGGCGCGGTGGCGGCGGCGGCAGCGGCAGCGGCAGCGGCAGCGACGGCCGCTCGGCAAGCTGGCTCGCTGCAAGAGGCGGCAGAGGCGCGCGGGGTGGGGCGGGGGTGGGTCCCGAGCCGAGACCCGCAGGGCTGCGGGTGTCCGGAGGGCGGGCGGGAGGGTGATGCGGGCGGTGGCCGGCGCGCTCCGGTCGCGGTCGCTCGGTCTTGCTCGCCGCCCCCGCACCAGCAGAGCTGCCGCCGACCAGCCGCTGCCGCCCCCGGGAAGGGAACTCGCTTTTAAGGCGGCGCTGCCCGACGGGAGGGGCTTCCCAGGGGTGGGGCAGGCGGGAGCGGGGAGGAGAGGAGAGGGGAGGGGGATGAAAGAGGAGGTTGGAGAGGTGGGGATAGGAGGATGAAAGCGAAGGGCGGGAGAGCGAGCGGGGCGGGAGGAGGGACGAGACCAGGAGGGGGAAATGGAGAGACTGACGGCTCGGGAGAAAGCGGAGTGGGGCGAGGAGGTGGGAAGGGGTGGGGTTCCAGCGGGGAGACACCGCTCCAAATGCCAGCCTCCTGCTTGCGAGCTGGAGTCTGGCTCCTGGGGGCGGACTGGAGAGGTGGCCAGACTCCTGCTGACCTCCTCAAAGCCCCGAAATGTTGCTAAAGGGCTGGGGGATGCGGGGCGGGCCGATGGAGAGGCCGGGCAGGTATTTGAGAAACCAAAAGCTTAAAGAAGGGGAAGAAGGCTGCCGAGCCACCACCATCTCCCTCGTGTCCGCTTTCTCTCGGTGGCATTGAGGAGGAAAGGGACAGTGCAGAGGACAGCCCTGGCCTTTCATCGGCTGGACCTTTGTGGTCCTTGGCGGGTTCCTTCCCGTCTGTTTCCTTGATCTGAGCGGAGTCAGAGGCTTCTGATCGCCTCTTCTGCCTCTTTATTCCACCTTCTCACCTGTCTCACCTCACTTTTATTTGCCCTGGTCCTTCTGTTTCTCTTCAGCCCTCTTCATTCTTACAGACCAAGACCCCTCCCTTACAGCCATCTGCATCTCATTCCTTCGGCCGCGTGCGTCTCTCCACTTTTCCCAGACAACACCGTTGTCTTCCTTCCCTAACTCACCTGGCCGTATATACACTTCGCTGATTTCCAACTCTTTCTGTCCTTGCGTTTCCCCTTCTCCTCTGCTACCATCTTCCCGGGCCTTTCTCTATTCCCATGGCCTTCTTTGCAAACACCTGGAGTTCCAGCCACACCCTATTGCACACATCTTCAGCTCTGTGCATCATTTTGAGAACCCTGGGATTTCAGAAGGGGACCAGGGCTGGGATGTGGATTTGAGGTCAGAAAAGTGGGTGTTGTAGAGGTCTGGACTTAGAGGAAAATTGTCTTTGGGGGTGTGTGTGTGTGTGTGTGTGTGTGTGTGTACATAATCGAATTTGTCATCGTTACTCTTCACCTTTTCCAAATCATTTTCATTTTCTTAATAAAGAAATTTTCAGCCAGATGACCTATTCCAGCACTTGGGAGGTTGAAACAGGAGGATTGCCATTAGTTTGAAAGCATCCTGGGCAACACAGTGAGACATCATGTTGTCCCCCCTCCCAAAAAAAAAAAGCCATTGTTGTTCGCCATCATCATTTAGCATGTGAGTGCGTCAACACAAACACCATCTCTTGGTCCCTTGTACACACCTCCTGGTTTCCCTGACTATTCAGTTTCTCCGTCTTGGTCTCATAAATCCTGGGAGCCCCACCCTGGTTTTTCCTGGCAGGATTCGGTCCACCTTTTCTCTGAGATCTTTCCATTTCCCTTTTGAACGCGCTTCTCAGACTTAAGTGACTGATGTCTTTAGCAACCTCTTACTATATTCCATCTCTGTATCCTCTCTGGCTTCATTTATCTTCCTCCCCCCTCCACCCCGGTTCCCCCCCAGTCTCGCTCCCTCCGGGTTGGTCTCTTTCCTCGCCCTCCCGCCTTCTTTTTTTTTTTTTTTTTTTTTTCCTCTGCCTTCTTACTCCACCTCCCAGCCCCGCCTGCTGTCTCGGACACCCTGCTGGGCTCTTACCCTGTTGCCCTGGTAACCGCCCTCAACTCCGGTCACCTCCACTCCCCTCCCCCCCTCCAATCACCGCCACCAACAACCTCCATCCACCTTCTCCTATTTTTCCTGAGAACCAATAGAAACCCTGTTGCCAGGTGGAATGCTTATTTGAATCAGCCAATCCAGGATCCTAACTGCTTGCCCTGCCTTATAAGGGGATGTGAGGAGGGCCACTCCCCCGACTCCAGCCCTACAGGGGACGAACCCCTCCACTGTCCTTTCTCTCCCGCCTAGGGAAGACATTGGGACCCTCTAGTTCACCCTCGAATAAAGGGCCTAGTTTCCCATGTCTCTAAATGGGGCCACCAGGGTTACTGTGAGGTGTGGGATGGACCGTGGGGAGTGGGCTGGACTGTGGGCTGGGCCTCAAGGCTGGGGGTGGGAATGAGGTGTGATTAGGGAAGGGGAGGCGGAGGCAGCCGGGAATTTTGCCCAGGGAGGGGTGTCTGGGAGCCGAGGCAGCTGCAGTGGAAAATTCCAGGGAGATGGCGAGGCAGAGAATGGGAATCCTGCCCCAAGGCCCAAGGGAATGCATGGAAATCTAAAAGAGCTTGGACACTAGGGTCTGCAGGGACGGGGAAATGCTGCAGGGGCTAGGACCGCATCTAAATTCCCTCCTCCGTTGGGGAGGCATCCATTATCCTTTCCTATCTGGTTGGACCAGGGATCAGTCTCCTGAAGTTTGCCTTTATGAGCAACCATCTAGGAGACTTGGGGTGAATTTGGAGGGAATGGAACATTGAGAGCCCACCAGGACGGTCTTTAAGACTGTGCCTGTGCCTCGGGTCGGTGTTCAGTGCCAACATTTGCTCCTTCCCGTAGACGTACTTCTGAGGTTTTGTGGAGGCCTGCCTATTCCTAGAATTCTGTTACTCTACAGTCCAATTGAGAAATTTCCCACGAGTTGAATGGGGAATAAAAAAAACCTGTGCTTACACATTTTCTGAAAGTGGGAAAAAGTAAGGCCAGGTGAGAACAAGAAAGGCCAGAGCCCCTGGCAGCCATGACATCTGGCTGAGTTCCTGGAAGTTGGTCTTGCTAATAAGTGTGGAAGGTGTTCCTTCTAATTGCTTCAAACTCATTCTTAGTGAAGTCTCCTGCTTTCTGGTGTGTGTGTGTGTGTGTGTGTGTGTGTCTGTGTGTCTGTGTGTGTCTGTGTGTGTCTGTGTGTGTGTGTGTGTGTTGAGCTCAGGTGAGTGCTAAGGAAAACCTAGCTATCACTGAGGGAGTGGAAGACAGATGTTGGGCCATCTCCCTCACCCTGTATAACATCCTTATTTCATTCCCAGTGACCTCATTTTTTTTATTCCCCATTTTTCCTTTAGATTAATTTTTTTTAAACTCAAGTCAGGAGAGTGGAGAGAAATTAGCCAAGCTCTTTATATAAAACATTGTATTACGTTTGCTTTGTGTGTGTGCACGCATGCACACTCAAGCAGAAGTCAGAACACAACTGTGGGAATGGTTTCTCTCCTTCCGCCACGTGGGTCCTGGGGATCGAACTCAGATGGGCAGGCTTGGGCAAGTGATTTCTGGCCTTTTTTTTTTTTTTTTTTTTTTTTTTTAGGAAGGTTTGTTTAGGTTTATGGTTCCCTGATAATACAGTCTGTCCTGGCAAGGAAGAAGACAGTGTGGTAGCAGGAGTGAGAGGCAGTGGCCTTCATTAAATCTGAAGAAAGGAAGGAGCAATGAATACTTTTGCTCAGCTACCTTTTTGTTTGGTTTTTGTTTTTGTTTTTGTTTTTTTTTGAGACAGGGTTTCTCTGTGTAGTCCTGTCTGTCCTGGAACTCACTCTGTAGACCAGGCTGGCCTCCAGCTCAAGAGATCCACCTGCCTCTGCCTCCTGAGTGCTGAGATTAAAGTCGTGCGCTACCACCGCCCAGCATTTTCTCCTTTTGTTTTTATTTTTTATTTTATGTGTGGGTGTTTTGCCTGCAGGTGTGTCTGGCACTACTTGTGTTCCTGGTTTCCCCAAGGAGACCAGAGGAAGGTGTGTGTGAGCCTCCGTGTGCAGGCTAGGAATCAAATCCAGGTACTCAGGAAGAGCAGTCAGTGTTCTTAACAGCTGAGCCATCTCTCCAGAGTCTCTCCACCCCAACCTTTTTTTTCCCCTTTTAATTAATGTATTTATTTATGTATTTATTTATTTTGAGACAGAGTCTCACTTTGCAGCTCTGACTGTCCTGGAACTTGCTATGTAGACCAGGCTGGCCTCAGACAAACAGCTTCCTGCCACTGTCTCCCCAGTGCTGGGATTGTGTGTGTGCAAAATGCATGTTCAGGTGCCCTTGGAGGTCTGAAGAGGACTTGGATTTCCTGAAGCTGAGTTACTGGCAGTTGAGAGTTTCTGGACCTGGGTGCTGAGAATTGAACTTGGGTCCTCTGCTAGAGCTGAAAGTGCTCTTAACCTCTGAGCCATCTCTCCAGGCCCCTCGATGTCTCCTTTTTATTCGGTCCAGGACTCCAGCTCATAGAATGTCTGAGTCCTTTACCTCAGCAGTGTTAAATATAACTTTACATATACATATGTATCTTTCACAGTGGCCTTGGTGGCACACGGCTGTAATGCCCACACTTAAGAAGTGGAGGCAGGAGGACCAGTAGTTAAAGGCTTATCTTGGCTACACACTGAGTTGGAGGTGAAGCCAGGCCGGGCTATGGAAGACTGTTTCAACAGACAAGCAAGCAAACAACAAGAAAAGTAACTTTTACAAAGCAGAATGTGGTAACGCATCTCTGTAATCGCAATATTGTGGAGCCTGAGGCAGGATCCAAGTTGGCTTTGGCCACATAGCGAATTCCATGCCAGTTCTGGCCGGATCCTGTCTCAAAATTATAAAAAAGAAGTCACCTTCAAAACACAGTCACATCATGTGTAATTAGTCTGGTTGGAAGAGAGACTGGAAGTTAAAGTTGGTTGAAGTATAAGAGTTATGTTTTTTTGTCTCTGATTTGCTAGACGAGACCACATGCTTCAGGAGGTGTACCACTCAAGTACATCCCAGCTGTTTTGTTTATTTTCTTGTTTTTGTTTTGAGACAATCTCTTGTATCCCAGGCTGACCTCCAAGTCCGTATGTAGCCAGGATGACCTAGAGTTTCTGATCCTCACCCTCCATCTTCTGAGTGCTGGATTATAGAGTGTCCCACCAAGACCATTTTCATCCAGTACCGGGGACAGAACCCAGGACTTAGACATACATGCCAGGCAAGTGTTCTGCCAGCTGGACTACGTCACCAGCCTGCTTTTGCTGTTTTTTTTTGTTTTTTGTTTTTTTAAAGATTTTATTTATTTATCATGTATACAGTGAGTGTTCAGCCTGCAGGCCAGAAGAAGGCACCATATCTCATTGTAGATGGTTGTGAGCCACCATGTGGTTGCTGGGAATTGAACTCAGGACCTCTGGAAGAACAGCTAGTGCTCTTAACCTCTGAGCCATCTCTCCAGCCCCGCTTTTGCTGTTTTGAAGCAGGGTTTTGACATGTAGCCGAGGCTGGCCTTGAACTTTCTGTGTAGCTGAATTCCCTATATTTAGGCTGGCCTTGGACTAGAAGAATTTTAGTGCTTTTCTATTTCTTCCTGAACTTTCTCCCTGGTGACATGTCGGTTTCACTGCTGTACTTCTTCAGAACCTTTGACTGGCTTTCATTTTGAGGCAGGGTCTGGCTAAGTAGACCAGGCTGGCCTCAAGCTTGTAGTGATTCCTTCACTGTGCTCCTAGTGCGTTGACTGTGGTTCAACACTCCGCTGTCGTCTCGATTTCTCCCTCGTATTTACTCTCCAAAACGCCTTTATAGACTTTCAGAAAAATCCATAAGAAAAATAGCATTGGGCCGGGCGGTGGTGGCGCACGCCTTTAATCCCAGCACTCGGGAGGCAGAGCCAGGTGGATCTCTGTGAGTTCGAGGCCAGCCTGGACTACCGAATGAGTTCCAGGAAAGGCGCAAAACTACACAGAGAAACCCTGTCTCGGAAAAGAAAAAAAAAAGAAAAAGAAAAATAGCATTGGTGCTTCCTACCTCTGCACCAAACCTGTGATGATATGCAAAACAAAAACTCCGATAGTGTTACACACGGAACATGGGGCATTATGCACCCCAGGCAAGTGCTCTACCATTGACCTACACTGTCAGCCCTAGAAATAGTCATCTGCTCTTTTCAATACAATAGACACATGTGATCACTTAACACTCAAACATACGGCCAGCTCACGGGCTTGCCCCTCATGCGTACAGTCCTGAGTTGGATACTCAGCACTGCACAAACTAGGTGTGGTAGCCCCCTCCCCACACAATCCTAGTGCTTGAGGGGTGCGGTAAAGAGGATCAGAAGCTCAGATGTCATCCTCAGGGAATTTGAGGCGAGCCTGACATATATGAGACCCTATCTCTCCAAAAAAAAAAAAAAAAAAGGAACAGATTGGCTAGCTTCACTAAGAAATAAAGTGAATTATTTAAGTTTTGCTGTTTGTTTTTGCTCTGCAGAAAGACGTAGAGCCTAGTGCATGCTGATCAAGGGTCACACCATTGAGCTACACCATCAGTCCTACTGAAATAGCCATATGTATGTGGCTAGCGGCTACTGTATTGGACACCACAATCTTAAACTATTGTAAGCTACTTCCTTAAAAAAAAAAAAAAGATTTATTTTACCATACGTGATTTAATGTATGTCTCCGTGTGAATATGTGCATAGAAGTACAGGTGTCAGCAGAGGCGGCCCAGCTCCTAGAACTGGAGCGACACTTGTGAATCATTTTTGCCATCCGACCAGGCTCAGTATATGGTTGTAACCACTGAACCTTTTTTTTTTTTTTTTTTTTTTTTTTTTTAAGGGGCATGCTGAGGACTGAACCCAGGCTTTGTACATGCTAATCACATGCTTTACTACTACTGAGCTACTAACCCAGCCTGCAGCCTGCCTCCTTGCCCACATCCATCCCCTGCAATTTGTAATTAGAATGTCAGAAAGCAACCCTGGCCGCCTGCCATGCTCAAGTTCATACAGGCGACTGCTATACACTTTCCCCTGGGTATGTGTTAGAGTTTTCACACATTACACAGACCGGGGCTCCTCCAGGGACCATTTAAAAAAAAAAAAAAACCTGCTCAGAGGCTCACCATCAACTGAAGTTCAGCGTAAGCACCTCATGATTGTTGGAGTGAGATAAGGAGTTTTGTATCTTCACACCTACCTCGGTTTTCTGATTTCCATACCTGCTGTATTGTACAAGCTCAAAAAAAAAAAAAAAGTTTCCAGGAATGTGCAAATGGCCTTTCGATTTAAAATACAAACAGCCTGTGGTAACTTCCCTGCTCACAAGGTAGCTCCACCCTCACCCTATTCAAATATCCAACTGTCCTGGGTTGGTTCCAGTTGTGTGACCTCACATCCAAAGAGGGCCCCTTCTCTGGCCCAGCTCTACCCTCCCAAGGCTTTCCTGACTGACTCCAGCCAGACGACCGTGGATGTAGGAGGCACACTCAGTCCTTGTCCCGTAGCCTCTTCCCTTGAAGAAGTGGCTGTCCCCCTGGGTCACAGCTCCTCCGGGAAATGCCTGTGACTGACCAACTCCCGCCCTTCATTGATCGAACAGAGAAGAGAGAGAGACCGAGGCAGACGGAGAGGGAGGGAGGGGAGAGGGGGAGAGGGAAAGAAGAAGAAAGAGAGGCGAGGAAAAGAAGGTAGACAGACATAACTGCTAGTTGCTTGTAAAATTATATCCCTTCAGTTCCTAGAGAGCTGCCTATGTATGTCACCAGGCATGCTGAAAGTGAGCTTTCCTACCTCCTTCCTTAGTCTTCTTACCTGTTCAATTGTGTGTGTGTGTGTGTGCGCGCGCGGATCCAAGGCATGGCCTGTGTGTACAAGGTAAGCCCTCTGACACTGGGCTACATCGCAAGCCCAGCTCAAGAACTTGTGGGAGCCGGGCAGTGGTGGCGCACACCTTTAATCCCAGCACTTGGGAGGCAGAGGCAGGTGGATCTCAGTGAGTTCAAGGCCAGGCTGGTCTACAAGGTGAGATCCAGGACAGCCAGGAGGACTGTTACATAGAGAAACTCTGCTTCGAAAAGCAAAAAAAAAAAAAAAAAAAAAAAAAAAAGAACTTGTGGGCCAGGAGAAATAAACAAACCCTGACTTCAAGCTATGTCTAACAGAAGTTAAGTTGTAATTTGTAAACATTCCTAGGAGATGAAATACACTCATTTAGAATCATGTAGGGGGCTGGAGAGTTGGCTCAGTGGTTAAGAGCGCTTGCTGCTCTTGCTGAGGACCCTGGTTCAGTTCCTAGTATCCACACAGTGGCTCACAACCACCCATAACTTCAGTCCCAGGGGACCTTGACACTCTTCTGACTTTTGCATGTGTAGACATATAAACCTCCCCCCCCCCCCCCCCAGTGCTGGGATTAAAGGTGTGTGCCACCATGCCTGGCCTAAATAAATCTTAAAATAAAATCATGTAGAGCCAGTGGGATGGCTCAGCAGGTAAAAGCAGTTGCCTGACAATCTGAGTTTGATTTCCTGGGACCCACAGTGGTGGAAGAAGAGAACGAACTCCTCCAAGTTGTCCTCCAACCTGCACATGCATGCCATGACATATGCTCCCCATGCACAAATGAATGTAACAAAACATTCTAATACAAATAAAATCATGAAAAGACAGGGCATAGCACCACATGCCCTGTTGGTGAATCCCACCACTTGGTTGGTGAAGATAGGAGAATCAGGACTTCAATACATTAAGTTTCAGGTCAGCCTGGGTTACGCAATGGGACTGTTCCAAATAAAAAATAGGGCTGTGGACTTAGCTCAGTGGAAGAGCACTTTCTGCCATATGCAAGGTCCTAAGTTCAATCCTGGATTCACACACACACACACACACACACACACACACACACACAAAGGTAAAAATGGATGGTATAAGATTCCTAAGGTTTTCTGTTTGGTAGTTACCTTTTTTGACAACATCTTACATAGAGACTTGTTATACATCTGGGATTACAGATGTATATCCAACATTCATAGTGACATTCTTACAGTCTGAGGGACAGAAGAGAAAGGACTCCAGACACCTAAAGGCAGCAGATAAAGATACCAAATAATAGAAAAAGAAACATGGAGGTGCTGAGCGGTGGCGGCGGCACATGCCTTTAATCCCAGCGCTCAGGAGGTAGAGGCAGGTGGATCTCTGAGTTCTAGGTCAGTCTGGTCTACAGAGCAAGTTTCAGGACAGCCAGGACTATGACACAGAGAAACCCTGTCTCAAAACAAACAAACAAACACACAAAAACAGAAAGAAAGAAACATGGAGATACAGCTGGCCATGGTGGCTCACAACTGGAACCCTTCCAGCCAAGAAGCTAAGGCAGAACTACCATTAGTTCAAGTGCTCCCAGCCAGGGCTATACAGCAAAACCTTGTCCCGAAACAAAGAAAACTCACAGCAAGGAGGCTAACAGACTACACACCTCGGCTGGCAGGGACTGTCTTACTTAGCTTTGTCTGTTTGTTTAATACACTGTGCCTAGCACAGGGCAAGTGCTCATTAAATACTGATTGGTTGTCCAAACAATGAAGAGCTTGCTTTGATGGCCAGGTGTGATGGCACACACCTTAGTCCCAGAGCTACGTAGTCCAGAGCGACACAGTGAGACCCTGTCCCAGAGAGGGCCTTACTTCGAAAGGAGACAACAACGAAAAAGGACTTGTGTAGCATCTCTCTGTTTTTTTTTATTTTTTTGTTTTTTAAGATTTATTTATTTTTATGTATGAGTGCTCTACCTGCATATACACCTTTATGCCAGAAGAGGGCATCAGATCCCACTAGAGATGGTTGTGAGCCACTGTGGTGGGTGCTGGGAACAGGTCCTCTGGAAGAGCAGCCCGTGCTCTTAACCACTGAGCCATCTCTCCAGCCCCATACCTCTTTATTTAAGTCTAGGTGGCAGAACACTCATTGAAGTAACTTTTTTTAATAATCAGATTTATTTTTATTTTCTGTGTATGAGTATTTTGCCTATATGTATGTGTACCATGAGTGTGCACTGGCCACAGAGGCCACAAGAGGGTATTGGATATCCTGGAACTGGAGTTTTACTGGTGGTTGTGAGTCATGACGAGGGTCCTGGAAATTGTATTATGTTGTATAACAGGTGTGGGTTCACGAGGGTCCATGGAAAGAAGGCACAGAGCACTCTAAGGATGATTTTTAGCCTTTTCCTGCAGCAGGTGGGATCTGTGTCTTTGGACTGACTCTCGCCTAGCAAAGGGCTTTTTTATTGTTCTCCAATTTACACCTTTAGCAAGTCAATTACTGTATTCCAAAGCCTCTTCTAAGCTCCCCAAACAGACAATGCCAAATGCAAGTTCTCAGTTAAGGTTTTCCGGGTTGTCCCTCAACCAAGTTTGCATAGGCTTTGCACCTTTAGAAAACTCTCAGACAAGATTCACACAGAAGGTACCAGGAGACAAAAGGTAGCAATCACAAAAGGCAGATTAAAGCTGGGTGCTAACACTCCGGAATCAAACCAGCTGCAGCTCTGCAGGAATTCCCCCCCAACAGCACTAGGTCTCTGCAAGAACAGTGAGTGCTCTCCTTTTAGATTATGTGTGTGTGTGTGTGTGTGTGTGTGTGTGTGTGTGTGTGTGTCAGAGAGAGAGAGAGAGAGAGAGAGAGAGAGAGAGAGAGAGAGAGAGAGAGAGAGAATGCCAGGTGTATGAGCACCCTTGGATGCCTGAAGAGGGTGTTAGATCCCGTGAAGCTGGAACTCTGTAATCATACTGAGTTCTTCTGGAATAGCAGCAAGCACCTTTTTGTTTGTTTTCAAGAAAGGGTTTCTCTGTGCAGCCTTGGCTGTCCTGGAACTCTCTCTGTAGACCATGCTGGCCTCGAACTTACAGAGATTCGCCTGTCTTTGACTCCCAAGTGCTGGGATTAAAGACCTGTGACACTACCAACTGGCTTTTTTTTTTTAATGTATTTTATGTATGAATGCTCTGTCTGCATGTATGACTGCATGCCAGAAGAGGGCATCAGATCTCATTATAGATATCTGTGAGCCACCATGTGGTTGCTGATAATTGAACCCAGGACCTCTGGAAGAGCAGCCAGTGCTCTTAACCGCTGAACCATCCCTCCAGCCCAGTGCTACTTTTTTTTTTTAACTTTTTTTTTTTTTTTATATGTTTTTGTTTGTTTGCTTGCTTTACTTTTTTCAGACCGACTGTGAACTGAGCCGGCGCTGCGGCCCTGAGATTTTTTTTTTTTTTTTTTTTTGAGGAGGGGGGAGGTGTGTTTGAGACAGGGTTTCTCTGTGTAGCTCTGGCTATCCTGGAACTCACTCTGTAGACCAGGATGGCCTCGAACTCAGACATCCTCCTGCCTCTGCCTCCCGAGTTAAAGGCATGGGCCACCACTGCCCCACCCTGAGGTACTCTAGATAGAATGCCAAACTGCATTTCTTTGGAGCAAGAAGGGCAATTGTCAGGTGGGATATACAGACTTAAGGTTTTATATATCCCTAGAAATATCAATGAAAAACACATTTTCTTACATCCTTTTGGTTTCACTTTGTTGATCTGCCAGCATATTTCGATAATATCACTGCTCCTCTTGGTAATACTATTTTTTTCCATTTAGTAATTATCAAATCGAAAGGAACTGAGAATCTCTGCTCCCAATCTTTTCCTGAATAACCATGAACCCTTTTCCCCCAGGGAATTGTGGAGAATAAACCTTTCTCTTTGGATCAGGTTCCACACGGTACCAATGTGGCTGACAGCCAGAGTAAAGAACTCGGGAGAGTTTTGAGTTTGGATCTCTGTGGGTCAAAGTCTACCTAATACAGTTCAGATCCTCTGACCCAAAGGGGAGGGCTCTGCAGCTCAGCCAGACTTTGTGCAAGACAATTAGTATGTCAAAATATCAGTCTTTGGCTTTGGAGTCAGGCCTTTTGGGCTTACTTTGTAGCTCCGCCCCTGGGTGATTGTGCTTAATTTAACTCTCCACCCCTTTATTCTTCTAAACTTTAGTCCCTTGACCTACCTACTTGCATAGAGGAAAGAAAGCTTTTGAAGATATAAAAGCTAGAGAAAAGAGGCTGGAATGGAGCCTAGTGGTAGAGCACGTGCTTGGCATGCACGAGGCCCTGGGTTGGATCCCTAAGCACCAAAACCAAAATTTAAAAAAAAACAAAAACGACAACCAAACCCACACACACAGACTTTCAGAACTAACGCAGTTGCCCCGGCTCGCCCTTCACAGACAGACAGGTCGAGCAGTTCAGAAGCCTAAGCCAACACCGCCGAGTCCTGAAGCGCTCAAGGTCCAGTCTGGCCCAGGAGCGCCCTCTGGCGGCCAAGCCCCCACCCTGGCTTCCCTTTCCCCGTCGGCCTTTTTCAAGCCTGAACTAGACCTGAGCTAAATTGTCGCCTCCTCCTCCTCCTCTGCGTCACTCCGAGGACCCCGCCCGCCCGAGCGTCTCTCCCGAGGACGGGCCCCCGCGTTCCCCCGGAGAAGCACCCCTCCTCCAGTGTGTTTCAAAGGTCCCCCCAGGGATCCGCCCCACCGGTCGCCCACAGACAGCCCGCCCGCCCCTGCAAAGAAGGTGCGGCACACCCTGCCTCCGCGCGGCGTTCGGCCGGTCCCCCCCGATTCCGCTCCGCCCTCCCCCACCGTCGCCGGAGCCTCTTCCTGTCCCTAGATCCCCAAGCCAGCTTAACGAGGCCTCCCAGCGGCCCCGGAGGACCCGCCCTCCCCGGCTCCGCCGCGCGCGCCGCCCCCTCCCATGCCGGTGGGCGGGGCTCCCGCGGCCCGCCCCGGGGGCTGCCCGCCGTGACGTCACTTCCGCCCGGGCCTGGCCGAGGTTCGGCTCCGCGGGCCGAGGGCGGGGGTACGGAGGTGGCAGCTGAGACAGGAGGCGGTGCGGGAGGCGAGAAGCTCCGGCGCGGACCAATCCCTGCGTCCCGGGCCGCGACCCCGCTCCTGCAGCGCCCCGAGAAGAGGCCGGCCGGATGGGCCGCTGAGCCCGAGTCGGGGACCGGTGAGGCTGGGGCGGCGCGGCCTGGGCGCTTGCAGGGTGGCGAGCCCGGGAGCGGACCTCCCTCTCCGGCTCGCTCGGCGGGAGGCACGGGCAGGGGCAGGGGCAGCCGGCGGCCGGCTCGGTGGGCAGTGAGGCCGGCCGAGGAGGCCTGGCCGAGGCCGGCGCCAGCAGAAGGCGGAGTAGTTGGGGTCATTAATGGGGCGGCGGGCCGCCGATCGGGATTCTTGTCTGAGCCTGGCGTCGGAGGAGGAGCTGACCATAGCTTGGGGAAGAGGATGGCGCGCGGGGGTGGGGGAGAGCAACACTGAGAGGCTTAGGAAAAATTCCGTGACCCGTGAGATGGGCATGGAGAGCCGCTCGCTCTCAGGACTAAAAGGTTGTGTGCCCCACCTGCCGAAGGGTCTCCCTGGAGTTTGGAGGGGTCAGTGACAGTGTGTGTAAGAGTAGCTACACTGAGCCGGTGTGCAGAAGTCTGGCCGCCTGCATGGAACTCAGCCTCCGTGTCTTCACAGTGTGGAGCCCCCTGGAGCTGAGATCAGGATGTTCCGTTTCATGAGGGACGTGGAGCCTGAAGATCCCATGTTCCTGATGTGAGAACCTACCCCCGCCCCCTCCAGCACTCTGCTTCAGGTCTGAGCAGTTCAGACAGACCTCCGAGTTCCTGTCTGGAACTGGTTAGAACTAGCTGGATACTCAGCTGCAGCTCTCAGTTAGAGGGAAGTTGGCGTCTGTGCCACTGTGTGCCCCTGACTTATTTTGGGGATGTGGGGAAGGCTGGGTTTTGACAGCCCTGATCTTTTTGCTATCTGTATTGTATGCTCACTCCACAGGGACCCCTTCGCAATTCACCGTCAGCATATGAGCCGCATGTTGTCAGGTGGCTTTGGATATAGCCCCTTCCTTAGCATCACAGATGGTAACATGCCAGCAACCAGGCCTGCCAGCCGCAGGATGCAGGTAACAGTTGGAACATACCTGAGATGCAGGGTAGTTAGTAAAGCATGCCGTTGTTCTTGCCCTACAACCAGCTTAAAAAGGAAATGATCTGTGTGGGAGGCTGAGGAGTGGGGTCAGGAGTCTGACTCCTTTTGAGAGAAGTTGAGAGAAGGATGGGGGCGGGGGAACCGGCCTTGTTTGGTATTAAGGTAGAATGTTCTAACTTGTGTTCCTCATGTGTTTGTGTAGGCTGGGGCTGTCTCCCCCTTCGGGATGTTGGGAATGGTGAGTCCGTATGTTCCTGTTCCCGTGTATTTCAGACACACACTACAGTCTTAGACTTTGTTTCCAAATGTGCCCCTTTGGGGTAGTCTCAGGGATGGCATCAAAATCTCTTTGGATAGTTAACACATTCAGAGCCCATTTGGTATAAATCCTGGAGCTAGGACTGGAGCACGGTCAAGAGCACCTGGCTGCTCTTCCAGATGACCAGGGTTCAATTCCTAGCACCCACATGGCGGCTCACAACTATCTTATCTCCAGTCCCCAGGGATCTGATGCCATCTTCTGGCCTCTACCATGCATTGCATGAATGTAGTACACATACATGCAGGCAAAACACCCATACATGTAAAAATAATAAAATGTTCACACACACCCCAACCCCCCGAAAAAAAAGGAATCCTGGTGCTGGCTCCTCCTGACTCCTGGAAGTTCTTAGCCACTGAGGAAACTACAACTGTATAGCACTTCTCTTAAGGAGACGGTGCATCCCAAGGGCCAGGGAAATGGAGTCTGGGATACTTTCATGACTCTGTTAGAATGTTAGAGGTTTTAATTCATTGACATTGGCTCACTTCCCCAAAGATAAGGAAACACAGCAAAAGAAAGATCAGAGCAGCCACAGAGCCTGAGGAGGTGACCAGCAGCTTATGAGGGAGGAGGCTGAGTGTATAGGTCAGAAGTATAGGAAGAAGAGAAAGGGCCTGTAGTCTAAGGTGGGTGGTAGTTCCAAAACAGCATCACCATATCTACTTGGCTTTTGCCGGGCGGTGGTGGCGCACGCCTGTAATCCCAGCACTCGGGAAGCAGAGCCAGGTGGATCTCTGTGAGTTCGAGGCCAGCCTGGTCTACAGAGTGAGTTCCAGGAAAGGCACAAAGCTACACAGAGAAACCCTGTCTTGACAAAACAACAACAAAAAAAGAATCTTCTTGGCTTTCCTGACTGTCTTTCATCTCTTTCCTCAGTCTGGTGGCTTCATGGACATGTTTGGGATGATGAATGACATGATTGGGAACATGGTATGACTCTTGCTCCATATTCTTCCCAGGCCTTGTTCCCAGTGGCAGCCGCCATACCCGGCATCCTTTGAGGCAGGGGGTGGAGAAGTGTGCTAGTGAAGAGGTTGGGTTGGATGAAGTCACTGATTCAGAGCACAGGGGTCCTGTGTCTGCTCTCATACCTATGTGCTTACTGTTGAGCTGTGAGGAACTGGGGAAGTTATGATGTTTTTCCCATTCTCACATATTTTAAGAAAGGTGTGGCGAGAACAAGCAGCTGAAGGGAGCTCCCTTCCACAGAGTAGCTTCCCCTCGTCCGTCTGACCCTCCCCTTTCCTCCTCAGGAACACATGGCCGCCGGAGGCAACTGCCAGACCTTCTCCTCCTCTACCGTCATCTCCTACTCCAATACTGGGGACGGTGCCCCGAAAGTTTACCAGGAGACATCGGAGATGCGCTCTGCCCCAGGCGGGGTGAGTAAGGAAGTAGGATTGAGCGGCACCCACAGGAACCCTGACACCTTTTTTCAGGAGTGGGTCACGGGTGGTAGAGCCAGGGCTTTGGGAGGTGAAATGAATATCCTGTGTTCACGTCATCCCAGATCCGGGAGACACGGAGGACTGTCCGGGACTCTGACAGCGGTCTAGAGCAGATGTCCATTGGGCATCACATTCGGGACAGGGCTCACATCCTCCAGCGCTCCCGAAATCACCGCACAGGGGACCAGGAAGAACGGCAGGACTACATCAACCTGGATGAAAGTGAGTCTTCTGAGCAGCAGCCACAAGTCTAGTTCCTGTGGACTAGATCATAGCTTTCTTTCCCGTCCCACATGTATCTCTCAGGCAGAGCTGTGGGTGAACCCTATGCTTAGACCTTGTTGCCAGCTTCAGGGCTGAGTCAGGTGTTGCCAGGGAGGGGGCAGATCCTGTGACTGAAGTCAAGTGTTGATCCTCTTCCGTATCTGGATCAGTGGCTTTATTAAATTCCCACGGGGTGTGTCACTGCCTGTGTCTGTCTCCAGTAGATGGGCCTCAGGCTTGCCTCCCGTTCTCACATACATGATCTCAACCTTTGCCCCTGGTTTTTGGAGGGCTGAGGCTCATGGCCTCCGTGTCCGCACTGTGTCTTCCTCAGGTGAGGCAGCAGCATTCGATGATGAATGGCGAAGGGAGACGTCCCGATTCAGGCAGCAGCGTCCTCTGGAGTATCGACGACATGAGGCATCTGTGGGTGGGGGACGAAGGGCCGAGGGGCCTCCCCGCCTGGCTATCCAGGGACCTGAGGACTCCCCCTCCCGACAGTCCCGTCGCTATGACTGGTGAAGGCCCAGGCTCTCAGCGTCTCTTGTAAGTGCCTGAAGGAAGGAATGGAAGGCTGACAGACCCGAGGAGGCTGGGTGGCATCTGGGTGCCTTTTGGGTTCCCGGCTGGTCATGCCTTTGGTAGTGTAGCTTAGCTGTCATGGGAGGAGAAGTGTGCTCCCTCTGAGGGGCTGGAAGAGTAGCCCAGACCCCAGGCCTCTGCGTCCCTTCTCCACCTGACACACTCATCTTTTCTTCTCCAGGTACAGGCTGAGAGGCTGAGATCATCCCATGAAATAACGTTGTCCTTTCCAACCTCTACCCCAAGTTAATATTAACTTAACAGGCAAGCTGGCCCCCACCTCTCCCTGGGGGTCTCAGGGAGAACCTTTTACTGCCCCCCTTTCCCACTTTTTCTGTCTTGTAGCCCCTCACCATGATGACCCAGCCCATCGTATCCACTAACTTGAGTTTTCTTCATTCTGCCGCTCCCTCTCCAAGCCACCTCATCTTCCCTGAGCCCCTCCCGCGCGTTGAAGGTTTTGGGGGGGAAGCTCTGGGTTTAGGGATCGCCTCCTTCAGCTCTCCTGGACCCTTGCCCACCTCTTCCTCAGAGCCCCACTGCAGATGCCATAGTCCCCTGAGGGCTGTGGAGGGAGTGGACTGGTTCCCAACTCTGTCCCTTTTCCCACCCCACATCACAAAAAACACTTTCCTATACCCTTCTCTGCCTTTATAAAAAGAAATGATTTGTGCAACTTGTAACTAGGTGTTTATGGAATAAAGGAGAATGGGAAAAAGTAACTTCTGGTTGTGCGTTCGTTCTTCCTAGTTCAACCCCCACACCCTAGTCACTTTCTTACCTCTCCTCTTGGCTCCGCTGAGGCCCAGCTGCGGCCCAGCTCTCTTAGGGTTTCTGTTGCTGTGGTGAAACACCATGACCAGGGCAGCTTATAAAAGAAAACGTTTAACTGGGGGCTTGCTTACAGTCTCAGGTGAGTCCAGGACCACCATGGTGGGGACATCAGGCAGGCAGGCAGGCATGGTGCTGCCACAGGAGCTGAGAGCTCACGTCTGACCTACAAGCAGGGGGCAGACATGGAGACTGGGAATAGCCTGGGCTTTTGAAAGCTCAAACCCAGTGACCCCCCTCCTAATCCTTCCTAAACTCCATCACAACTGGGAACTGAACATTTAAATATATGAACCTGTGGTGGCCACTCTCAATCCGTCAAACCACCAGAGCAGTGCCTCAGTTGAGCATGGAGCGCCTCAGTCGTGAGCATGGAGCTGTTGCTCAGCCTCCATCTTGAGCATGGAGCTGTTGCCGCTCAGCAGGTGGGGCCACTTGATCGCCCTCTCCCTTGCATCTGACTAACTTCACTCCAGGGTCACACTAGGGTACAGGGTGTAGCCTATGGAGTGGGCCAGCCCTCCTTTGGGCAGACACTCAGGTAACTTTATACAAGTCTTCAAGACGAGAGGACTAGGGGTCAGCCTTCCTCAAACTCATCAACCCCAGATGCTGAGAAGTGGAGCCAGGGAAGGAGAGCAGTGGAGAAGGTCAGCTGGAACCGGAGCAGTCTGGAAGATGGATGGGGGAGCTCACATTTCTCAGCATGCTCACTCTTGCTTTGCAGCCAAATGGGTCACTCTGTCCCTCCTGCATGCTAGGCAAGCACTCTGCCACTGAGCTATGTCCCCAAGCCAGGTTTCCTGTGTGCTTTGTTTTATTTTCTTCTGCAGACAGGGTCTCTTACAGTACAGGATTGGCTGTAACTAAGAACAACCTTAAATTCCTGATCCTCCTGCCTCTGCCTCTCAAGTGGTGGGATTATAGGCATGTACCACCATGCCTGGAAGCATTCAGATTTCTTCTATTCAGTTATTTTTCTGCTGATAAAAGCCAAAATATAGCCGGGTGGTGGTGGCTGACACTTTTTTTTGTTTTGTTTTGTTTTGTTTTTTCGAGACAGGGTTTCTCTTTGTAGCTTTGCGCCTTTTCTGGGACTCACTTGGTAGCCCAGGCTGGCCTCGAACTCACAGAGATCCGCCTGGCTCTGCCTCCCGAGTGCTGGGATTAAAGGCGTGTGCCACCACCGCCAGCCAGGCTGACACTTTTAATCCCAGCGTTTGGGAGGCAGAGGCAGGCGAATCTCTGAGTTCAAGGCCAGCCTGGTCTACAGAGCAAAGAGTTCCAGTACAGCTAGGACTGTTACACAGAGAAGCCCTGTCTCAAAAAAAAAAAAAAAAAAAAAGCCAAAATATATAGAGCCAGACATAGTTGTGGTGAATGCCTTTAATCCCAGCATCTGAAGGCAGAGAGAGGTGGGTCTTCACAGTTGAGGCCAGCCAGGGTTGCATAGTGAGAACCCTATCTCAAAAAACAAAAACAAACAAAAACACAGTAAAAGGACCTTAAAGTTCTGGGCCCTCTCAGAGAAGAAAAGATTCCCTGTGACTGATAGACAAATAGATTCCAGTGGATTAGGGATTATCTAGTTGGCCAAGAAGCAGAGATGAAATTGAGCCCAGCATTCAGGCTCAGAACAGTCACTAATCTGGTTGAGGGCTGGTGAAGATGGCTACCTCTAGGGCAGCAGCATCCCCTGGGTTTTGAAGCTGTACGGTACAAACTCAAGCAGAGCACCCAGCCCTTTACGTATAAACTCTGACGTGGGTGGGAGGCACGTACTTCAGGTGTAGACGTAGCTCTCACGGGCAGCTAGGGTTGAAGACCAGAGGCTTGGTCCCCAGGCCAGTCTACTAACTTGGTCTTGGGCAAGTTTTGCACTTACCTGGGCCTCAATTACGTAGTTACATTCCAACTGTAAGAAATCTCAGGATGAACTTCATGCCTGGTCTCTTTCTGCATTACAGTACTGTGTCCACATTCCAATGTTCTTTCTGTTCGTTTGTTTTGTGGGCTGGGATCTCACATAGCCCAGGCTGGGCTTGAACTCAATGTGGAGCCGAAGATGACCTTGAACTTCTGATCCTCCCAGGTGCTAGAATTCCAGGCTTGAGCTACTACAGCCAGCTTTTAAGTGTAGTTATGGATGGACTAGAGCAGGGCAAGGACCCTGGCTTCAATCTAAGGGCTACAACCAATGTTTCACACTCTCGTTCATGTCCTGGTTTTGAGGTATATAGATGAATTGTTTCTGTAGTGCTGGGGATGGGACCTGGGCTTCCTCACATATGCTAGTCAAGTGTCCTACCACTGAGCTACAGCCCCAGCCCTAATGGAACTAATGTTCCCCTGGTCCCTGCTCTAGGGTTGGTCATGATCACCTTGCTTCAGCCTGAGCCATGTGATTATAGTGCTCAGCAGGGACATATTATAGGACACAAGGTGCCAGGAGACTGAGTTACAGAAGAACTAGCCGTTCTGGGTCCCCCCAGCACCTCACCTCTGAGATCACAGTGAGGGAGAGCTAAAGATCAGGAAAGTGGTGGCGCACACCTGTAGTCCCAGCACTCGGGGGGGGGGGGGGGGGAGAGGCAGCCAATCTCTGGGAGTTTGGGGCCAGCCTGGGCTACAGAATGAGTTCCAGGACAACCAGGACTACGCAAAGAGTCAGTCTCTCTCTCATTTTTTCCCCAAGGCGGTTTCTTTGTGTAGCCCTTGGCTGTCTTGGAACTCTCTGTCTGTAAAAGAAAAGGAAGGAAGGAAGGAAGGAAGGAAGGAAGGAAGGAAGGAAGGAAGGAAGGAAGGAAGGAAGGATGGATGGAAGGAGACTCTCCTGAGGAATGCTGGCCAGCTCTCCATCTTGGCTTCGTCTCCCTGCAACAGCTTCCCTCTCAGCCCCAGACACTGGGTAGACATACTCAGGTCTGGCCCCACCCCAGAAAAGTATAGGTCAGAAGAGGCTGGTCCTGGGTGTGAGACCAAGCAGAACAATGCAGAGGAGTGCAGTCAGTAATGAGCAAGACCTAGCCAAGCTCTGCCACTTAGGATCAATGATGCTAACAGGCTCTTCATCTCTCGGCTCTAGTCCCCTGCGTCTTACGGGCTTTTCTAGACACTGGAGGCCTGGATTCCTGGAGTCACACCTCAGGACTGTGAGTGGACTCAAAGGACACAGCTTAGGAGATACCAAGTCATATCCTGCTCTGATGTTTCTTTTACCCTCTGGTGCTCCCTGCTACTCTCTCTCGGCCTCCACTCTCCTCAGAGCTCCTAAAACACTTCAGACACAAACTGGAAATCATTCTCCTAGCTAGGAACCATCATCTTTGGCTTCCTCCATGTCTCAGCCTCCCTGCAGTGGCAAGTGGAAACAAGTGTTTTGGCTCTGCTCTGCTGTGGTTTGGATTTTCTTCCCTCTCCTTCCATCATGGCCCCAGGTTTGGTACTTTCTCCATCTTCCTTTACTCTGTGTCCAAGTCGTATAGATGCTGTTACCTGAAGAATCAGGAACCAGCCTGCAGGAGGTCCCGGTAATTCTAGGCATGACGACACATAATCCCAGCACCTTCACTCAGGAGGCTGAGGAAGAGCTGTGAATCATGACTAGCCTGGGCTACATATTGTAGTACCTGGATGCCAGCCTGGGCTACATAATGTCTCAAAAGACACTAAACTAAATTAAAACCAGTACTCTGTGCTGTCAGTTCAGATTTTATTTATTTATCTGTTTATCTATTTTATTTTTTTGAGACAGGGTCTCTCTACATAGCCCTGGATGTTCTAGAACTCACTATGTAGCCTAGGCTGGCTTTGAACTCACAGATCCGCCTGCCTCTGTCTCCCGAGTGCTGGGGTTAAAAGTGTGTGCCACCCACGCCTTTAGTCCCAGCACTTGGGAGGCAGAGCCAGGCGGATCTCTGTGAGTTCGAGGCCAGCCTGGGCTACAGAGAGAGTTCCAGGAAAGGCGCAAAGCTACACAGAGAAACCCTGTCTCGAAAAAAAACCAAAAAAAAGAAAAAAAAAGTGTGCGCCACCACTCCCAGGTCAGCTCATATATTTTAAGTCTTCTTAGTTACACATGTCAAGACAAGCCCTGCTCTTGAGGTCCAGGACTGAGAGAGCCAAAAGGGCAAGGATCCCTTCCCTCAGGCTGTTCCTGTCAAGCCAGGGGCTCTCTCACTAAGCTGCATCTCCAGCCCTTTTTTGCTGTCTTTTTTGAGGTGAGTTCCTGCTATGAAGCCTGTAACTCACCCTCCTATCTCAGTTTCCCCGTGGAGCTGAGGTTAGAAGCATGTACTGCCTCACCCAACTACCTCTTGCTCTTTTATATCACAAGGTCTTCTGATAGGCGGGGTAAGAGATGAGACACTGTGTGGGAGAAGGGATGAAGATGGGGAAATATGGCATCATAGGCCCTGGGCGCTGAAGGAAACGAGCCCCCAGCTGGGGCCCAGAGAAGGGACCTTGTGTGGCTGTTTTCCCACACAATGTTGTTTCATCCTTATAACCAGTGGTGGAGACAGAGCTGGCCCTGCTTGACAGGAAGTTACCTTGAGGGATCTGCCCTACTGAATGCTGCTGGCCCCTGCCTAAGGCCCTGTGGGTGCCCCTGAGAGTGGGAGTTAGACTGTTCGGAGCTCCTCGCCCTTCCTCTGCCCTTTAACGTTCTTCCCCCTGAATGTGCCACCTCTTGGCTGGGGGTAGAGTGGCCCTTCTCGCTGCTTCTCCTGCCATCAGCATCCACCCCTCTTGCCTGTTCCCTGCCACATGGAGGGGCAGCAGGTTCTGCGCCATCATCTTCAGTGACAGTAGTGACAGTGTCCTCCAGCCAGGAGGCAGACCATGTGACTGAGGGGGTTGAAGGAAGGGAGAGGATGAGGGGCTTAGGAAAGTGTTAGGGAGCCAGGCAGAGGTAGGCGGATCTCTGTGGGTTCGAGGCCAGCCTGGTCTACAGAGTGAGTTCCAGGACAGGCTCCAAAGCTACACAGAGAAACCCTGTCTCGACAAACCAAAAAAGAAAAAAAGAAAAGAAAAAGAAAAGTGTCTGGGGCTGTGGTTGGGGCTCTAAAAGATGAGCAGAGATAGCATGAAGGTCAAGGGGACAATGAGGTGGAAATGGTTTGGTGGGAGAAGCAGAGCCACACCACTAGGGATTTAGGCAGACCTCCTGGGACTGAGGGTGCAGTCCAGCCAGCAGAGGGCTTGCCTGGTTTGTTCAAGGCCCTGATTCCACCCCAGCAAAATGTATATAGAGAATTGCCATCCTGAATTTTCCATGGGAATAAACGCCAGTTCACAGAGATTGTAGTAGGAAGGAACAGACTTATTCCCAGTTTAGAAGGGATGGAATTTATGATATACACAACAATCTCAGAATTGAAAGACTGTGATCTCAGCTACTCAGGAGGCAGAAACAGGAAAATCAAAAGCTCGCTCAAGGCCTGGAGAGACGGCTCAGGAGTTAGGGGCACTTGCTGCTTTTGCAGAGGACTAAAGTTCAGAAGCCATGGCAGAGGACCAAAGGTCAGATGCCAGCACCCACACTGGGTGACTCAGCTAACTGCTTGAACTGTAGCTCCGCGGGATCCAACATCTTCTGGCCTCTTTTGAGAGAGAGAGAGAGAGAGAGAGAGAGAAAGAGAGAGAGAGAGAGAGAGAGACAGACAGAGAGACAGAGAGACAGAGAGACAGAGAGACAGAGAGACAGAGAGACAGAGAGAGAGGGAGAGACAGAGACAGAGAGACAGAGAGAGAGGAGAGAAACATGTATTGTTTTGAAATACGATCTCAATATGTAGCCTAGGTTAGACTTGAACTACAAATGCTCCCATCTCAGTCTCCCAACCAGGATCCTGGTAGGCACATGCCGCCACGCTAGCTCTTACCTCAGCACTTGTTTTACAGCACTGGGTTGAACCCACCATCTTGTGTGCGCTAGGTGAGCACTCTACCGCTTTTTAATTTTTTGGGTTTTTTTTTGAGAGGGTCTCATTCTGTAGTCCAGACTGACCTCCAGTAAGTGGCAATCTGGTACCTGAGCCCGATGAATACTGAGAACACAGGCGTCATCACCAGGTCCTGCTATGCGCTCTAGAACTAAGATACATTCCCAGCCCTGTTTGCTTATTTATCTAGAGACTGGGCATCATGTAGCCCAGGCTAGCCTTACACTCTCTATGCAGGCAAGGGTGACCTTAAAATTCTGATCCTCACACCTTCTCGGCTGAGTGCTGGGATTACAGGTGTGTATGCAACCATATCCAGCTTTATATGTCACTGGGGACTGAGCCCAGGGCTTTGTACAAGCCAGGCAAGCACTCTGTCAACTAGATTACATTCCCAGCTCTGTAGCATTTCTTTTAAATTTGTTGAGATTTACAAAACAGGATATAATTGGTCTTACTAATTGTGCCATGTATATTTGAAAAAAGTGTGTATTCTGCTATGCTGAGGGCAATTTTTTCTCTTTTTTTATTTTTATTTTTATTTATTTATTTATTTATTTTATTGGTGGTGGTTTTGTTTTTGTTTTTTGAGACAGGGTCTCACTATGTAGCCATGGCTGGCCTATAACTACATAGACCAGGCTGACCTCAAGCTCATAGATCTGCCTGCCACTGCCTATTGAATGCTGGGATTAAACGTGTACAGCACCACATCTGACCCTTTTAAAATTAAAAAGAAGTTATGTGTATGAGTATTTTGCTGCATAGTATATCTGGGCACCATATGTGTCCCTGTTGCCCATGGAGATCAGAAGGGAGCATCAGATCCCCTGGAACTGGAGTTACAGACAATTCTGAGCACCATGTGTGTGCTGAGAATTGAACCTGGGTCCTCTGGAGGAGCAATCAGTGCCTTTAATTGCTGGGCCATCTCTCCAGCCTCAGAATGTTAGCTACGTGTCAGTTCGATCCTGCTAGTTGGAGGAACTGGTCAGTTCTATATCTTGCTGTTTGTTTAGTTGCTGATGACTAAGGTTTGGTGCTATTCTAGTTTATTTATGTGGCTGTGACAAATACTCTGACCAGTCCCACTTGGGGAAGGAAAAGGTTCACTTCAGCTTACAGGTTAGAGTTCTCCATCAAGCGCAGCCAAAGCAGAAGCTCAAGCAGGAACCTGGAGGCAGGAACTGAGCGTGGGACAGCACTCCTGGTTTGCTCTCCGGACTTTGGACTTTCCAGCTACCTTTCTTACAGCCCAGGCCAGGCCCACATACCTAAGGATGGCTCCATCCACAGTGGGATGGGCCTTCCGACCTCAACCAGCAATTAAGAAAATGCCTCAGAGCTACAGTCACAGGCCAATCTGATCCTGGTAAGTCTTCAGCTGAGGCTCCCTCTTCCCAGGCTACTCCAGGTCTGTGTCAAGTTGACAGCCAAAGCTAAGTGTAACGGGAAGGGCTCTCTAACAGACCCGGGCATGGCTAACATGGCACCAGCAGGTCTTGCTTCCTCCTCTTCTCTCCCCCTTGCTAAACTGTTAGATTACATTCCTAAAGCTAGCCACCAAAGTCTATTCCTTTATTTGGCCACTTCCTTATGCCTAAAACAACAAGATTCAACTATCAAAATACTAAGGTCCAGCAATCTAAATTCATTATTTGGCCACACTGACATACATGTCTAATCAGGACTTTCCAACCCATCCTAACACAGACTTGCCCTTTTCTCCTTAAATACCACTCCTGCAGCTGGGCAGTTGTGTCCTGTGCCTTTAATCCCAATACTCGGGAGTCAGAGCCAGGCGGATCTTTATTAGTTCAAGGCCAGCCTGGTCTATAGAGCAAGTTCCAGGACAGCCAAGGCTACACAGAGAAACTCTGTTTCAAAAAACCGAAAACCCAAACCCAAACCCAAACCCCTCCTTTAGAGACACCTGCTGCTGTCTTCACCTGATCCAGAGGGAGCCCCTCCCCCACCATCTCCCATCTCTCTGGGGTAATACATTTCCTTTGTGCTGAGAATTTGGTGTCTGGATGAGTTATGTGTGGACTTGGAGGTCCCTTCATAACACATACTTTCAATTGTATTTGCGGCTACCCATGTCTCCCTTAAGATCTGTCTTCCTAGGGCTTGAAGCTCTATAGTTAGACATAACATTGACATTTACAGACTGTTTTCTTGGAAAACTTTTGTTATCATATGTAATGTCCCCTTTTATCTGTTACTGATAATACTACAACCAATATTTTATTGAAAAAAATTTTAAGTATTTTATTATTTTATGTGTATATGGTATTTTGTCTGACTCTAAGTCTACACACCACATGTGTGATACCTGGTGCCTGTGGAGACCAAAAGGGGGCATCAGATTGCCCTGGAGCTGCCAAGGGGGTACTTGGAATGGAGCCTTTGGAAGAACAGCCAGTACTCTGTCACGTCCCAAAGGAACCTGGGACCAGTCTCACTCGGTACCTGTGGCTCCTCCCAGCACTGCTCACCCCGGCGCCCCCCCGGCCCCCCACCCCCGGGCTTGGCTTCCCTTACCCGCCCCCAGCCTCTGATTTCTATATAAACTGGCCATTTTGGCCACGCAGTCTCTCTTGGCTTCTTGGCCCTTGGCTCCTCTCTTGGTCCACCAACTCCTCTCGCCCTCAAGGCCAGCTCAGTCAGGACCCTTCCAGAAGCCTCTGGCTGAACTCTCCCTCATATCTACAATAAAACCCTTCTCCTCAAGCAAACCCTAGGATCAGTCATGTCCTCACGGTCATTCATATCCCGAGTCACCTCTTGTGCTCCTTAATTAAAATGTTTTTTCATTTATTGTGTGTATGTGTGTATGTGTGCTCTTGCCCGTGCATGCGTGTGTGTGTGTGTGTGTGTGTGTGTGTGTGTGTGTGTGTGTGTGTGTGCGTGCCAGAAGATAACTTCTTTCAGGACTCCTAGGGATCAAACGGGACATCAAGTTTGACAAAAGTCCCATTATTAGCTGAGCCATCTTGCTGGCCCCAATTTAACTTACTTTGTTAGTTTGGTGGTATATTTTCCTAGTCTTTTACTTTTAACTCACTGTAGGATTTTTGGAAATAGCATATGGTTGAACATTTAAAGTTTGTTTTGATGAGTTCTGTTTTAATTGGAATGTGTAGGTAGGTGACTTATTTCTCTCTGTAGTTGGTGCTTCTTCCTATTTGTACTTCCCGTCACCACTGTCCAGGTTGATTCATTTGAATGTTCTTTAGCATTCCGTTTTATTATTTTCAGTTACGTATAGGTGTGTATGGTGTGTCTGCATGTGAGGGCAGGTGCCTGCAGGTGACAGAGGCACTGGATCCCTTGAGCTGGTGCTTGTGAGCTGCCGGATGTGGGTGCTGGGAACAGAACCTGAGTTCTCTGGAGGAGCAGCACATGCTCTGATCCACGTCAGCCATTTCTCCACCCCTTTATTTTGTTATTTGAGACAGGGTCTCATGGAGCCCAGATTAGCGATATTCCTGCCTCTGCCTCTTAAGTGTTGGGATTACAGGCCTGTATTACTGCACCCTGAAAGTAATGTACTGATTTTTATCATTAAATTCCCCTGTGTTATTTCATCACCTCTCTGCATACATATTTTTACTGGTTGTAGGTAGGGATTGGCAAGCTTCTTCTGTGGCCAGATAATAAATATGTTGGGTTTTATAGGCCCAACACTCAATTTTGACACTGTAATACAAAAGCAACCTTATGTAATATCCAAATAAATGAGGCATAATTATCTTAAAATTTTTATTTATAAAAATGAAGTGCCAGCCTGGACTACAGAGCAAGTTCCAGGACAGGCTCCAAAGCTACACAGAGAATCCTTGTCTTGAAAAACCAAAAAAAAAAAAAAAAAAAAAGCAGCAGCAGCAGCAGTGTGGGGAGATAGCTCCATGTGTAAAAGTGCTTGCTTTAGAACCTGAGTTTAATTCCCAGAACCTGTATATAAAAACCAATGGCAGTACAAACTAGTAACCCCAGTGCTGGGGAGGTGGAGGCGACAGGACCCGCAGGGCTCACTGGAGCCAGCTTAGCCCATTCAGTGAGTCTCTGGCCAGTGTCATCAAAAAACAAACTCAAAAACCCAAAACAGAACAAAACACATGGATGGTGCCTGAGGAACAGTTCTCCAGGTTGTCCTTTGACCCATTTTCACACATGCATACCTATGCAAATGCATCCACCCACACCTGAGCACCTCCCCCAAACACACACACACACACACACACACACACACACACACACACACACACACACACACACACACACACACGGGGGTGGGGTGGTGGTGGTGGTGGTGGTGGTGGTGGTGGTGGACTTAACAGAGTATGGCTTCTCAAGTCCTTCTCTAGGGGTTACAGAAGACATGCCTATCACTGTGTATTCTGAATTCACTTATCACCTTAAGTGAAATATGGAGGTATGTTACCACCACACAAGTCCTTTACCTTCTTCTTCTCCTTCTTGTTGTTTCTCTATGTAGCTCTGGCTGGCCTGGAACTTGCTCTGTAGACCAGGCTGGCCTTGAACTCAGATCTGCCTTGCCTTCCTCCCCATAAATTTCGTGCTGGGAAAGAAAAGTTTAAAGCCTAAGCCAGCCGGGGGGGTGGGAGGAGGGAGGACAGAAGAATCTGTGGTTGGTATGTAAAATGAATAGAAAATCTCTTAATTAAAAAAAAATATATTAAAAAAAAAAAAAAAGCCTAAGCCAGCCAGAAGGGAAACTTTTTTTCCAGAAAGAGATTTACAACTTGTTAGACTCCAGAAGAAACAATGGGTCAGTAGTGGGCTGGACCACACCCTGACCTAGGTTGCTTAGATAGGCATGGTCTGACCCTCCACTTAAACCTTAATCTCACTTCAGGACCTCAAAGGTAGACTGGGACAGTGGGGTGGCCACTGGGTCTCTTCGTCCCTTTTCCCAGAGTGGCCATACTGAACAAGTCTTTTTTCCTGTTTCCACTATTAACTTGGTTCTTTTACCAGCTTATTGAGTATAGCTGCTAAGCTTGACTTGCTGGGCCACAGCTCGGCTTCTAAGTCCAACGACAGAGTGATGTACTTATTGACCCCAAAGATGTATTTGTTTTTGTCTGTTCACCACGTGTACGTAGTGCCCACAGTGGCCAGAAGGCAGTAGGTCCCCTGGAACTGGAGTTATGGGGGGCTGGGGAGCTAGGGGAAGTTGTTAGATGTTGTGTGGATGCTAGGAACCAAACCTGGGTCCTCAGCAAAAGGAACAAATGCTCTTCTTAACCACTAAGTCAGGTCTCTAGCTCCAGAAAACAGCTGCAGGCAAAGAGACAAATCACCCCAAACTCCAATGCCCAGAATGCTTAACGAAAACATATTTTGTATTATTTCAGGCATTTCAGTCAATATGTATTTACTAAGTGTCTTGACATTAAAAAAAAACCAAAAAGACTATACCCTGCCCCATGCATCTCATATTTGGCGGAGCAGTGGGATGCAGGCTAACGCCCTGCAGCATCCAGGGACCAGCCCTGCTCTTCTTCCCAGGATGGAGCCTTTCCTCCTCATCAGTTTACTCCTACTTCAGCTTCCAGTTTGTTTTAAAGCCATATCCTTTTTTCCCCTTTTTTCTTTTTAACCTCAGGCAAGATGTGGCTTTCCGGGTCAACCACTTTTTACCTCATCCACTACTTCTCAGCTCATAACCCTTCAGTTTATAACCACACACTGGAGGACATCAAAGGACAAGTTCTGTCTTGCTCACTGCGCATGCATGCTCAGCTTCACCTTTGCCTATCCTCCCAGACGGTGGCGGGGCCTTTCTCTCTTATCCAGAGCCCCGAGGTGTCAGCCTTCAGTTAGTCCACACTGTCATCCTCCTGAGCAAGAATGCTTCATACCCAGGACTTCACAGCTTAGAACTTCGAGCCATGAAGAATGCAGAAAACACATTCAGAGATTTTCACATATTTAGTGTATGTGGACATACCTGGGCATGTTCATGCTATGAACACATGAGTGTATGAAGTCAGAAGATAACCTGAGGGAGGTTTATCCACTAAGCCATCTCAAAGGCCCTTTTAAAACTTATATAAGAGGCGGTGATGGCGCACGCCTTTAATCCCAGCACTCGGGAGGCAGAGGCAGGTGAATCTCTGTGAGTTTGAGGCCAGCCTGGGATACAAGAGTGAGTTCCAGGACAGGCTCCAAAGCTACACAAAGAAACCCTGTCTCGAAAAACAAAAAACAAAAACTTATATAAACTAATTTGATAGAAACGGGCACAAAGGTTGTTTTTAAGACAGAGTTTCTCTGTGTAACAGTCCTGGCTGGCCTGGAACTCACTCTGTAGACCAGGCTGGCCTTGAACTCAGAGATCTGCCTGCTTCTGCCTCCCGAGTGCTGGGATTAAAGGCATGCACTACTACCACCTGGCAATTGCTCTATTTTAAATGTATTTCGAGATCTGACTGTCTCTGCCTCCTAAGTGCTGGGATTAAAGGTGTGCACCACCGCTGCCCAGCTTGCACAGGGATTTCCACGCTGGTGACTTTGAAATAATGCCACAGAAATACTGCCTTTGGTGGGCAATTTCCATCATGGCTGCCAGCGTTCTCTGCTTGCTTCTAGGCTCACCCTGTGTAAAAAAATTCCCCCCCTCTTGAGCACAGGCTGGATGGCCCAGTGGTGGAAATGATGGACTGTCACTCTCTGTGACTTCATCTTGCTGGTGTAGTCTTTCTGGTTCTTGTTATGATGGTGAGGGCGACCTGAGTGGCCACTAACCATCGGTCAGTGTCCTGGTAAGGCCCTCAGTACAGTCACCCATCAAGTGACTCCTGCTGACCACATTTGAGCCTCAGAGAACCGTGGCCTTATTTAACGCCTTTTCCTTTTGTGGTCCTGGCGATCAAACCCATGACAGACGAGTGTGCCACCACTGAGTTTCAATCAGCCCAATAGCTCACACCTAAATTATAGCCTTGTGGGAAACCCCGAAGCAAGAATTCAGCTCAGCTCTACCCAGTTTTTTAATCATACAATCAAAGACAATATGCTAAGGATTTGTTTTGTGACAGGGAAGGACTTGCTACATAGACCTGGGTAGCCTGGTACAACGCAGCCCAGGCTGGCCCCAAACTTGCAGTTCAACCTCAGCACCACAAATGCCAGGATTACGGGTATGCACTACGATCCTAGCTAACAGGCTGCCTTAAGGTCCTAAGTTGAGACTGATTTGTGCAGAGCAGTAACAATGCTTTATATATCCCTAAACTGTCCTACCCACCTGTTAGACTAAGTTCATCTAAGTAAAAAACATTTTCCTACTACTTACGAGGTTCAGTAGTCATTTTATGTACGGATTTCACCGGGTTTTCTTGAGTTATTTTTATTGCAGCTATGTGTGCTTCTGTGTGTGGGCATGTTCAAGGGAATGCAGGTGCCACTCATCAAGTCCTTATGGAGCTGAAATCACAGTTATAAGGGGCTAGGAATCCAACTGGACTTGGGTCCTATGCAATAGTATGCACTCTTAACGACTGAACCATTCTCCAGCCTCTGGAAATTTCTGATCTCTAACACTATTCAATAAAATACTACACAAGGCCGGGCGGTGGTGGCGCATGCCTTTAATCCCAGCACTCGGGAGGCAGAGCCAGGCGGATCTCTGTGAGTTCGAGGCCAGCCTGGGCTACCAAGTGAGTCCCAGGAAAGGCACAAAGCTACACAGAGAAACCCTGTCTCGAAAAACCAAAAAAAAAAAAAAAAAAAAAAAAAAAAAAAAAAAAAAAAAAAAAAAAACTACACAAGGAGTTCCAGGTCAGTCTCTGCTATATAGCAAGATCCTGTAGGTATGTATGATGGCACATGCCTGTAATCCCACTTGAGGAAGAAGAGGACCAGGAATTCAAGGTCACCTTTACCTACACAGTAAGTTCCAGGCCAGCCAGGGCTACAGGAAACCCTGGCTCCAAAAACCCAAACTAAACAAAAATGAGCAGGGGAGTGGGGTGGGGAGCAATCTCTCTAACAGGGTGAAAGCAAAACTGGATGAAAAAGCTTATGGACACCCTCTACTTTGTAAGCTCATTTCTATTTTATTTTTAAAATATAAAGGTTTTTAGGGTCTAGAGAGATGAGTCCTGAGTAAGAGCATAGGTAGCTCTTGCAGAGGACCCAGATTTGATTCCCAGCACTCACATGGTAGCTCATGACTTACCCCAGTTCCAGGAGATTTGATGCCCTCTTCTGGCCTCTGCAGGCACCGCCCACGCACACATGCGGTACCCAGACACACATGCAGGCAAACACTTATTTATATTAAATTAAAATGCTAAAAATACAAATATGACAAGCAAAGGAAAAAACCAGACTAGGCATGCTCTAATCTGTGTGGACCATCTGCTACTCTGCCTTCAGATTTCTGCTTGTTTTTAATCTATTACATTTATTTATTTATGCACCCCACACACACACACACACATACAATCAAGGGATAACCTGCAGGAGTCAGTTCTCTCATTCCATGTGGGCCCAGGGATCGAACTCATGCTTTTATCAGACCTGGAGGCAAGAGACTCCAACATGTTGACCCTTCTTTACCAGCTCAAGTGGGTACTTACTACACAAGGTGGTGGTATCAGGGACCAAAATCATGGTCTTAAGAGCAGTAGGTAAAGCTGGGCGGTAGTGGTGCACGCCTTTAATCCCAGCACTCGGGAGGCAGAGACAGGCGGATCTCTGTGAGTTCGAGGCCAGTCTGGTCTACAGAGTGAGATCCAGGACAGGCTCCAAAGCTACACAGAGAAACCGTGTCTCAAAAAACAAAACAAAACAAAAGAGCAGTAGGTAAACACTCTACCAATGAGCTATACAGCCCAGCTCCTTTATTTTTTTGAGGGGACCTCAATATGTAGCTCAGGCTAGCCTTGGACTTGAGAACCTCCTGCCTCATCTTCCTAAGCTGACAAAGATGTACCACTGCATCTGACTGGCTTAACCTTTTGAAGTCTTTTTTCTTTTTAAATATTTTTTTAAAGATTTATTTATTGTGTATACAGTGTTCTGCCAGGCCAGAAGAGGGCACCAGACCTCATTACAAATGGTTGTGAGCCACCATGTGGTTGCTGGGAATTGACCTTGAACTCTGGAAGAGGCAGGCTGTGCTCTTAACCTCTGAGCCTTCTCTCTAGCGGCGCCCTCCCCCATTTTTTTTTTTTTTTTTCCGAGACAGGGTTTCTCTGTGTAGCTTTGCACTCTTCCTGGATCTCACTCTGTAGACCAGGCTGGCCTCGAACTCACAAAGATGCACCTGCCTCTGGGTGCTGGGATTAAAGGTGTGCGCCACCACCGCCCGCCCAGGCTTCTCTAGCCCTTTTAAGTCTTTATGTGAGTCTGGGAGGTCAGAGGACAACCTTAGATGTCAGTCCTCACGTTCCACCTCATTTGAAAGTGTTTCTTGTCAGCATGCTCTTTCCCCCACAGGAAGTGCCTGGTTAGCTGGCTCGTGAGCTTCAGGGTACTCTGTCTTCACAGGCCATCTTCTGGAAGCCCTGGGATTGCAGCCACACCCTGCCAGAATCTGCAGTGGATTCTGGGAATCTGCACCCAGGCCCTCAAGCTTGCACAGCAAACATGTTATCCATTGAGCCATCTCCCTCCAGCCCCTGGCTTAATCATTTGTCATGCTCATGTGTGTGAACTCTGGACTTTCGTGATTTGGGGCTGCACATCTAAGGTGGCAACACAGAGGGGCACACATGGGTATTGGTATGTTCTCGTTGAGAGGACTCCCTAGTGCCCTGAGCACACGGGATCCTTGGACAAATTCCAAGATTAAAAACTGAGCCCTCAACAGGCATAGTAGCATGCCTTTAATCCCAGCACTCGGGAGGCAGAGGGAAGGAGATCTTTGTGAATTTGAGGTCAGCCTGGTCTACACAGAGTTCCAAAGACAGCCAGGACTACAAAGAGAGATGCTGTCTTAAAAACAAACACAAAGCCCAACTGAGCCCTACTTCCCCAGCAATCATCTCCCTTCCCCTATGCTTTGAAAGCAAGAGCTCTCGGTGCCCCCAAAGCACACTGCATTACTGTATACTGAGGAATAGGACGGTCCCGCTCCTCAGGCAGCTCAAAGCCAGTCTGGATTTTAGAGCTGTTAATGTTAAATGTAGAAGTAGTGGTCTGGAACCAACCTCCATGAAAGAAGATAACTAAGTTCCAAGGGAAAAACTGGGGCATGAGTAGGGGTCAGAGGGCAGGCTCAAAACACCAGAAACCGGCACCTTCTATACACTTTTTTTGTCAGGGACAAAAAAAGGTTTATTTCAGAAGAGAACCAACCAGCTTATCTAGGGCAAAGCTGAGAAACCAAGAGTGTCAACTGAAGCAGGTTTGGTGGTGCACGCCTGTAATCCCAGCACTCAGCTGGAGGCAGGAGGATCCTAAATTCAAGTCATCCTTAGCCACATAGTATGTTCAAGGCTAGCCTGGAATACATGAGACTGTCTCAGAACAACAACTACCCACAAACAAACAAAAAACAAAACACCAAGGCTTTCTAGTCCAATGACTACTAGCTTTAGGAGCAGTTAAAAGTAATTTGTCTATAGCCAGGCATGGTAGCACATGTCTTTAATCCCAGCATTCTGGAGGCTGAGGCAGGTGGATCTCTGAGTCTAGGCCACCCTGCTCAACAGAGGGAGTTCCAGGACAGCCAGGGCCTGTGAGAGAGGCCCTGTCAAAAAAAAGCAAGTTGTCCTCAATTCCCAGCTAGCGAACAGCACGGGCCCAGTCGAGTAGACCCACCAGGCCCTCAAAGACAGCACTTCACATTTGAGTGAGGGTCCAAATGCCCACCTTCAACTGTGTTCCCCACTTCTAGGAAGCAAGCAGCGCTCTAGGACGATCTCCTGCCATACTTCTTGGGAAACTCTAATGTGGACAAAAGGGCCAAAGACCAACAAAGCTAATAGTTTTATGTGTTTTCAATGTGAAAATTCAAGTTCACTACCCTTGTCATTCTGTGAGGTCAAAGAAACAGACTGCACTGCAGGTCCTGAGCACAGGGACAGTGACGGTCAGTCTGCATGTGCACTCTTAGGACACGGTGGTGCTCAGTAGGTGCCCGTTACTTCTGAACATGGGCTGAGGTATGGAGCAACTTGTCCAGGGTCTAGGCCTCCTGGCTGCTAGCCAAGAGTCTGCCAACAGTATGTGGTTCTTTTCACTTTCCAGCACTTGGCTTTAGAGTGGACTGGGGATTAATCTTCTCCCTGTTAACAGACATCAAAGACAGAAGAGACCCAGTTCCTGGCATTTTTGTACACAGATTTCTCATAGATTTATTTCTGTGTCATGTTATATATAGACCTATTCATATATACCTTTCTTTAAATATACAATCTATATTCCCTTCCCCACCAAAATCACAAGAAGAGATCTAAATCCTTCCAGGATTTCCATTGGGTCTCCTAAGATGATTAGCTAACAAAGAAACATTTCTTAACATCTCAAAAATAGCTGTTCTCAGGCTCTGGGCCCACTGAAGCAGCAGTGTTCCCAGGCCAAGAAGACGAGAAAGGACAAGAAACAACTGTAGTGTGATGAGATTCTGGGATCAAAGTGTCCAGCGACTCCCAGAATGGCAGACTGGCTCCAGAACTCTAAGGCTGGGATGAAGGTGGAGGACACCCTTCCCCATGGCTTTTCAGATGCAGCCCAATAGGCACGGGGAGGGAGGAGGAACTGCAGATTAGGCATGCAGGGGTAGGCGTGGTAGAGAACACCTGTGGGTGGTGACGAGCCAGCACCCTCCAGAGGACTGCCAACCTGCTCAAGGACATGGGTAATGGGCAGAAACGGAGCCGAGTGAAGAAGGATGAACGCAAGCGTGGCAGGAAGAGGCAATGGAACACATAACAAGTACCAACAGAACGTGACCGGTACTGGCCTTCTCCCTACAGAGGGTGTGGCTTATGCCTGGGGGTGGAGGAGATGAAAAGTCATGAGCTAGGATTATCAGCTGGCCAGGGGCACAGGAAGGCTCTCTGAGGACTCCTAAGGGGTAGGCAGGTA
The DNA here is from genome assembly GCF_949786415.1 of Peromyscus eremicus. Classification (NCBI taxonomy): domain Eukaryota; kingdom Metazoa; phylum Chordata; class Mammalia; order Rodentia; family Cricetidae; genus Peromyscus; species Peromyscus eremicus. The sequence goes on from NC_081418.1 coordinate 134,964,563, forward strand.
GGCAGCTGGGACCCCACATTCCCAGGGAAGAAACAAGTCCTTTCAGTTCGACTTGGACCAAATCTTGGCGCTCCCTCGGAGTCTGGCAAGGGGAAGAGAGAGAGAGGGGATGCAAGGGGTCTCCTAATTCCTGGAGGTCACCCCCATTCCCGACCCCATGCAAATGACTAAAGCAGCTGGAGCAGCCAGGCTGACGTCCCTGAGGTAAAAGTGGGGTACCCAGACACAAGCGGCTCCCCGCACGGGCTCACCCCTTGCCCTTTGAGGCTTTCTTGCTGGGCTGGCGCTGGGTGGTGCCAGGAGCTGGGTCTCTCAGCTCTGTCAGGGGTTGCTCAGGATCCTGAGAAGTGGCTGCAGCAGCTGCTGCCGTTGTGACTTTAATGGTTTTCTTAAGGTTGGCAACCTATCAGGAGGAAAGGAATGGAGGATAGCAAAGAAGGTTCCAGAACCTGACAGGTCCCGATTATTTTATCAGTTTGCCTCAGCCACATCCCAGCCCCTGTGCACAGGCCAGGAGCCCAGGCTGGGGAGCTGCAGTTGACCCTGTTCCCTGCCTGCTCACCTCACTCTCGATCTGCTGCTTCAGGCCCAGCTGCTGCTCCTTGTGCTGGTTGGCACGGCTGACTTGCTCCTCGATGCCGGAGAGCACCACCTCACAGCCGACGCACCTGTGGGAGTCAGGGCAGGAGCAAAGTGTCAGCAGAAGAGGGCTGCGATCACAGACTCCATAAAAACAAACAAACTCAAGGGGCCGGAGAGATGGCTCAGTGGTTAAGAGCACTGGGTGCTCTTACAGAGGACCAAGATTCAATTTCCAGCACCCACTTGGTGGCTCACAACTGCATACAACTCCAGTTCCAGGGGATCTGGTGCCCTCTTCTGACCTCCACAGACACCAGGCACACACATGGCAAACAGATATACATGCAGGCAAAACATTCATACACAGAAAAGTAAAAATATTAAAAACCAAAAACCAAACCAAAACAAAACAGAAACAGAACAAAACAAAAAAAAAAACCCCAACAACTCAAAAGCAAGCCTGCAAGCTAGACTCAAACCCCTTGTCTAAGCTGGGTGCCCTCATCAGGGCACCTGGGAACCAGCTACAACAGTATTCTCATCAGCAAAAACCCTGGAATAGGATCCGAAAGGGAAAAGGAAGTAGTAGAGTGATACAGACACCGTGGGTGGGGCTGGGGGTTGTTGGAGAAACGGCTCAGTGGTGGAGAACACCTATTGCTCTTGCAGAGAACCGGAGTTTGATTCCCAGCACCTACACCAGGAGGCTCCCAACCACCAGCTCCAGGGGGATCTGACACCTCTGGCCGCTGAGCACCTGCACTCACCTGCATACCCATCCCCCCCCAACTACAAATAATAAATAAAAAACTACAAATAAAGTAAATGAAAACAGCAACAAAAAGATGAGAGTGGAAACCACACAGCACTCGGGAGGCAGAGTCAGGCAGATCTCTGTGAGTTCAAGGCCAGCCTGGTCTACAGAGTAAGTTCCAGGAAAGGCACAAAGCTACACAGAGAAACCCTGTCTCGAAAAAACCAAAAGAAAACAAAACCAAAAACAAAACCCCGGAGTGCCAGGCATGGTGGTGCACAATAGTGCAGCCTGTAATCTCAATACTGGGAAGCAGAGGCAGAAGGATTTTGAGTTCAAGGGCAGCCTGGAATACATAGTGAGATCACACTAAAGTTAGACGGGGATACAAAGAAGGAAAGGGAAGAGAGACCCATGACCCATGGTGTTATGCGCCATTGTTCTAAATTCACCCTATGAGAGTGACAAGTTTCCCATTAAGAACCCTCAAGTGCACCACCCCCATTACCTTCCCCAATTACTTCAACAATCCTGCTTCTTCGCACCCAGTGTCCCCTTGAAGCCTGCTCCCTCGGAAGCCTCTGGAGGAAAGTACTGGTCTTTTTCTCTCCTCCAGGGCTAACCCTCCACAGCTCAGTCCCTGCTTTCTCCTGGTTGTATAAGGGAGAGGTCAAGGCCTGACAGGTTCTCACCACTCCTGCAGGGTTCGGGCAATGGCACTGAGGTCCTGGCGCTGGATGTCCCGCCCAATGCTGTAGTCAACCTCTAGCCGCTGATTGCGCTGGTCCAGAGAGCCACGAAGGACATCCGCATAGACAGCCTCAATCACGAGGTCTTCCAGCTGGCGCACATTCCGCAGGGCAAGGGCCTCCAGCAACACTGCATACGGGATACACTGGGTCCAGGGGTCAGACCAGGGTTTGGAGGGTTCAAAAGCAGAGAAGGACTTCCCATAATCTCATTCCCTTTTCCCACTACCAAATTCTGCATGCCCTCCACTCTTATTCCTAAACCATCTCCTAGAAAATACTTGACACAGGCTCTCATTCTATAGCCCAGGCTGGCTTGGAACTCACTACGTAGTTCAGGCTAGACTTGATCTCATACTAATCCTTCTGCATCAGCCTCCCAAGTGCTGGGGTTACATGAGACATGACACCAGACTCAAAAAAGACACTCTTAAAACACATGACAGATGCTCACCTCCCACAGCACAGCAAAAGAAATGGCATCTTCCTGGTGCCCTTTCTTTAGTAGTAGCTAAGGCTATTGTATTACATCAGCTTGACATCAGAAGATTATGGGAAGGGTCTGGAGTTACTCTGTTTAACACTTAAGACTTAGCCAAGTTACAAGCTGGCACCACCTCTGAGGCATCCACAACCACGAGCTGGATTCCAGCAAAAATCACCAGGACTCAATTCTAGTTAACAACTGGGAGACTGAAGGCTAGGGACACATGACGCAATGTGACAAAAAGCTGCTCCCACAAGGACACAGACACCTCTGAGGTACACATATGTCTCATTTTAGCAAACAAGTCTGGTGCTTCACAGGAGAAGAACCCCAAAGCTGAGGCTTTGTTGGCCTGGAATTCTGTATGGTGAATGAAACATGATGGGTGTCCTAGTGGCTATTTTGACACCAGACACAAGAGATGGTAACTTAGAACTTCGGGTCAAACTGAGAGACTATCGGCCCGCATGACTGCAGTAATGTTGTTCCAGTTCGGACGAGGAGACAGAGGGAGGGCAGTCAATGGCTCTCCAGGTGCAGACAGACTCCCAGGAACAAACAATAGGTAGGTGGCAGGACTGTCACTTACCTTGACTTTGGCAGCCAGAGTGACAACTGACAGATGTCGAAGCTTATTCTTCTGAGCCTCGGTGAGTGGGGGGAGATTTCTGGCTTCAGCTAGGGAAAGGGACAGAAGCCCGGGAGTCTTATTTTTAGCAGTTTCTTATATGTTTTCTGCACCAATTAGGCTGCCCAGGTTCATTTATGGCACCTAAGTAGGGCATCCCAGGAATTTCTTCCAACTCTCTCCAGAAACCACCCTTCTGGCTCCACAGCTCCACAGCTCCAGCCCCTATTTACCTAAGTAGTCAGCATAGGTCCCATAGGCAAACACTGTGAGCAGCCTGAAGGTGGAGGCAAAGTCGCTTTCTGCCAACTGCATAAGAACATAAGGGAGGTGACAGGAAGGAACTACTGAACCAACTTTCTGACCCCATCCCTCCCAACAGTACCTATCCTGGTCCACCAAGAGGCTTTCTCTACATCTCCCAACGTACAGTTTCTCTAAGGGCTCACTTCTACCTTTAGCCCTTTGTTATACTATGCATTGAATCCCTACTCTAAATCAGGGGTGAAACATTTAGTGTTCAAGCCGGGCGGTGGTGGCACACGCCGTTTATCCCAGCACTTGGGAGGCAGATCCAGGCGGATCTTTGTGAGTTCCAGGCCAGCCTGGTCTATAAATTGAGTTCCAGGACAGCCAGGGCTACACAGAGAAACCCTGTCTCGAAAAAAAACCAAACAAACCAAAAAACCCATACACATTCAGTGTTCAGAGTATCAGACACACACACACACACACACACACACACACACACATTAGACATTGTAAATATGTAATTTTGGCCCTCAGAGGGCATAGAATTTATGGCCTCTGTTTCAGATTGTCCTCAGTGAGGTGGTTTTATATCATCCACTAGTATTTCATATCACCACTCACTCATCCTGGCATGTCATCCCTGCAGATTCTCACCTAACAATATCTTCTAACAAGGCTATAGACCTAGCATCCGCTAGCCTACAAGGATGCAGCAGAACTGCGGCCTTTGAAGTAAACTCTTGCCAAATAACTGGCTTATACATTTTATCCATTTATCTGATCTCTTTAACTGAATACAAGCTTGAAGGGCAAACCTATGTCTTGTACTTTGCAGAATACTAAATACTGTCAGGCAATTGGGAAATGTTTCTTCTACTTGTCTTAAGGATATACTCTAGTTCACTGTAGATAAATCAGGAATAAAAGATAGCCAGTTTTCTATGAACGGCAACCCAAAATACATTGTACCCTCTGATTCAACCACAGGCATTCTAAAACGTGGCTCAGTTTAGACACACACCACTCTCAGGACACAGGCTGGTGCCACAGTATTGGCAATCCATTTGCTCTATACTTCAAGCTCTTGACTCAGCCATTTCTGTGAATGGTTCTTTATTCTGTTCATAGCAGTTTACCACTGTCTTTGGAAAGAAGGCACTGTCTTCATTATCTACCTTAAATGAATTAGTATATGCAACATTTGGACACTTGGGGAGCTAACATAGCATAATATGCTCATTCTTTTCATTTTTAGGAGACTTTAGACTTTCCCACAATTTTACTTCTGTAATTGTGAGGGGCAGTACTTTTTAGTTTTTTGTTTGTTTGTTTGTTTTCTTTTTTTTTTGCAGTTCTGAGAATTCAACCTAGAGAAAGCCTTGTATACTATAGACAAGGGCTCTTTCACTGAGCTACATCTCTACTCCTTTTTGAGATGGAGTCTAAGTTGCCCAGGCTGGCCTAAAATTTGTGATCCCCCCTGCCTTAGCATCCCATGTTCTGAAATGGAACTCAAAGCCCCATGAATGCTAGGCAAGTATTCTATCAACTGAGTTATGTTCTAGGTTCTCATAACCATTTTTAAGAGAAAACTGAGCCTTTTAATAAGGTTTCTCTGATCAAGGTGACATGATTTTTTTTTTTCACCAAGACAGGATTTCTCTGTGTAGCCCTGGTTGTCCTGAAACTCTGTAGACCAGGCTGGCCTTGAACTCAGAGCTCCACCTCACTCTGACTCCTGAGTGCTGGGATTAAAGGTGTACCCCTCCTACCCGGCTGATGACAAGATTAGTAAGAGGGATCACACTGGTGGACAAGCTGGAACTTACAAGTAATATTCTGAATGGCATGCTCTTTTGCTTAAAAATTAAAAATCGAGCTGGGTGGTGGTGGTGGTGGTGGCGGCGGCGGCGGCGGCGGCGGCGGCGGCGGCGGCGGAGGTGGCACACATCTTTAATCTCAGCACTCAGGGGCAGAGGCAAGTAAATCTCTCTGAGTTTAAGGTCATCCTGGTCTAAAAAGCGAGTTCCAGGACAGCCAGAGCTATTACACAAAGAAACAGTCTTGGGGAAAAAAAAAAAAAAAAAAAATCCCTGCTTGTTTAGGCAGCACATATACAAAGAAGACCAGCATGGTCCCTGAGCAAAAATGACATAAATTCGTGAAGAATTCCACATTTTTAAATAAGAAAAAGTTAAAATTCTGCACAAGGCATAGGCAGGAGGACTAGTCCAAGGCCAAGCCAGATGAAGACGACTACTACTAGTCTTCACAGTGAATCCTGTCTGAAAAAGTGTGTGTGTACAGGGAGTGAGCACTAAGTTTACAGACCCCCTTATCTCCAAAGAGAAAATGAAGACCTTTATTTGATTTGACTGTTAATTATCACTGCCCTGTTCACCAGAGTAGTCAGGGGCTAAAAATGAGCCCAGGCACTCTTACAGGAAACTTTCGGCCCCAAGGTTCTCTGTGGACTACCCAGGCAAGCAACCTACCTCTCTAACATTGGGCATATCCAGCAGTTCCCCAAACACGTAGACACCAGGGGCCTCCAGCACCTGATGGATGAGTGTGGCCAGCGCGGCCCCCTTAGCCGACTTGGCAAGGAGCAGGAACTGCTCCTGGTTCTGGCCCGTCACCTTCACCTCGGCACTCATGGCTGCACCGAGGTGCGGGGCTCTGGTCTCGAGCTGTCTGGAGCTGCAAGGGAAGAGGAACGTGAAGCTAAAAGGTCCCCGGACACTGTCCTGTCAAGGGCAGGGGACTGCACTCGAGAGGCACTAACGCCACTTCTGCAGTGAGAAACCAGGTCACCAGTTCCTTAAAGTCCGCCACATCCTGGCTGCCACGCCCACCCTCTCCCCCAGCGCGGGGCCTAGCCCCAGGCCCCACCACGTGCACCCCATTGAGCTCTACTACAGAAGAGGTGGCGAGGGACGCGGTGGCACATGGTGTCCACCCCAACGACGACGCTCCCGGCGCCCCCAGCTCCGAACTCCTGTCCTGCACGCGCCCGCAACCACGTGACCTCACCTCCACGCTCCTGACTCGTGGCTCCACCCCCCTCCCTTAAAGACGCACTCCGGGGACAGCAGGTCCGCGCCCAAGGCCCGGTCGTACCCTGGGACCGAGTGCGGTCGCTACCTGGAAGCCTCGTCTTCCAGCGCACGGGGCGGGGCGGGGCGGCCGCTCCGTCACCTCCGGCAGCTGCTCCCAGCCTTTCCTGCCGCCTCCCGCAGGGTCGCTCTAGCCACCCGCTTCTATGGCCAGCTTCCGGCCGTACTTCCGCTCTCGGGAGGCGGGTTCCGGGCGGCTCTGGGCCTGCTTCCGTTTTCCCGCGGCTGGAAACTAGAGAGCTTCCGCTCTGTTGATAAAGGCCTTTCGGTGCAAGAGCGAGCGGTGGGTGCGGCGTGCCGAGGAATCCCCAGCTCGGGGAAGATCCGGGGTCGCCGGGTAGTCCGGGAGCGGCGGGAGGGAGAGGAGGAGCAGAGGGCGGCGGCTCAGCGTTGCTACGGCGACTTGAGCTTCAGTGGCAGGCGCGAAGACGCAGAACGGAAAAAATGGGGAGAGAGGGGGAGAGAGGAAGGCAAAGTGACCGAGTTAGCGGTGGGAGACATAGTTTGGGTAGTTCAACCACTCATGTTTCTACGGAGAAAAGTTTTAAAACGTATAGGAGCCGGGAGTGGCGGCACATGGCTCCTCTCCTTGCATTTGCAAGGTAGAGGCAGGAGGATCAGGAGTTCAAAACCAGCTTCAGCTACACAGCAAGTCCCAGGCCAGTCTGGGCTATTTGAGAACCTGTCTCAAAAGGAAACAAAACAAAACCCCAAATGGTAAAGGGAGCGGGGAATGTATTGGTCAGACTTTTAAGGTTTTCTTCCGTTAAATTTTCAGAGCTGTACCGCATGACCAGACTTTTGGCCATGGTTACCACACGTGATCGTTATGTTTTGAGTACTTGAATCTCAGTTGACAGGAGAAAATTGTAAGTGGAACGAAGGCATTTGAGGAAATTTAAAGAGTAAAGGATTTAGCTGGGCACTTGTAATCCCAGCATTCAGGAGGCTGAGGCAGGAGGATTGCTTTGCATTCGAAGCTAGCCTGTGCTACAGTGTGAGAGACCCTGTTTAAAAAATCTTTAAATCGCCGGGCGGTGGTGGCGCACGCCTTTAATCCCAGCACTCGGGAGGCAGAGCCAGGCGGATCTCTGTGAGTTCGAGGCCAGCCTGGGCTACCAAGTGAGTCCCAGGAAAGGTGCAAAGCTACACAGAGAAACCCTGTCTCGAAAAACCAAAAAAAAAAAAAAAAAAAAAAGCGCATAGGAAGAGAGACAGGCCTAGGCCTAGAGATGTGAGCTTCCTAAGTAACCTGTGAGAGGAAGACACACAGCACCCAAGTGCATGCTTATCTGGTTCTGTCACCTCCCTAAAGAAAGCCAGGCATAGTGGGATATGCTTTAATCTAGCACTTGGGAGGCTCAGACAGGAATATCTTAGGTTCAAAGGTAGTCTGGGCTACATGGGTTCCAGGCCAGTGTGAGATATACTGAGCTGAGAGAGAGAGAGAAAAGGATTAGGAAAGAGGGCAACAAGGAAGGAGAAATCTGAGACTAGTATTGATTCGCCATAAACCACCTGGCCTACTTGGCTTTCTATTGCCATAAAACGCTGTCCAAAAACAACTTGAGGAGGAAAGAGTTTATTTGGCTTCCATGTCCTGATCACAGTCCATCTTGAAGGGAAGTCAGGGTAGGATCTTAGTGGAGGACGTGAGGAATGCTGCTTATTGACTTGAGCTCCAGGGCTCACATTCAACACCCTTCTTACACCTTCCAGGACTGCTTGCCCGATGGTGGTGTCACCCACAATGGGCAGGGCCCTGCCACATAAATCATTAATCAGGAAAATAACCCCAGGGCTAGAGAGGTGACTCAGCATTTAAGAACACTTGTTGCCCTTGCAGAGGACCTAGGTTTGATTCCCAGCACCTACGGTCGTCTTTAACTCTAGTTTCAGGGACTTGAATGGGCTCTGAGGCACCAGGCATGCATGTGGTGCACATACATACGTGCAGGAAAAAGAAACATATAAAGTCAGTTGGTCTTTTGTTTGTTTGTTTCCCAGACAGTTGTTTGTTTCTCTGTGTAGCCCTGGCTCTGCAGACCAGGCTGGTCTCAAACTTACAGAAACCTGCCTGCCTCTGCCTCCCAAGTGCTGGGATTAAAGGGAAGTAAGTAATTTTTTTAAAAGAACTCCACAGATTCATCTACAGACAATGTAATGGGGCTTTTTTTTTTTTTTTTTTTTTTTTTTTTTGGAGACAGAGTCTCACTATATAGCTCTGGCTATCCTGGAACTCACTAATGTAGAGTGGGCTATCCTCTAACTCACAGAGCTCCACCTGCCTCTACCTCCCTAGTGCTGGGGTTCAAGTTGTGTAACACTACACCTGGGTTTTGCAAAGTTTTTAAACAACGATTGTGATAGCTGTAGACAGAAACTGTAAGATGAACTAGAGACTACTTCAAGTGTTCAGGTGAACGATGAAGCTGATGAGGGCCAAGCAGAAGCGGTAGAAATGAGTAAGTAGTTGGACTCTGAATTTAAAGGTCCAGTGAACATTATTTGCAAGTGGATTTGATGCAAGGTATGAAAGGAAAAGTGTAAGTGATACCACAGGGGCTGGAGAGATGGTGTTGTGCCCGGGTCACAAGACCCCCAAGCAAGACCACCACAGAGCCATTATCCGATGCAAGCACACAGAGGTTTTTAATTAACAAAACAAGCAAGCTTGGTCCATGCCCAACATCAGACACAGCAGGTGGAGGAGGACGGCCCCAAGCACTCACTTTAAGGGGTTTATATAGGAAAAGTTTACATGCAGCTTGGGATTGGACGAGGGGGCTAGGGGTGAGGCAGTTCTTTGAAGTTACTGGCTGAACTATAAGCATGAGGTTACTGATGGCTAACAGGATTCAGGGTATCTACAGAGACATAAATTTTTACTCCCTATGTCCTGCTTTTGTTGAACCCAGGATATATACATTCAGATTTATTGTTCCAGTCCTACTCTCCTCTAAGGTCAACTTCCCCATCATATAGTGAACATATATATAATGAACATATAGTCCATTACTCCCTATATCTTGTTCTGCCAAGTCCAGGATACATAGATTTATTGTCCCAGCCTTAAGCTCAATTTCTGATCACTTCTAAAACTGCTGGTCAGCAAATTCCTTTGGAGGAGGGGAGGGGGAAGCGTCTCTCAAGATGGCTACTGATTTTTCCCTTTCAATGGCTAAGTGGTTAAGAGCACTTGGTGTTCTTGCAGAGTTCCTGGATTCTGTTCCCAACACCCACATGATGGCTTAGCTGTAACTCCAGAGGGTTTTGATGCCCTCATTTGGCTTCCACAGGCACCTCACGCACATGATGTACATACATACATGCAGACAAAATACTCATACACGTACAATTTTTAATTTTTTTCAAGACAGGGTTTTTCTGTGTAGCCTTGGCTGTCCTGGAACTTGCTCAGCAGACCAGGATGGCCTCCCAACTCACAAAAATTTTTTAAAAAAATCCTTTTTTGTTGTTTTTTTCAAGACAGGGTTTCCCTGTGTAACAGCCCTGGCTATCCAGGAACTCAGTTGGTAGACCAGGCTGGCCTAAATCTCATAGATCAGTTTGCCTCTGCCTCCAAGTGCTGGGATTAAAAGCATGCACCACCACACTTGAAATCTTAAAAGGAAAATGACATTACAGCCAGGAATTACACTTATAATCCCAAGAGTTGGGAGGCTGAAATAGGATTACAAGTTCAAGGCCAGCTTGGGCTACATATAATAAGACCTTTTCTCAAGAAAAAAAAATCCAAAATAATAACATAAAGGCAAGTTGTACAACACTTTTATTTTTTTTATTTTTTTTTAAAGATTTATTTATTTATTATGTATACAGTGTTCTGCCTGCACATGTCCCTGCGGCCAGAAGAGGGCACCAGATCGAGAGGGCACCAGATCTCATTACAAGTGGTTGTGAGGCACAATATAGTTGCTGGGAATTGAACTCAAGACCTCTGGAAGAGCAGTCGATGCTCTTAACCACTGAGCCATCTCTCCAGCCCACAACACTTTTAAATTGTACATCATGGACTGGAGAGGTGACCAGGCTAACGATTAAAAAGAATGCAGAGTGCTGTGGGATGTATGGCAAATGTGTTGCTAATTAATCAATAAAACACTGATTGGCCGTTGGCTAGGCAGGAAGTATAGGCGGGGCAAGGAGGAGAATAAAGCTGGGAAGTGGAAGGCTGAGTCAGAGGGACACTGCCAGCCACCACGATGAGGAACAGCTTGTGAAGATGCCGGTAAGCCACGAGCCATGTGGCAAGGTATAGATTAAAGGAAATGGATTAATTTAAGCTATAAGAACAGTTAGCAAGAAGCCTGCCACAGCCATACAGTTTGAAAGCAACATAAGTCTCTGTGTTTACTTGGTCGGGTCTGAGAGGCTGTGGGACTGGCAGGTGAAAGAGATATATCCTGACTGTGGGCCAGGCAGGAAAACTTAAGCTACAGCAGAGTATTTAAATTTTCTAAAAAAATTTTCCAAAAGGCCGGGTGGTGGTGCGCGGCAGTGGTGGCCCACACCTTTAATCCCAGCACTCGGAGGCAGAGCCAGGCGGATCTCTGTGAGTTCGAGGCCAGCCTGGGCTATTGAGTGAGTTCTAGGAAAGGCTCCAAAGCTACACAGAGAAACCCTGTCTCAAAAAACCACACACACACAGATACCTGTGAGCCACCATGTGGTTGCTGGGACTTGAACTCAGGACCTCTGGAAGAACAGCCAGTGCTTCTAACCTCTGAGCCATATCTCCAGCCTAAATGTTGGCCTTTTAAGACACTCCATTTGGAAATTTGTCTTTTTCCTGGCGCATAATGGCCTGCTAGGCAAAGAACTGCCCTTACCTTGACTGCTCACAGTGTGAACACTGTCCTTTCTGGACGAGCAGGACACAAGGAAAAGCAACTACTGAACTTTGCCAAGACAGGGTAAGATGGTCTCTCAAAATTCCTTCTTCTGAAAATGGTCTGTCAGATAGTGTAGGCCTGTAGCCAAATTGGATGCCCCAACAATGCTGAGAAACTAGGTGACTGTCCAGGCTGCCAGCTGTCTGTCTATTCTTGAAATGTTTCCAAAAGTTGCTTGTGTGCATTTCCTGTTTTCTCAGGTATTTTTATATTCCTCCTCAGGTCTTTGATGGGGCTGAAGACTAACAGTTACAGTTACAGTCTTCCTATATCTTAGCTAGAACATACTAAGTACTAAATTCAGATTCTTCAGGATAGGACAGCTTTTGGAATAATCTCTCTAACATACCATTTACCTATGTTCTGGACATCTCTGGATTTGAGTATGTGTCTCTTGTTTGATGTTGTTCTTGTTGGCTGTAGTTCCATTTTGCTTAGGTTATTATCCATTATTTCTCCTGGACAATATTTAATAATCATTCCTATTGTACATAGTTTTGTATTAGGTTAGAACCTTCTTATTTAGACAAAAGGGGGAGATGTAGTGGCTGTGTGAGCCATGCCCTAAAGCATCGTTCCTAGTGAGGTAGCAGGTAGCTGTTACATCTGCCTATGACCTTGAGGTACATGGCCCTGGGGCGTGGCTGCTGGGGGACCCTTCAGACCTGGGATGTATGCTCTGTCTTCGCTGCCTCGTGGTTTTGGATGCTGAGATCTTGAACCAGGCAGATCAGCATGGGACATAGCTCAACTTTCCCGTACCCTACAATAAACCTCCCGTGGTTGTGAGCTAACCCCCAAATAAATTCCTTTGCTCATTAAATAGACTCTGTGGATTAATGGGATTAAAGAAATAATGTATATCTTACTGATTCTGAGAACTAGATATATATGAAGAAAGATAAAATTGAATCCTTACTTCAAGTCATATACAAAAATCTATTCCCAGTACACTACAGAGTACATATAAAAGGCTTTAGGAGATAATTTAGAAGAATATATCCAGAATTCAAGACAGAAGTATTTACTTATTTTTGCTTTTTGAGACAGGTTATCTCTGTCTGTAGTCCTGCCTGGCCTGGAATTCTCTAGACCTCTTCTGCTTCTGGATTATAGTCTGGAATATAAAACAGGTGAGGAGTATTTAATCCTCATTCTAACTAAGGTGAGGAGATTGATACATTTGGGGACATTTGTTTATCAAAAGACAAGCCACCAGATGGGATAAGGGTCAGTTAGTAGAGTACTTGCCTAATATTTACAAAGCACTGGGATCGATCCCGGGCACCACATAAATCCAGTTTGGTGGTACAAGCCTGTAATCCTAACCTTCAGGAGACTGAGGTGGGAGGATCATCTTGGATACCTAGTGTTTGAGGCCAGCTGGACTATGTGAGACCCTAGCTAAGAAAGACCACCAGTGTGAAGAAGAACCTGGGGCTAGGGAGATGCTCAGGGAGTAGAGTGCTTTTCCACACAAGCATGTGTTGACTATCAATTCCCGGTACCCATGTAAAACATGCTGGGCACAGTAGCATCCACTTGTAATCCCAGTTCTGGAGATACGGAGACAGGAGTTCACTGGCAGTTCGGGCTAGCAGAACTGGCAAGCCTCAGCCCAGTGAGAGACCCCTTCTCCAAACAAGGTGGATAGCTGGAGCCCCAGGTCCAATCCCAGTACTATAAAGCAAGAGAAAAGATAATGCTTCAATATGCTTATCCTTATTTAAAAGATGTGTCCAGGATGCAGGAAGAACCACACAGGAACAAGAAAAACAAAGCTGGAAGCCTTAACAATAAAGTCATAAATGTGAACTAGAGGTTTGAACCAACACTTCACAAAAGAAATCTGCAAGGTCAACAAACAGAAGAAAACTTCCTCAATTTCATTCATAATGATGGAAATGCAAATTATAGCCACAATAAGTAGCATTGTCCACACCAGAGCTGCTAAAATTAAAGCCTGAAAATACCAAATGTTGCCTGGGATGTAGAACAAAGAAACTCCTACACGGATAATGAGAATACTAGCGCTTAAACACTTTGTTTTTAAACAGAACTGTCCCAGATTGCCCTCGAACTTAGCTGTTTCCTGACTCAGTGTTGGAGTACAGGACTATAGTACCATGTCTGGGTACTTAAATCACTTTAGAAAAAGTTTAGCATTATAATTATTAATAAAGTGAGATAATTTAACGCCCACGCATATAGAAAATACATGTCATTATTACATTATCTCCAAAATTGAACAAACTATATTAAGGAATACATACCCATTCATAGAAACTATTAAGAAAAAAAAAAAAGGGCTGAAGATAGCACTCAGAGTTCTTCGCTAGCATGCACACACCCCTGGCTTGAGACACAGCATGGTATAAACTTGGTGTGGTAGCCTGTGCCTTCTGAGCTACACAGGCGATTTGGGCTATGTGAGACCCTGTCTTAAAAAAAAAAAAAAAAAAAGGAAGATGGTGGTGATATCGCCTTTAATCCCAGCACTTGGGAGACAGAGGCAGGTGGATCTCTGTGAGTTTGAGGCTAGCCTGGTCTACAGAATGAGTTCCAGGACAACCAGAGCTATATAGTAAGACTCTGTCTAGAAAACAAAAAACAAACAAACAAAAAAACCCGAAAAGAACAAGGGACTAACTTTTATAAAATCATTATACTCCCTCCCGCTGGTGAGGAATGAATAATATGATTGAGCAGGACACACTGTCTTTTGAAGTACATACAAACCTACTTTTATATGGTGATTACACAGTGTGGATGCTGTTACTCGGTTTATAACTACTCCCTCTGTAAGTACTCATATTTTGTGTTTTGCTACCTTTACATTTCTGTCTCTTACATTTTAAAATAAGAAAGGATTGAAAAGCATTTGATTCAGGGCTGCAAAGGAAGCTTGCAGCTGAGAACAGAGATTGCTCTTGCAGAGGACCAGAGTTTGGTTCCTGTATCCACTTCAGCTGCCTCACAACTGCCAGTTCCAAGGGGTCTGATGCCCTCTTCTGACTTCTGCAGGTGCCTGCATGCCTGTGGCACACATCAAGTCATGCGGGTACACACATAAACACATAAATTAAAAAGTAAACATAAATCTTGAAAAAAAAGAGAGGCCGGGCGGTGGTGGCGCACGCCTTTAATCCCAGCACTTGGGAGGCAGAGCCAGGCGGATCTCTGTGAGTTCAAGGCCAGCCTGGGCTACCAAGTGAGTTCCAGGAAAGGCGCAAAGCTACACAGAGAAACCCTGTCTCGAAAAACCAAAAAAAAAAAAAAAAAAAAAAAGAGATAGACTAAAAAAAACCTACCACATTGAATTAAACACCCCTACATGACAGAAGTTCTAGCAAACTAGAAGAGTCTTCCTTAATTTGTAGTAAACGTTATATTCATTGTTCATTTTTTTATACATCTTTTTTAATATGCATTAGTGTTTTGCAGTGGGTGCCAGATCACCTGGAACTAGAATTACAGACAGTTGTGAGCTGGGAATTGAACCCGGGTCTTCTGGAAGAGCAGTCAGAGCTCTTAACCACCAAGCCATCTCTCCAGCCTGTTTATTTTGTTTTTTGAGGTCTTTTTGTTTCTTGTGGTCTGGACTGGCCTTTTTTTGTTTGTTTGTTTTTTTGAAACATAAGTGCTCACAAATGTGTGGGTATACATAAATATAAATATAATTAAATTGTGAAAAACAAGAAGGCCTAAATAAATGGAAAGATAGCCCAAATCCATATCAGGAAATTTCAATATCAAAAAGAAGTGGTTATGGGTAGTGGTGGGTGGAGGTGGTGCATGCTTTTAATCCCGGCATTTAGGAGGCAGAGGCAGTTGAATCTCTGTGAGATTGAGGCCAGCCTGGTCTACAGAACAAGTTCCAGGACAGCCAAGGCTACACAGAGAAACCCTGTCTCAAAAATAAACAAGCAAATAAATAAGTAGAAGTGGTTAGGGCCTGGGAACATTGCCCAGTTAGTAGAGTGCTGGCTTAGCATAGTGCAGCCCTGGGATATCCCCAGCATTGACTAGAACCTAGCATGTATCCAATGCCAGTAATCCCAGCACTCAGGAGTTGAGAAGGAGGATCAGAAGTTCAAGGTCATCCTCAGCTACTTAGTGAATTCTTGAATATTTGAGACCCCTTCCCAAAAAGAAGCACTGGGACTGGGGGATGGCTCAGTTGGTAAAGTGTTGGTCATGCAAATGTGAGGACCTGAGCGGGGTTCTCTATCACCCAGGTGAAATAGCCTAGCAAGGAGGTCCACACTTGTAATCACATGCTGGGGAGGCAGAGGCACTATTCCTGGGCCTTGCTGGCCAGCTAGTGTAGCCCAATCAGTGAGTTCCAGATTCAGTGAGAAATCTAGTCTTCAAAAACTAAGATGGCTGGGTATGGTGGTGGCACACGCCTTTAATTCCAGTGCTGGCCGGGGAGGGCAGAGACTGGAGGATCTCTGTGAGTTCAAGGCCAGCCTGGTCTACATAGTGAGTTCCAGGACAGCTGCTAAGGTGCTAGGGCTACATAGAGAAACCCTGTCTTAAAAAAAAAAAGTGGGAGGAGAGAACTGCCTCCCCAAAATGTCTTTCACACATGCACTGTGGCACACACACATGTACATTCTCTCTCTCTCTCTCTCTCTCTCTCTCTCTCTCTCTCTCTCTCTCTCTCTCTGTCACACACACACACACACACACACACACACACACACACACACACGATGGATGCATGGATGCATGGATGCATGGATGGAATGAATCTTAAAAGATAAAGAGGAACTCAAGGTTACATTCAGCCATTTACCTGTTGAGGCCAGCATGGGATACATGATCTTGCCCTAAAGCAGAGGGCTGGTGAATTAATAAAGTAGCCAACAGAAGGACAAATAGATTGTGATAATATTTGGTGGAAGAATGTGAATTCCAGGCTGGGTGATGGTGGCACATGCTTTTAATCCCAGCACTTGGGAGGCAGAGGCAGGCAGATTTCTGAGTTTGAGGCCAGTCCACAGAGCTAGGACAGCCAGGACAGCCAGGACAGCCAGGGCTACACAAAGCCCTGTCTCGAAACAACAACAAAAACAAAAAGAATATGAACTCCAGCTTCACAAAATAATATGAAAATATGAGTGGATCTTTAAAATCTTTTTTTTTGTTTATTTTAGATTTATTTATTATGTATACAGTATTCTGTCTGCAGGCCAGAAGAGGGCGCCAGATCTCATTACAGATGAGCCACCATATGGTTGTGGGAATTGAACTCAGGACCTCAGGAAGAGCAGTCGGTGCTCTTAACCTCTGAGCCATCTCTCCAGCTCCTAAAATCTTATATTGACTGAACATTCTGGAAGACCACATAAGTTGTTACATTTATGGAGTTTGCTTGACAATAAGTAAAACTAGACAGTATGTTTACGTTTATATCCATTTGCGGAAAAGCTGTAAGATGAGTATGGTGGTGTCTGCCTGTAATCCCAGGCCTTGGGAAGTGGAGGCAGGATGACCACGAGTTCAAGCAGCGAATTAGAGATCTTCTGGGCTGCAGAAGATCCTAACTCAACAAGAAAGCAAGGCCTATTTATATCTAACATTTATAATAGTATTGTTTATTGACTATTTTTTCTTTTTTGGTGTTTTGAGACAAGGTCTCTATGTAGTCCTGGCTGTCTTTGAGCTCTCTGAGTAGCCCAGGCTGGCCTCGAACTCACAGAGATCCGCCTGCCTCTGCCTCCTGAGTGCTGGGACTAAAGGCGTGGACACCAGTCATGTATTGACTTTTATATGTGTATAATTTCAAGAACATATGGCCTTTCTTTTTTCTTTTTTTCCTGCTTACTGTAGTGGGGGAAGTAACCCTTTAATTCACTCCAAGTTTTATCTAGGAACATCAGCCTAATTGGCTTCTTGTGGGATGGCTTCTTTTTTTTTAAATTATTTATTTTATGGGGATGGATGTTTTGCCTGCATGTATTTCTTCTGTGCACTACCTGGGTGCATGTGCCCACAAAGGTCAGAAGAGGGTATCAGATCCCTCAGGGCTGGAGTTATAGACAGTCGTAAACCATCATGTGGGTTCTGGGAATTGAACCTTGGTCCTCTGGAAGAGCGGCCAGTGCTCTTAATTGCCAAGCTGTCCTCCAGCAACGCCCCCCTCACCCCCTTTTTAGCTCTTTTGAGACAGGGATGGCTCATTATGTAGGGATGGCTATTTTTAAATCTGATTTCTCTTCATTGTAGAGTTTTCTCTTTCTTTTTTTCCGAGATAAGACCTTTCTGTGTAGCTCTGGCCTGGAACTATGTAGACCAGGCTTGCTTAGAACTCACAGGGTGGTGGTGGCACATGTCTTTAATCCCAGCACTTGGGAGGCAGAGCCAGGCGGATCTCTGTGAGCTGGAGCCCAGCCTGGTCTACAGAGCGAGATCCATACGATGCTTCATATATAGATAAAAGCATGGTGTTACATGCTTTTAGTCCCAGCACTTGGGAAACAGAAGCAGGTAGATCTCTGTGAGTTGGAGACCAGTCTGGTCTACTGGATTCCAGAGGGCAGCTACACTCACTTTTGCACATACCCCCCAACACACACATATACACATATTTAAAAATAGAACAATTTTTTTATTTCCAAGCTTTCTTTTCTTTATTGAATGTTTGTCACCATTTGCCATTGATTTTCAGTGCAGGCTGGCTGCTTCCCGCTTTGTGCAGGAATATCTCTACGGCAGTGGTTCTTAGCCTTCCTTATGCTGAGACCCCTCAATACAGTTCTTCATGTTGTGGAGACCACTCAACCATAGAATTATCTCATTGTTACTTCATAACTGTAATTTTACTACCATTACGTATTGTAATATAAATATTTTTGGAGGTAGAGGTTTGACAAAGGGGCTGCGACCCACAGGTTGAGAACCACTGCTCTATGGTAACCTGTGTCTTGGCCAAGTGGAGAGGACACTGTTAGTCCTGAAAAAGGCTCCATAGTTCTTCCTGTTTGTGCTTCTCAGACCTGAGATCATGGTCTCATCTCTTCTCTGCTGAGCACATTTCTGTTTCTTTCCAACTTTGATTTTCTGTGTCCTGATCACTGTTAGTGGAAGAAGACTGGAAAAAAAAAAAAAAAAAAACCTAGTTTCTTAGGCTGTTTCATATAAGACAGCTGGTTTCACAAAATACTATTTAGCTCCTTTTGACTAGACCAAACACAAACCTTATAAAAATAGAACAATTTTTTTAAGACCTTCAAATATATGGCATATAAGAATTATACAGAAACGCATACATACTTGTAGCAGTTAAAGTCCTAGGACCAGATGGTGGCATGGCGGTTGCCTGGGACAAGCAGGACTGGGGAGGGGGTTATTGTTTGATGGGAACAGGATTTCCGTTTTACAGAATGAAGATAAGCTGTATACCTATAATGCTAGCACTCAAGAAATGGAGTCAGGAAGAGCAAGAGTTCAAGACAGCTGGGTGGTGTTGGCACACACCTTTAATCCCAGCACTAGGGAGGCAGATGCAGGGGGATCTCTGTGAGTTCAAAGCCAGCCTGGTCTACAAATCAAGTTTTAGGACAGCCAGGGCTTACACAGAGAAACCCTGTCTCAAAGAAAAAAAAAACCCCAAAAAAACAACCAACCAACAAACAAACAAATAAATAGAGTTCCAGTTTAGGTTGGAGAGTTGGATCAGCTGTTAAGAGCACTTGCAGAGGATGCAGGCTTGGTTCCCATAACCTAAATAGTGGCTCTCCACCCTCTGTAACTCCCATCCCAGGGAATCCTGTGACCTCTTCTGGCTTCTGCAGGGACTAGGCACATGTGATGATTATACACACATTCAGGCAAAACTCATACAATATAATAAATACATCTTTTTGTTTTGTTTTGTTTTTTGTGCAGGGTTTCTCTGTGTAGCTTTGGAGCCTGTCCTAGAACTCACTCTATAGACCAAGCTGACCTCGAACTCACAGAGATCCACCTGCCTCTGCCTCCCAAGTGTTGAGATTAAAGGCATGGGCCACCACTGCCTGCTCCATATATATAATTAATAATAATAAGACAAATCTATTTTTAAAGAGGAAAGGTTTAAGAAGGGGTAAGTAGATAGTTGGACAGAAAGACTAGATGAAGCCAAAAGACAGAGATGGAAATAATACTCGAAAGCTACCAGAAAAAAAATTATATTTAGAACCTGGAAACTAAACGATCTGGGGAATGACCATTGACATAAGATAGAGCAAGACATCTGATGTGAGATGAGGAACCAACAATCAGACCTAGGAGTAGAGGTAGGAACAACCAGAATAGTAGAGTGTCAAAAATATATGATAGAGAAAGTCTTTCTAGGGGACTGGAGAGATGGCTCAGAGGTTAAGAGCACTGGCCGCTCTTCCAGAGGGCCTGGATCAATTCCCAGAACCCAGATGATCGCTCACAGCTGTCTGTAACTATAGTTCCAGGGGATTTGATGCCCTCTTCTGGCCTTGGAGGATACTGCACAGATGTAGTACACTTAAATGTGGGTAAAACATACACATAAAAATTAATAATAAGTATATCTTTTTCATAAAGAGCAATTACAAATTTATACTGGAGCCTACCAAATGGCTCATCAGGTAAAAGCCTGATGACCTTAGTTAGACCTCTGGGATCCACATAGTTAAAAGGGAGACCCCACTCCCAGAAGTTGTCCTATAACTTCCACACAAGGTCTGTGACATAAGCACCACCCTCAACACATGAATGTCTAAAAATTTTTCAAGAGCATTTATATGTTAGTGCTAAGCAAGAATACTTGCTTAGCTTGTGTGAGGCTGCTGGGTTTATCCTCAGAACAGAGAAAGGGGGAAAGGGAGAGAGAGAAAGAGAAGTTTTTTATTGCTATTTTTGAATCTGTGTTTTGTTTTGGTTTTTAGATTTATTTTTATATGTGTATGAGTATCTTTCCTGAGTATATGTATGTGCACCATGTATGTGCCTGGTGTCAGAAGAGGTCTGAAGAGGGTGTCAGATCATCTAGAATTGGAGTTACAGATGGTAGTGAACTTCCATGTGGGTGCTGGGAATCTAACTAAGGTCTTCTGGAAGAGCAGCAAGTGCTCCTGATCACTAACCCATCTTTCCAGCCTCAGAGATATCTTTTTGTGTGTTTGTTTTTTGTGTTTTGAGATAGGGTGTCACTTTGTAGCTCTGGCTGGCCTGGAACTCACTAGGTAGAGTAGGCTGGCCCTGAACTCACAGAGATCTACCTGTCTGTGCCTCCTGGGTGTGGGAAGCCAAGGAAGAACTGAGTGGATGTGTCAAGAGGAGAGGTAAAGGCTCAGAGGGGCTGCAAAGCCTTACTGTGGTGTAGACAGACTTTTCTTTTGGCCGCCAGCTAACAAAAAACAACAGGAAAACTTATTCATTATGAAAGCCCAGGCTGTAAGGTTGTCCCACTAGCTCTTATAACTTAAATTAACCCATTTCTATTCATTATGCGCAGCCACGTGACCCATGGCTTTTACCTCTCCTCCTGCATGTCTTGCTGTTCTCTTCATCCAGCTGGTGACTCCCCCTTTCTTCTTCCCAGACCCCTCTCTGTCCAGAAGTCCCTGCTATACCTCCTCCCTAGTTGGCCAGTTATCTTTTTATTAAACCATTCACAGCGACACATCTTCACACAGAGCAAAGGAATATTCCACAATATTTCCACATTTTTGTCTAAATAAAAAAGAAAGGTTTTAACTCTAACACAGTAAAACTATATACAATAAAAACAATTATCAGGTAAGAATTACATTTATAGTGTCCAGTTCATTGGTATTTGGCAAGTTTAGAGAAAATACTCCATTATCTATTCATCATAGTCCAAAGTTTGTATTACCATCCTAAAATATCTTTTTAGACCTTAAAAGATCTTTTTGGATAAACAACTTAAATTTTTATGTTTCTCAACCTTAAAACCTTCATATCTCCTATGCAAGTTTCTTTTTTGATTTTGGTAACAAGGAAAACTATAACTATCTCGTCTTCAATAGACTCAAGAAGATAAAATATGGGGCTGGAGAGATGGCTCAAAGATTAAGAGCACTGACTGTTCTTCCAGAGGACCTGGGTTCAATTCCCAGCACCCACATGGCAGCTAACAGCTGTCTATAACTCCAAGATCAGACAAATATGCAGGCAAAATACCAATGCACATAAAATAAAAATAAATAAATTAGAAGAGAAGAAGATAAAATATGACTTGAGTAAACAGGAAGTGCAGAGAAAGCAACTTCCAAAACTATAGAAATGACAGAGACATCCGGCTGCCTGGACACTCACCCAGGGTTCCTCTGTAACATTGGAGCATCCATCTTTGTCCTACAGGCCTAGAATATCTGACAGACTTTTTTGTGAAGCAGGAATTTTGAAGGACTGTTCTAATTTATCTTGGCAAAGTTTGGCAGACACTTTCCTTTGTGTCCTGCTTGCCAGTTTGGACAGCATACTGTCAGCAGTTGAGGCAAGGGCAGTTTCTTTGCCCAATGGCTAGCTTTTGCCACAAAGAAGGCAAACTCCATACGGAGGTTCTTCAATGCCCATTATCCCTTCTGGAAGTAAATTTGTGTTGCCAGGAGCAGACGTGTCTCACTGTCATGAAAAGCCTTGTTATTAAACAGCAAAATGCCATATTCTGTAGGTCTCTGAAGTGTTTGAAGAGCACCTGTCTAAAATACACTTCTGCATGACCTTGAAAACATACCTATCATGACTATAAATTTGTTTGTTATAGATGACTATTAATCTGTATTTCTTTATTATCCTAAATAGCTTTCAAGGACTAAAACTTTACATTTTTAAATGAGCTGTATAGATACAATATCTTAAATGAGAATAAAAACATATATATATATATATATATAGTATAACAAAAATAACCTTAAGTTTGTATCAATATACAAAAATCCATACCAGTGTAAAATATTTGAGACTAGTGTTTGTTCAAAAGTAGACTTGACAATCTACCCCTTTATCCCATTATTTTTGTACTATATCCTCCCTTTTCCCTTTGTTCAGCTTTTTTCCCAACCATGACCAACAACAATTTGTAACCAACCTCCCTAAACAATGACAAGCATCCATAACTCATCAAATGACCAAAAATCACCCACCACATCTCTTGGGAATGTGAGCATCATGTTCTCTAGACTGCATTCTGTTATCTGGGGGCAGTGACATCTTTAGGGGACCATGAGAAAGTTGGGATAATGGTCAAGTCCAGAAAAATTAGCCATAACATTTGTTGTCCAGGCTCTGTGCAACAGGAAAGGGTAAGGGTTTTCTCTGGTCCTGTGAGGCTGGACCACCTCAGCCAGCAGCCTTGAAGCTGTTCTGGATGCAGAACTCTGAGGAAACTGCAACAGAGGCACTCTGAGAGGCTGGATCACTGGGGCCACCCGTTTTCATTGGTGTCTTGTCCACTTTCTCTGAAAACACACCAACTTTCAAAGGTAACTTACATATCTACATTAACACAAGTATGGACTCTGCGTTGTACACAAGCCAGTAAAATGTGGTGGTATTTTACTTGTACTGAAATGTGATTTTAATTGTATGTTAATAAATAAAGTTGCCTGGGGGTCAGAGTTTTAGAGCCATAGCAAGTGCGTGGCGGTGGTGGCGTACGCCTTTAAGGACCTGGAGGGCTGTACATACAGGCAGTGACAAGGCAGTCACGTGTTTAGTTTACAACCAATGAGAAGGCAGAACAGTTAGACTATATAAAGACATACACACAGAAAGAGGCCCTTTTCGGAGAGCTCTCTTGGCTGAAGCAGGATCGCTGAAGCAGGAAGGGTAAGGCTCTTAGTTCTGACCTCTTGGCTTTCTTCTCTGAATCGGCTCTGTGTTTCTTATTTAATAAGACGGTTGGTTACATCTACAGTAAAAGATGATTTTTTTGTTTGTTTTATTCTTGATATCACCTGTCTTGTAGTTTTTCTAGGTTTATTTCTTTATGGCTGTAGCCAGGATTTTCAGAGGTCTCCCCGATAATAAAATCAACCTTGAATGAATCCACAGCCTTTTGTTTTCTGTGGAAAGGAAAGCATAACCTCTTCCACAACGCAACATGTTTTTTGACTTCCATTTTGAAATTAAGACATTTTAAAATTATATAGATTGGTTTAATTTAGCAGTTTCCACAATCCAATATCTCTCAGCAGCTACTGTTTGTTCACTCATCAGCAATCAAAAAATTTAAAGTCAATACAATACCACACAGGATCCAGACTCAGTGTATTTTTATCTTTACATGGCTTATCCTTTTAAAATTATTTTATTTTCTCTCTTTTTTAAAAAGATTTATTTATTATGTATGCAGTGTTCTGCCTGTGTGCCAGATCTCATTACAGATGGTTGTGAGCCACTATGTGGTTGCTGGGAATTGAACTCAGGACCTCTGGATTAGCAGCCAGTGCTCTTAACCTCTGAGCCATCTCTCTAGCCCCTTATTTTCTCTCTAAAGACTTTATTTTGTTATTTATAATTTTTTTCTATGACTGTTTATACCTATTTTCTTTTCTTTTTTTAAGCTTATGCACATTTTTTAAACACACTGTAACCTGTTAGAGTTTTTTCTTTTTTAATCTGGACCTGTTTTTAACTGAGCATCTGCAATGTTCTCTGATCTTGTGAGACAAATCTTAGACTGTTATGTCAGCCACCAGTGGGGCTCATCTTAGTGCATGGAACTGGTGGCTGGTTCCAGCCCACAGGCAGTTTTTGTAAGCCAAGCCAACCCAAGAGACCTTGGTCACCAGGAAGCTGCATTTGACTGTGTGTTTTGAATATTTTTGTTAGCTTTTTCAGGCCTTATGTGGATATACATGCCCCAACATTGGGTGCCACGTGTAGTTGTATTTTTATTTGGGCCACCAGCTTACAAAAAAAACGACCTAGAGACTTATTATTAATTATGAAAGCTGGCCTTAGCTTAGGCTTGTTTCTAACTAGCTCTATTTATTTATTTATTTATTTATTTATTTATTTATTTATTTATTTATTTATTTTTGGTTTTTCAAGACAGGGTTTCTCTGTATAGCTTTGGAGCCTGTCCTGGAACTCACTCTGTAGACCAGGCTGGCCTCAAACTCACAGAGATCTGCCTGGCTCTGCCTCCCCAGTGCTGGGATTAAAGGTGTGCGCCACCACCACCCGGCTCTAACTAACTCTTACAACTTAAATTAACCCATATTTTTAAGTCTGTGCTCTTCCACGTGCTCATTACCTCATCTCCATTCTACCCATCCTGGTTATTCCATGTCTGGCTGGCGACTCTGTCTTTCTTCTCCCCAGAGCTCTCTGTCCAGAAGTTCTGCCTATACCTCTTGCCTAGCTTTTGGCTGTTTAGCTTTTTATTAAACCAATCACAGTGACACATCTTCACATTGGGTAAAGAAATATTCCACAACACTGTGGCCTGAATTCAAAGGTTGACAGTGTGTATAAAATCCAGCAACTACAGCTTCTTCTTCCAGGATTTTTGCTGAGACTGCTCACAACACAGACCTCCTATGGAGGCTAACTAACTCTACGGTGATATAGGTTCTGTAAGTAATATAAGTTAGGATAGAAAGTGAATCAGGTACATTTTGGACTTATCAAAGTAGGATAGATAATGGAATTATTTTCTCTGAATTTGTCAAATGCAAATGGACTAGACATTGTTTAGGTATTCATTGCTTGTATATATGGTATATAGTTATTGTACTTTTGTATATAGTTTTTCTTATATTAGTTATAACTTTTTCCTTTTTTCTTTTTATTAAAATAGAAAAGAGGAAATATGGTGACATTTTATTTATACTGAAATGTGATTTTATTTGTGTGTTAATAAATAAAGTTGCCTGGGGGTCAGAGCTAATAGCAAGCCGTAGCAAAAGCTGGGCAGTGGTGGCACACACCTTTAATCTCAATCACATGACAGGCAGATCTCTGTGTGTTCAAGGATACAGCCAGCATGGAGACACAAGCCTTTAATCTCAATACCAACCATAGAAGACCTGGAGGTCTGTATAGACAGGCAGTGACGAGGAGGTCATGTGACTAGGTTTACAACCAATGAGAAGGCAGAACAGAAAGTCAATAAAAAGAAAGATACACAGGAAGTAGGCCTCTTTCTGAGGGGAAGGACAACAGCAGCAGCGAAGGGTAAGAAAGGTATTTTAGGGCTGGAGAGGCTCAGAGGTTAAGAGCACTGGCTGCTCTTCCAGAGAACCTGAGTTCAATTCCCAGCACCCACATGGTGGCTCACAACCATCTACAATGAGATCTGATGCTCCTCTTCTGGCCTGCAGGGACACATGCAGGCAGAAAACTGTATGCATAATAAACAAGTAAATCTAAAAATAAAAAAAAAGAAAGGTTTTTTAGTATCAGCTCTTAGCTACTGCTCTGACCTCTTGGGCTTTTAACTTTGCATTTGGCTCTGTGTTTCTTATTTAATAAGACTGTTACATTTACATTTGGTGCCCACATGGCAAGAATTCATTATAACCGCTCGGCTCAGCTCGGCTTGGTGGCCCGAAGGCTCCCCAACTCCCCAGCTTGGGCCACCTCGGCCTAGGCCCCAGGCGCTACAAACAACTCAGGCCTGCTAGAGCTACTGATAATTGCAGTGGCTACAAGCAACTGCAGATAGGCTGCTTTTGGCTGAAACACCAATGCACATGGTCAGAACTTAAGGAAGCCAGAGACCAGGCTCGACTCGACTCAAGCAGGAACATGTGGCTGGATTTAAGCTTTTAGCCAGAACTCGTGGCTATGCTTTCTCTCTCTCTCTCTCTCTCTCTCTCTCTCTGGATTCACACCTTGGATGCTAGGTAGCTGTTTTTAAATTCCCTCGGATTTCTACTGTTCTACGCAGACTTAGTAAGTCAATTAAGATAGCAGGTATTTTAAAGGAAAAAACTATTTAAAAGAAAAAAAATTTTCCACATTAAAAAAAAATGGGTATTATGTGTACATTGGAACAAAATTGGTCTTTGTTTGATAAAATATTAGGCAGTCTGAAAATGGAACAACTATATGAGAAGATTAATGTTGATGGGATTATGCACATTATTACTTTCTTTATCCTTATTTTACTATTTAAAAAGATAGTCAATTTAAGTGCCAGGATAAAAGCTTTAGAAAAACCTGTTAAACTTGTTAAAATGAATTATAGAGAAATTCAGATTCAGACAGAAGAAATTAACAGTGAAATTGTTTCAGGACTGGATTATAAGGTTTTCACACAATCACCCTTAATTTATCTGGTAACCGTACAGCAGCTACCTGGTCAAGTGAATGCACAAAATATTTGGACTCCAATTGAAATGTTAGATTTACGAAGGTTTAAGGAGGCAATAGTATCTTATGGCATGCATTTCTCATTTGTAAAGCAAATGTTAAACTCCTGGTCAACTTACAATAAGATTATACCACAGGACTGGCGAGAGCTGGTAAATGCTGTTCTAGAACCCGGGGCACAGCTGCAGTGGCAAATGTGGTTCAAAGAGGAAGCTAAAAACATAGAAAATTAATGGAGGGCTAAAGGTATACAAATCTCCCAGGATCAGCTTGTTGGAGAAGGCCAATATGCTGCAATACAAACACAATGTTTATATGATATCCAAACCCTAATTCTATGTCGAATGGCAGCCTTGAATGCATGGGACAGAGTTGAGGAACCAGGAAAGAAAATTGAGTCATTTACAAAGGTTACACAAGGCCCAAAAGAACTCTGCATTTTGGCTCTGTGTTTCTTTCTTTCTTTCTTTTTTTTTTTTTTTAATGCCAAATGCTATTTATTGAAGGAGGGAAGAGGTCTTAAATACAGGCTTACAGCACAATGGGAGAACCCCGGAGGGCAGAAGTTCGCTACCGATGTGTGTTTCTAATTTAAGACTGTTACAGCTACATAACTCCTCCCCCGGTGCTGCATGTACTAAATGCACTGAGGCTCAGGTTGTTGGGTAGCTGGTGCCACTTCGTTAGAGTGCACACAACCCACCCGACCCCAGGTTTTCTGTTCCGGTGTTGGTGTGTATTCTCTCTTCATTCCCTCATCATCTCAGTCAGGGTTCCAGGGCCAAACTGCACAGGCCATGCACCACCCAAGTGACGGGATAAAGGTGTGCACTACCACATCTGGTATTTTATTACTACATTGGTATTTTTGTAGACCGAGGATTGAACCAGAGTGCTAAGGCAAGCTCTGAGTTGTACCCTCAGCTCTGAAAACAAAAAAGGTTTATTTTTATGTGTATGTGTATGATTGTTTGCCTTCATGTATGTGCCTTCATGTATGAATGTCACCGTGCATGTCCTGGTACCTGTAGTGATCAGAAGAGGGGGTTGGATCCCTTGGAACTGAAGTTACAAATAGTTCTGAGCTACCATGTGAGTGCTGGGAATCAAATCCAGGTCCTCTACAAGAGCATCAGGTACTCTTACCACTGAGCCATCTCTCCAGCCCCTGCAAAAAGATTTTATAGCGCTATTTGCTTTTGTATACATTAAGAAACTTTGAAAAACCATCCTGAGTGAGGTAACCCAGACTCAGAAAGACAAACATGGTATGTACTCACTCATAGGAGGATTCTAGATGTGGAACAAGGATGATTGGACTGCTACTCACATCACCAGGGAGGCTACCTGGAAAACAGGACCCCAAGAAAGACACGGGGATCGCCCAATGACAGAGAAATGGAATGAGATCTACATGAACAGCCTGGACATGAGTGGGGGTAGTGAAGGGCGAGGGTCGAGGGAAAGAGAGCTTGGGGGAGCGGGAGATCCCAGCTGGATCAACAACAGAGAGGGAGAACAAGGAATAGGAGACCATGGTAAATGAAGACCACATGAGAATAGGAAGAAGCAAAGTGCTAGAGAGGCCCACAGAAATCCACAGATACCCCCACAACAGACTGTTGGCAATGGTTGAGATACAGCCCGAACTGACCTACTCTGGTGATGGGATGACCAAACACCCTAATTGTCGTGCTAGAAACCTCATCCAACCACTGAGGGATCTGGATACAGAGATCCATGGCTAGACCCCGGGTGGATCTCTGGGAGTCCAATTAGCGAGAATGAGGAGGGTTTATATGAGCAAGAATTGTTGAGACCAAGGTTGGATAAAGCACAGGGACAAATAGCCAAACGAATGGAAACACATGAACTATGAACCAATGGCTGAGGGGTCACCAACTGGATCAGGCCCTCTGAATGGGTGAGACAATTGATTGGCCTGTGCCCGGTCCCGCGGGCCAGTTTATTTGATGAGACCCGAGGAGGCACCTCCTGAAAGATCAATGGGGGCGAGAGAGAAAGGAGACCAGGCGCGTAAAGGAAGACAGAGACATTCTGAGTTGCGTCGAGGTCTCCGTTTATTGACTGGGTGTTGAAGCTTATAAACAGGGCTTCAGGCAGGGAGGGGGAACAGGGGAAGCACGGAGAGAAGGATGGAAAATTCCTAAAGGAGGGTGAGGTCACTTTGGTCCCAGGCCCCTGCAGCTGGCTGATTAGCAGGTACTCCAGGAAGTTGTACAGCCCGAGGTTAGGCCAGGAACTTCCTGCCTTTGTAAGGTTTGATAAAGTAAGGACACCGCTGTCCTGAATCGGTCCCCAACAGTTCCCCCTCTTTTCTCAAAAATGGACTAAATCCATGTGACCGGGGTGGTCCGAGAGAGTCCCTGTCTTAGGCTACACAGGGGGCTTCCCACGCTCGGCAGCATGCCGTGTTGAGCCGGTCTCGGGCGACCTCTGTATGCTGTTGTCTCCGGCGTGGGCCCTGTACTATTCCCGTCATTGAGTACCCTCTAGCAGGACCGTGGGGACGATAGGGCCTTAGGACACTGAGTCTGAGTCCTTGATGGGGCTCCTGGCTGGCCTCCTCGGAATCTATTCTGTGATAATGAATCGAGACGTGTCATGGTAAGGCCGAATCAATCTGATTTTTGATAAACTGAGTCAACCGCTGAAAGGCCCAGGGACCAAAGGTCAAACCACCCGTGCTGATTTTCAAACTCCCTTTTTCTTTGAGCCAGCCTTTCCCTAAATTTTTCCATCAATTCCCTGACAATACCAGTATGGTCAGCATAAAAGCAGCATTCTCCCTTCAAGGCTGCACATAATCCCCCCTCCTTTAAAAATAGTAAATCCAGACCTCTTATGTTTTGTAACACAACCTCAGAGAGCGAGGTTAAAGATTTCTCCAGAGCAGAAATGGATCTTTCTATGGCCTCTAGGTCAGTAGTCATAGCCATTTGTAACTGCATAAGGTGGTTGCTCTGCACGAGGGCAGTAGTTCCTGCACCAATCCCTGCAGTGATGCCCCAATACCTAACAAGAGGGCAATAGTCATAGACACAGGTTCTCGAGTGTATCTGCCTCTCTGCTCAAAGAATTCCATATCGGAGACTAATTGGACCAGAACATAAGAGTTTTCCCATTATCAATGGCAAAGCGAGCTTCCCCTTATTTAGTTTTTGCCATCTGCAAGTATGTCATGGGTTCCGAGGTGGATATTGGAATTCTAGCATCCTCAGTTTAGTGGTACCCAGACATGAATCATCATTTAGTTAAGACATCAGTGATATAAGAGCCAACAGTAATTAGCAGAAGCACAAGGGCCAAAAGCCTTATGATGGCTGACAGAGTTCCTTATCCTCAAGGAACTTGGAACTTTATCTCAGGTTCCCTATGACAAGAAATTCCCTTTTGATCTAACATTCCAGGGTGGGAGGGAAACAGGGACGATGTTTTCTCTTCTATAATTACTTCCTGCTGACATTGGGACGTTGTTATCAAGGTCCTGGAAAGCCAGAATGTTAGTCAAAGACAAGAGGGAACGTTTTATTGACCAGCTGAAGAGATGGTATACATATCGGCTGAATTGGTCCATATCAGCTTTCAGCAAGTTCAGGGCTCATAGTCATTTGCAGTAGGTTGTCACCAGCAAATGATGCTTGGATGTATCTGTCAGCCAAGTGGAAACCTGTTGAGATAGATATAAACTAGGAACAGGAGTTAAAACTTACGAACTTATTTGGAACTTTTAGACCCATAGTCTTAGTAATTATAGTATTATCAATTTGCCCTGAAATCCATAGTGTCTTTTCTATCTAGAGAACCAAGTATAGATTGGACTGAAATTTCTTTGGCCCAATGAAAAGCATCTGTAAGGCTATATTTAGAACCTTTTTTAAAGAGACTTATTAGCTTTAATTAATTAATCCATTGATCAATCAATTACTAAGCTGAGAAAGCTATAGCTATTCTAGTAATCAATGTCATCAAAGATCTGAGAAGGATAAACTTTACCTGAGTGCAGACTTTTAAGTCTATTTAAAAAACAACATAGACTATCCATTACCCAGACTGTCATCATCCCAGGCTCCTATAGTCTTCATAGTGTTGGCAGGACAGGTGTCAGGACAGCATTGTCCACAATTCAGGTGGCATCTTCTTGTTGTTTCATATCTTCTTTGGAGAACTTGGGAGTCATTGCTAGGAGCTGGGGAGCTCAGAGTCTCTGTTTGCTATAGTAAGCTTTTTATCAAATACTGTAAATGCCATATTCATCAGATCTTTCACAGGTTTGAGGACCATTATCTATTAAATGTATCTGAGCCAAACAAATCTAGGCCTAATCTTGAAAATATCTCTGTTTGGTAACAATAACCAGGCCAATTTGTTCTCCTATAGATGTATTAGTCAAATATACCTCTTAGTTTTTTTTATTTTTATTTTTTTAAATAGAACAGTTTATGCTTTAAACTAGTATCTGAATAGCCAGATGACTAGTATTAACTTGCATTGCTTAACACAAAGGACATGCAAACTCAGACATTCAAAACCAAACATACATGTGGCCACATATTTCATTCATACCTGTAGAGTAGACAGACATTTTTACAACTATGACCCTTTGGAGTCTCAATGTAACAGCAGAATAGCAAGACAAAGAAATCTGAAACATGTTTCATTTTTTTTATATATATCTCAAGTAATTTTTTATAAAAACATTATTTTTTATCTTAACCAACAATAATTTGAAACCAATTCTCTTAAATGATGGCAAGTATTTGTAACCCACTGAACTCAAATGACCAAAACCCATGTAAATTTTTATTTTTCCTGTGGAAACAAAAGCATAATTTTCCCAGTATCTTGAACTGGTAATTTAACATTTCTTTTTAAGCAATATCAGGACAGAGAAGGGCTAACAAGAGAAGCTGCTGGCCGGCAGAAGAGACCTTGAAGTTATCACAGTGAAGGAAGGGAGGGTCAGATTCTCTCTTTACTGTTCACACAGTTTTTGTCAATTGCAGGCAGTCCCAATTGCCCTGTCCAGAGCTCCCGTCTTTGCCCACCTGTACCGAGAGCACGCACCCCCACCCTCCTGAGAGCAGCCGGCTGGCTGCAGTCCTGATAGCAAGAGAGCTATGGAGGGAGGGAGGTGGCCTTTGCTATGCCTCTCTCTCCTCCTCTTCCTCTAGGAAAATAAGGGAGGTTAGTAGACAGAAACAAATAACATTTACACAGACAATCCAAGAACCGGAACATCAGCACTAAGATGACGGCCTCATTCACAGCTAGCAAGCCCCTCCTGCAGTATGCAAGCCCCACCTGGCAGGAGCTACCTGTTTATCTCAGTTCAATCGGGGAGTGGGGGTGGGGAACTCAGTTCCCTCTATTGTGGCTCACACATCCTTCCAGTGGGCTAGGCAAAGGTCTAGTAGAGAAGAAGGGAACTGTCCCATAGTGTCCGTCACAGTCAAGTCAACAAAGCGAACAATTAATACATTACACACAAGACCAAGGGCACACGAAAAAACTTTGCCCCAACAAAACAACCAACAAAGCTCTAAGAACAATGACAGCCTGATGTGCTCTGGGGGGGGGGGAGAGGAGAGGTAACCCTCCAGGCTCAATCACATAAAAAACAATCCAGACTCGAGGATCTCTGTCCTTGATCAAACAGACATCAGGGGCTTCCACATCCCTGTCAGTCAGACATGCACCTTTTTTTTTGTTGTGTTTTGTTTTGTTCATACACTTTATTATTCTGTGACAGTTCTCTCTCTACACAGCTTCTATTCTGCTGTCATGTCTAGCTCCTTTCTTGACTGATTTCTCTATATTTATCTACCTCTAGGTTCTATCTTAATTCCTTCATATAGTTCTGACCCTTCTAGGTTCTCATCTATCTAGTTCTTTCCCCTATCAGCTCCTCTCCCATCTCCTTCTCTCTCATCTGGCTCTTTCTCATCTTGTTCTTCCCCATCTGGCTCTTTTCTCATCTTCCATCTCGTTCCTCTAGTCCTCTCTTCTAGCCTTTCAATCTAGTTCTTCCCCATCTCAGTTTGTTCCTCTCAAGTTCTTACCCATCTAGTTCTTCCATTCTCTTTTTTCTTTTTCTTTCTGTGCCCTGGAAGTCCCGGTATATAAAAGGGAGGGTCCAAGCTAAACTGTGTAAAGCTATTACTTAACATCCACCTCTCCTAGGCGGTGTCTCCTTGTGGAATTTACCTTAAGTCAGGAGACTTGTATGTGGGTGGTTATCACTGTTAGTCCTCGGAAATTGGGTGACCACCTGGGCGGTGTTTCCTTGTGGAATTTACCTTAAGTCAGGAGACTCGCCTGTGGGTGGTTATCACTGTTAGTCCTCGGAAGTTGGGTGACCACCTGGGTGGTGTCTCCTTTAGTCCTTGAAAGTGGCTAGGGGAGATATCTGATTCCAGAGAAAGCCTTTCCTGGGGCTGTTCTCCAAATGCCTGGAATGTGTGTGTCCAGAGAGTGATCAGTGCACATTGTTAGCCCTTCTTAGGGAAAAATCAATTGGGAAAACTATGAAGGCACACATGATTTTTATAACAGAATACAGCTGATATATAACAAGCCAACTAACACCAAAAACTCCTTAGGATTTGGCTTCCTCTGGAGGAATTCCCTGATTCCTCCAGGTAGTAACTTTGCCATAACCAGCTGAGTTCTTATGATATATTCCTACGGCCTGCAGCAGTTCCCCTTTTTTCATTTAGTTAAAAAAATTTTTTTCTTGGAAGAGAAGGAGAGACAGTAAAGTAACAATGACACAACAAAACATACAAAAAAACCCACAAAATGGCTCTGACAAATTCCCGGGACAAAATACAAAGTGGCACTTCCTCCCACCGTGGGGGAAGATACCCAAAGATGCTCCTAAACCAAATCGTCACCTCTGAGGTGGCCTTAGGGCTCTGGGACGTCTCCCTTCGCCGCCAGGTTCACTGTCCGGACACGTCTGCCCCAGTGAGAGCCTGCAAAGTACAAATCGATCGATCGACCGGTACAAAACAAAAGTCCATAAAAACTAAAAAAGGCATCGGGGACATTTTCCCCATCTCTGATTAATTTGTTAATATCTTTTTCAACCTTGTTCCAGGTCAGAGGGTGAATTCCTGGTCCATTAATCACTAACCAGGGACATTTCTCCTCTGCATATTAGAAAAATTTTATCAAATCCTTTTTCTTAACTCTTATTTCTCTCTCCCTAAGATTACCTTTTCATCTCCTTTAGAAAAACAGCCTCTTTAGATAAATTTTTGCCCATGATCGATGGGACGACATACTTACCTCAAGACTCTCCCGCGTTGCACGAGTGATGCGGTCCGGGCGTCTCTACCCTGATCCTCTCCGGGGCCCCTTCCGTTGTCCGTCGTCCGGCAGGTCACCGTGCCTCGAGCCCCACGTTCGGGCGCCACTTGCCCGGTCCCGCGGGCCAGTTTATTTGATGAGACCCGAGGAGGCACCTCCTGAAAGATCAATGGGGGCGAGAGAGAAAGGAGACCAGGCGCGTAAAGGAAGACAGAGACATTCTGAGTTGCGTCGAGGTCTCCGTTTATTGACTGGGTGTTGAAGCTTATAAACAGGGCTTCAGGCAGGGAGGGGGAACAGGGGAAGCACGGAGAGAAGGATGGAAAATTCCTAAAGGAGGGTGAGGTCACTTTGGTCCCAGGCCCCTGCAGCTGGCTGATTAGCAGGTACTCCAGGAAGTTGTACAGCCCGAGGTTAGGCCAGGAACTTCCTGCCTTTGTAAGGTTTGATAAAGTAAGGACACCGCTGTCCTGAATCGGTCCCCAACAGGCCTGATCTGTTTGGGAGGCATCCAGGCAGTGGGACCAGGTCCTGTGCTCATTGCATGAGTTGGCTGTTTGAAACCTGGGGCCTATGCAGGATCACTTGGCTCGGCCTGGGAGGAGGGGACTGGACCTACCTGGACTGAGTCTACCAGGTTGATCCCAGTCCGCTGGGAAGGCTTTGCCCTGGAGGAGATGGGAATGGGGGGTGGGCTGGGGGAAAGGTGAGGGGGGCGGGAGGGGGGAGAACAAGGGAACCTGTGGCTGACATGTAGAACTGAATTGTATTGCAAAATAAAAAAAAAAAAGAAAGAAACTTTGGAAGACTACAAACAGTGAACCACACTGAGGTCAGGGATAGGACCTGAAGGATGATGGATGGAATGGAAATGAAAAACTCTATATTTGCTTTGAATATGTGCTTGTGTTACCAACTCAAAATAGTGAATTATGGGAGGTAAAAATCTTTATAAGAAAAACTTTGTGACAATGGAAAAAGAAATAGAAGAGGATGCTAGACAATGGAAATGCCTTCCACGCTCCTGGATTGGTAGACTGGCTTTACTGTGAAAAGCAATCTACAGAGTCAAGGCAATCCTCATCAAAATTCCAGTGACATACTTCACAGAACTTGAAAAAAAATCCTATGATTCTTATGGAAATTCTGAAGACCGGGGATAGCTGAAGCAGCTCTAAGCAGGAAGAACACAGTCAGGAGTGTTATATTACCTGACTTAAAACTGTACTACAGAGCCATAGTGACAGAGACAGCATGGGGCAGGAGCAAAAATAAACATGTAGAACAGTGGAACATAATAAAGACCCAGAGATAAACCCACACAGTTATGGAAACCTAATTGTTGTTGCTGTTTTTGAGACAAGGTTTCTCTGTGTAGCCCTGTCTGTCATAGAATTCAGAAATCCATTTGTCTTTTCCTCCCGAGTGCTGGGATTAAAAGCATGCACCACCACATCTGGCTTTTTCTTTTTCTTTTCTTTTTTTATATAAAAGTGTTCAAAATATACACTGGAAAAAAGAGATACCCTTTTCAACAAATGATGTTGGCAAGACTGGACATTCACCTGCAAAAGGTGAGAGGTCCATGCCTCTCACTCTGCACAAAAATCAATTCAAACTGGACAGTGACCTTAATCTT
Organism: Peromyscus eremicus; assembly: GCF_949786415.1. Lineage (NCBI taxonomy): Eukaryota > Metazoa > Chordata > Mammalia > Rodentia > Cricetidae > Peromyscus > Peromyscus eremicus. Next base: position 135,000,336 of record NC_081418.1, read on the forward strand.
AAACTGGAAACACTGGGTAAAGGAAAGCACACACTTCAGGAACAGGCACAGGCAAGAGATTTCCAAGTGGGATCCCAATAGAACAGGAGATAGCCCTAAGAACCGAGAAATGGGATTACATACAATTTAAAAGCTTCTGTACAACAAAACGATGAACAAAGTGATGGAATTTTCTCCCATAGAATCGGAGGACAGCTTTGTCAGTTATACTTCAGACAAGCAGTGTCTACCTAGAATGTATAAATAACTGCAAATATTACACACACACACACACACACACACACACACACACACACACACACACACACAAACCTGTCCATCAGTAAGTGTAAGTGGGCCAATAAACTGAATATCAAAAGAAGTACAAGGGGAGGCTTGAGAGATGGCCCAGTACTTAAGAGGACTTGTTCTTCCAGAGGACTCAGGTTTGATTCTCAACACCCTCATGGTGGCTCTGCAACTCCAGTTCCAAAGGATTCATGCCCTTTCCTGGCTTCTGTAGGCACCAGAGTACACAGATATATGTGCAGGTAAATCATCCATATAGAAGAAATAAATTTTTTAAAATGTATTCTTCTCTCATACTGTCTGCAGTTCTCCTCCTTCCGCTCCTCCCAGTTCCACTTCCCACATCCCTCTTCCCTAGATCCAATCCTCCCTAGTTTCCCTTCAGAAAAGAGCAGGCCTCCCAGGGATATCAACTGAACATGGCATAACAAGTTACAATAAGACTCGGCACAAATCCTGATGCAACCCAGTAGGAGAAAAAGGGTCCCAAGAGCAGGCAAAAGAGTCAGAGACACCCCCACTCCCACTGTTAGGAGTCCCACAAAAACACTAAGCTAATAACCACAGCATATATACAGAGGACTTAGCACAGCCCTGTGCAGGCTCCATGATCGCCACTTCAGTCTCGAAACCCTTATGAGTCCTGCTTAGTTGTTTCTGTGGGCCATGTTCTTGTGGTGTCCTTGATCCCTCTGGCTCCTACAATCCTTCCTCAGGGATCCCTAAGGATCCCAAACTCCAAGGGAGGTGCCTGATGGAGATCTCCAATTTGGACTCTCTCTCTCTACCTAATGTTTGGCTGTGGGTCTCTCCATCTGCTCCCATCAGCTGCCAGAGAAAGCCTCTCTGATGATGATTGAGCTAAGCACTAATCTATGAGTATACTAGAATATCATTAGGAATCATTTTATTGATTTAAAAATTTTTTAAATAAAAAGAAGTATAATTGGTTAACAAATATTTTAAATTATTTATGTATTTATTTGTTTAATGTGCATTGGTGTTTTGCCTGCATGTATGTCTGGGTGAGGGTGTCAGGTCCCCTGGAACTGGAGTTACAGACAGTTGTGAGCTGCCATGTGGGTGCTGGGAATTGAACCCAGGTCCTCTGGAAGAGCAGCCAATGCTTCCAACTGCAAAGCCATCTCTCCAGCCCCGGCCAATTAATATTTTTAAAGTATTCAAGGGTCTGAGGAGATGGCTCAGTGGGTAAGAGAGCTTGTTTTGCGAGTGTGAGGACCGAAGATTCCCAGCATCCACAGAAAAACTTAGGTATGACTATTTATGCTTGTAATCCTAGTGGGGACGGGGGATGGGATGCAGGGAGGGGAGAAGCAGAGAGAGCATGCTGCGCAGCCAGTCTAGCCGAAATGCTTCTGGTTCAGTGAGACCGACCTGTCTCAAGGAGGTGAGGTGGACATGGATAGAGGAAGACCTCGAATAACCTGCTTTGGACTCCGTGTGTGCATCAGCCCCTGCACACACATATACGTGTAGGGCAGTGGTGGGATAGCTAAACGGGTAAAAGGTGCTTGCTGCCAAGCCTGAAGAACTGAGTTCAGTCCCCAGATCCCACAAGATTTCATCGCACCCCTGTCAAAATGGCTTTGTCTAGAAAACAAATGGCAACACATGTTGGCAATAACGTGAGAAAAAAGGAACCTTATCCCTGTTCGTAGGAGCATAAACTAGAGCAGTCACTGTATGAATCAATGTGGAGGCTTCTCCAAACAATAAAACTAGAACAGCTATACCTTCTTGGGTATATACCCAAAGGAGTCTGCATCCTGCTACAGAGACACATGCTCATTCATGTTCATGGTTGCTCTTTTTACAATATCAAGAAAGTGGAATCAACCTAGATGTCTGTCTATAGATGAATGGGTCATGAAAATGTGGTACAAGCCGGGTGGTGGTGGCACACGCCTTTAATCCCAGCACTCGGGAGGCAGAGGCAGGTGGATCTTTGTGAGTTCGAGGCCAGCCTGGTCCACAAAGCGAGTTCCAGGAAAGGCGCAAAGCTACACAGAGAAACCCTGTCTCGAAAAACCAAAAAAAAAAAAAAAAAAAAAAAAAAGAAAAAAAAAAAGAAAAAAAAGAAAATGTGGTACAAATAAACAATGGAATTTCATTCTGCCACAAAGAAAAAGGAAAGTATGAAGTTTACAGGGAAATCACTGGAACTGGAAGGCATTGTATTAATTGAGATAACTCTGGCTGAGAAAGACAGATACTGCATGTTCTCTCTCAGATGGGGCTCTTAGCTGCTAATTGTTAAATAAGTACATGTAGTGGGAGTAAATGTGGCTAAATGCTAGGAAACTAGAAAAGGTCCATAAGACAGGAAAAAGGAGGCTTTAAGTGAGGGGAGGGGAGAATAATAGGACACATGAGATGTGAAAGTAGAAGGGGCAGAACAGTGGGGAGGGGCAAGAGAGGTGGGCAGATGGAGGAGAAGCAACCGAAACGAAGTATACGTGAAATTACCATAAAGAAAGCTGCTATTCCATAAACTGAATTCACAACGCCTATGAATTACAGAGTGGGGGTGGTGCCTCTTGCCTGTAATCCCAGCACTTGTGAGGAAGAGGCCGGAAGATCATCTGCAAATTTGAGACCAATCTGGTCTACATGGGGTGGTCCAGGCCAGCCAGGGCTCTGCAGTGAGACTCTTACAAAAACAACAGTGAATTACAGACCTAAACCCTTTGGATCTGAGTTTGTAGGAGAAAAAGAGGAGGGGAGAAATGGGGGACTTGGTGAGTAGAGACGTCTTCTGAGAAAGCCCCCTCGAGTGGGAGAAAGGTCAGCATGCCCGCGCACTGCGGGCAACAGTCAAGTAGAGGGACAGGAAGGGACAGTTGCTGCAATGACAACTTTGGGTGGTGACAGGGTCTACTGAAGGACAGTGGTGCAGGAAGATGGGGATGGTTGTGAGAAAGGGTACTCTGCCTTCTTCCTTCCTTCCTTCCTTCCTTCCTTCCTTCCTTCCTTCCTTCCTTCCTTCCTTTCTTTCTTCAAGACAGGGTTTCTCTGTGTAACTCTAGCTGTCCTGGAGCTCGCTCTGTAGACCAGGCTGGCTTCAAACTCACAGAGATCCGCCTGCCTCTGCCTCCCGAGTGCTGGGATTAAAGGCGTGCGCCACCACCGTCTGGCTTCTGTTTTCTTTTTTTAAAGATTTATTTATTTATTAATTATGTATACAGTGTTCTGTCTGCATGTATGTCTGCAGGCCAGAAGAGGGAGCCAGATCTCATTACAGACGGTTGTGAGCCACCATGTGGGTGCTGGGAATTGAACTCAGGACCTCTGGAAGAACAGCCAGTGTTCTTAACCTCTGAGCCATCTTCTCCAGCCCTTCTGTTTTCTTAATAAAGCAGCAAGACCATCAGCTGAGATAGAGACACTGGGCATTTTTTGAGACAAGGAAGCCAGCTAGGTGGTTCAGTGGGTAAAGTACCTGCCACCAAGCCTGATGACCTAAGTTTGATCCCTGGGACCCACTTAATGGAAAGAGAGACACCACTCTGTAAGTTGACCTCTGACCTCCACACATGCACTAGGGCACAGGCACACACACAAAATTTTCTTAAAAAAGAAAACATGGCGGGAGGCAGAGCCAGGCAGACCTCTGTGAGTTCAAGGCCAGCCTGGTCTACAAAGCGAGTTCCAGGACAGGCTCAAAGCTACACAGAGAAACCCTGTCTCGAAAAACCTAAAAAAAAAAAAAAAAAAAAAAAAGGAAAATGTGGAAATTTGACTGGCCATGGTGATGCATTCCTATAATACTGGTACTCAGGATGCTGGGATTGGAGGATTGCAAGCTCAAAGCCAGCCTGGGGAAGGAAATTCACCCAGACAAATACTGGGAACACTATCTGAGTACGGAAACAGTAATATATACCAGAGCCTTGCACATGCTAAGCACGTGCTCCACCAATGACTCATACCCCGAGCCTATCACATGATAGCTCTTGTCTCCCTTACCAAATTGTAAGCTTCACAAAGACTGTGGTGACTTAGTTCTTACTCTTCACTGGATGCCCTGGTGCAGTGCCTTACCCAGCTTGTAGTTATGTTAAAAAAAAAAATTTTGCTGATGTCTGGGTGTGGTGCTGTATTCCCATAATCCCCAACACTTAAGGAAATGAAGACAGGAGGTCAGGAGTTCAAGGTTATCCTCAGCTACATAGTGAATTCAAGGCCAGGCCAGACCATATAAGACTGTCTCACATAAACAAACATTTGTTGAGAGGAATAAAAAAATATTAAAAATAATTGATCACGATGCAAGGCATCATAGTGAATGAGCACTCATTTGATAAATGCAGTCCTCACCAGGTTACAGTGAGTGCACTAGCGCCTCTCCCAGGGAGCCTAGGAGGTGGCAGGAGCTGTGCGAGCTCCCTCACATGGCCCCAGAGCTGTGTTTTCATCGGATGTGCCACTGGGAGACACCGAGAGGGCATCTCACTGACTCCCTGCTGTTGTGACTTGGAATGAAAGGCTGTCAGGGACAGCACGGAGGAGAGGAGCTGCCAGTCTCAGCAGCAGGCTTCCTTCCTAGAGGCGGGAGTGCCAGGATAATGACCGTGCTAAGGACAGAGGAGGGGGCTGACCGGGAGGGCTGTGTATGAGAGCAGAGACTCGGAGAGGAAAAGCAGGGGCATAGCAAGGGGAGCGTGAACGGCGTCCAGAGCGGGCAGGGCTTGGTCCCAGACCCTGTTCACCAAGCAATGAAGATGGAGGGTTTACCGTGTGACAGAGCACTGCGGCCAGGATGTAGGGTGAAGATGACGAATGAGATGTTTGCTCTCAAGTGTATGTGGGAAGAGACAGCAAACAGCAAACACGTATGAAATCAGGCCAGAAAGTGATGCCCCTGGAACCTTGATGAAACGAGGACACAGTGGAGACCCCTTTAGGTTTGGGGCAGAGATCAGAAAGTCAAGAAAGAGCCAACTAGGTAGAAACAGAGAGACAGTAGTGAGGCATTGGTGGGAGAGGAACTCAAAGTATAGAGATTCTGAGGGACTGGCTTCTGCTGCTCTGCAACAGCAGGAAGTCTGATGTGGCAGAAGCATCGTGTGTGAGGGAGTACACACTGGTGGCTTTTACATTGTACTTACTCAGTGTGTGTGTGTGTGTGTGTGTGTGTGTGTGTGTGTGTGTGTGTGTGCGCACATGCTGGAACATGGTGGTCCGGGGACAGCTTTGTGGGAGTTGGTTCTCTCCCTCCACCCTGTGGGTCCTGAGTATCAAAGGGCAGGGTTGTTAGGCTTGGTTACCTGCTGAGCCATCTCACCAGCCCTTGAATATTTTAAAAGGGAAGAGCTTTCAGGTTTTAAAATATTATTGGTAACTGTAAAGAGCATTTTGTGAAAGGTGAGCACAGAAATGAAGGGCCATCTAAGGAGCTCCTGTGATTCCAGATGTGAGATGGCAGCTTGGATCAGGACTCTAACAGGAAAGATGTTAGATCTTTCGAACAGGGTGGGCAGGGCCATGTGCTGACGGTGGAGGCTGTGGCGCTTGCTGGTGATGCAGATTCAGGGAAGGAACTGGAAATCAAAACATTTTTTGGCTTGAACAACAAGGAGTTGTCCTGTCTCAGGATGAAGAGCCCTGGACGGAAGTGAATTGGGGTGGGATAGTTCCAAACATCTATCTGAGTCACATTTGGTTTGCACGGCTATTAGCCATCGGAGAGGCTACGTCAAGTGGGTGGCTGGACAAATGAGTCTGGCACTATGGAAATAAATTTAGGACTCACTGACATTACAGAGTATTTAAGCCCTGGGACTGGATGAGATCACTGGACAAAGGGGAAGAGAAGGCCGAGGACTAAACCCTACGAGGCTCCACCACCTCAGAAGTCAGAGCTCAGGAAGACTAATAAAGAACAGCAGGGAGGTTGGAGGGAAACAGGAGAGTGTGCTTTCCTAGAAGTTTGGTGGGGTTAGGGTGGGGTGGGGGAGTAATTTAGGGAGAAGGATGAGTGGGTGGAAGTAGCTTTGCGACTGTCCTTGAACTCACTCTGTAGTCCAGGTGGGCCTCGAACTCACAGAGATCCGCCTGCCTCTGCCTCCCAAGTGCTGGGATTAAAGGTGTGCGCCACCACTGCCTGACTCGGGAATTTTTTAATTACTTTTCTTTAGTGTGTGTGTCTCACAGTCTTGCTCAGAGGTCTGATGTCAACTTGAGTCTTCCTTCCACCATGTGGGGCCTGGGGATAGAACTCAGGTAGTCAGGCTTGGTGGCAATCACCTTTGCCCCCTGAGTCACCTCCATGGCCTAGGTTAGGAGAGTTTTCTCTCTCTTTTTTCTTTTTCTTTTTTTTTTTTTTTTTTTTGGTTTTTCGAGACAGGGTTTCTCTGCAGCTTTGGAGCCTGTCCTGGACTAGCTCTGTAGACCAGGCTGGTCTCGAACTCACAGAGATCTGCTCGCCTCTGCCTCCCGAGTGCTGGGATTACAGGCATGCACCACCACCGCCCGGCGGTTAGGAGAGTTTTAAGAGGTCAGGGAAGGCCTCTCAGAAGACTGGATGGAAGTGAGACTGGTGTGGGCCACCCGTGAACGGCCAGGGAAAAGCTTCTAGAGGGAATAGCAGGTGTAAAGCCCTGAGGCAGGTTCCAATTGCCTCCTAGGAACACATGTCAGCTGCACTGTAGCGGAGACACAGAAATCCCTAGGAAAGAAAATCGGACATACCTAGAGATGGGAACCTGCAGGGCTTCCTTGTAAGCCGCAGTAAGTGGTTTGGATATTTTGATATCCTTGGAAAAGCTAAGGACAGTACATGGGTCTCGAACCACTTAAGGACTGTTTGGGTTGCTTCAAAGAGAATGTAGTACATAGCAGGGCCAAAATGAAACAGGGAATTAAGCTTTAGGAGCACTCTAATTTGTGTATGCAGTTTTCTCTCCTACCCCTCCCTGGTCCTCTCATCCATGGTCTTGAACTCCCATCCCTTTCCACCCTGGCCAGAGTTGGGAATTCAAATGTATGGGTGACTCAGAATTTCAGAACTGCTTGGGGGGGGGGGGCGGTCAGAAATCATGGGGTGTCGAGCTACCCTAAGGCAGAGGGGGAGCGTGCCATCATAACCCGAAGAACTGGGGGTCTCCGCCTCCCATCCTTGCTGCCCTCCTCAACCTTGCCTGCACCTGGGACAAAAGCTGAGCTCGCAGTGTGGCAAGCGACGGGTTAAGCCGTGCGTGGCCTACAGACGCGAAGAGGAGAGGCGGAGACCAAGTGGTCCTAGTCGCCCGCCGAACCCAGCCGAGCCCGGCCGAGCCCAGCCGAGCCCAGCCGAAGCGAGCATCTCCCGCCGTCGCCGCCGCCCCGCGCCCCCGGCGCCCGCCCCCCTCCGGCTCCAGCGCCTCGCTGCCAGGCAAACCTCCCGACCATGCCCGGTGCCCCACCCGCTTCTGCGACCCCCCAGCCCCGCGCAGCTCCGAGCGCCTGCAGTCGTCGCGCCGTTACGCCAGGCATGCAGGTGAGCGAGGGGGGGGGGGGGACCTAACGCCCCCACCCAGAGGGAGCGGGCCCTGCCCTCCCCAGTGCCAGCTCCGCGCCCTTCGCCTCCCGCCCCTCCTGGTCTGGTCCCTTGTCGGGCTCCAGCCACCAAGAGCTCCTTTCCACCGTGCCCTGCGTCCCTCCGCTGTCCCGACTTCATCCGAACCTCCTGGTGCAGCAGTCAGCGTCTCCGCGGCTGCCTCCATCCCGCCTTTAGCTCATCCTGCAGCTTCGAGCATCCTCCTGCCTCAGGTCCCCTTTCCGCTCCGGGTGCTCCCTCCGAATCCCATGGCTGATCTTTTCCTGGTTCGCGCCGCTTTCCAGCCCTGTGGAGGGAGTGCAGGCCTGTGGGACTGGCGGGCTTGGGGGCTCTGCTAGGGATGGGGCCCTGTTCCCCCACCCCACCCCCAGTTTGTCTTCTGCGCACAACAGGTCGGTGAGGAGCGCGAAGCGGGTGGGGTGGCGCACCAGCTCCGGGACTGCGGACTTCCTGGAGGGGGTGACCAAGGGGTACGGGGTGTGTGTGTGAAGGGGCTGGAGGGGACGTTGGCGGCGGGGGATGTAGCAGACAGGGGCAGGTGGGTCCTGTTGTCAGCGGACCACTGGTGTCTCTGGGCCCTCATCCGCTCCACTGGTTCATCTACCATTTCTTTCCTCCCTTCTCTAACCTTCCCTCACCGAGTCCCCAGGCCTATCTCTTTCCTTTCCCTTCGCTTTCACCTGGCCTCCAGCTCTGTCTCCATATCCCTTTAAATTTCAAGAAACAATTCCTAACTCCTCCATCTTTGCTGTTCCTCCCCCCCACCCCGTTCCCGTTCCTTCCTTTTCTGATTTTGCCTTCAACACCATGTTCTTTTCTATCTCAATGACTTCCCCCTCATCTCCGATCTCCATCGCTTCTTTTCCCTCTCTCTTTGCTTCTGTCCTGACCAGACCCCTCTCCCCCTCCCCCTGCCGATTCGCTCACTTTCTCCTCCCCGTCCTCTTCTCCCTTCAGCGTCCTCTGACTCTTCTGCAGCCCCTCTTCCCTCGCCATCTCTTCCCAGCTGCTGTTCACCTTTCTTTCTACTCTTGAGCAACCTTTTCCCTTTCAGCCCTTCACACCCGTCACACCTATTGTCCATCACCCCCTTCCCTCCCCCGCGGATTCTCTGGTAGTGTTCAACATGCACACAGAGACTAGGAATCCAGTAGACACAGGGTGTCACATGCTTCTCTCTGGAGACCCTAGCCCCCTGGGATTCACCACCCTCAGCTTGGAGACTGTGCACTTCCTTTCGGAACTAACCATCCAGACTCTCCTAGGACTTTGCCCAGAAGAGCCACAGTTGAGGGGGTGGCTTCCCTGGAGCTCCACCTTCTTTCAGAAGGTGCATTTGGATGGTTAGACATCCAGCACAGAGACCATGTTCTGGAGTTTCTCTCCCACCTACCATTTTCTCCCATTTTTCCGAAAAGGCAGCTAGCTTCTGGGTTTTGTCGCAAGAGAAGTGCCTGGCCCTACAAGAGGTGAGGGGGCTTCCGGTGCCCCTCCACCCCCCAACACGCACTAAGATTGACTTCCCCTTCCCTCCCCCACTCTCAAACTCCCTCCCTAGCGGTAGGTGCTCAGGGAATCACAAGGTTCTTGGCTCTAAATTAAGATCCAAGAAGCCTGAAGCTGTGGGCAGAGGAAGTGAGACGGAAGGAAGCCAAAGAGGCAAGAGTAGACAGACATTGGGGCCAGGAGGTAACAGGAACCCATCTGGGATGCTGTAGGTGGGGCGGGGGGCTACTTTAGGGAGTTTTCCCCTAAAAGGATGCTACAAAGCAGTGGATGCTGGGAAGCAGCAGCGTGGCTGGTAACTGTGCTGTGGGGGGCGGGGGGCGGTGGCATGAAGGGGCAGAATTGGTGGATGGATGAGCTGGGGAGCACACAGGGCAGGTTCGGCTGTGACACCCTCATTTTTCCTCCAGTAAAGGCCGAAAATCTGGGTCACAGCTGAGGAAGACCTCAGATACGGAGTGCAGAATGTGGTAAGTTTGGCCCAGCAGAGGGAGCTTGGAGACCACTTTCCCTGGGGGATTGGGCCCTTTCTCTGCCTAGGCCAACTCAGGGCCTCTGGAGGACTGGCCCCCTAGGAAGAGACAAAAGGAAGCCAGCGTCTTCCTAACACACACCTGCTCTGGCAGAGAAACCTGGAGGGAGGGGCCCAAGGTTTCTGGTGTGAGCCTGCCCTTCTTCTACACGAGCCCACCCTGGCCTGGACCTCACCTGCTTTTTCTCCCTCCTATAGGCCTGCTCTGCTGCTGTCCCAGCTCTTCCCTCTCTGGCCTCTGCTGTTGTTACCCCTCCCTCCGCCTGTGCAGGGCTCCTCCCCTCGATCCCCACCAGCCCCAGCCCGTCCCCCCTGCGTCCGGGGTGGCCCCTCAGCCCCGCGCCATGTGTGTGTTTGGGAGCGGGCTCCTCCACCAAGCCGGTCCCCAAGGGTCCCAAGATCACGTCGGCAAGCTCCGCCAGGCACTGCACCTCCTGCCACCCCATCAGGCTTTGAAGAGGGGCCTCCCTCATCTCAGTACCCCTGGGCTATTGTGTGGGGTCCCACAGTATCTCGGGAGGATGGAGGGGACCCCAACTCGGTCAATCCTGGATTTCTGCCCCTGGACTATGGTTTTGCAGCCCCACATGGGCTGGCTACCCCGCACCCCAACTCAGACTCCATGCGGGATGATGGAGATGGGCTCATCCTTGGGGAAACACCTGCTACCTTGAGGCCCTTCCTGTTTGGAGGGCGTGGGGAAGGTGAGTGAGCAAGGCTGGTAGGGATGGGGAGGGTGGTTGAAGACTCTGAACGGCTGAAACTGAGTCCTTATCTGTGTCTTCAGTCAATGCACGAGGTTCTAGCTGGCAAGGATGCAGAGGTGGGGATGCTACCTGCACTCTGAAGGAGTTCAGGTCCACTGTTGAAGACAGATGTGTAAACATGTGGGGATGAGTCAACATAATAAACACCCTAAAAGAAGCACTTACAGCACGTTGTTAGGAAAACAGAGACGTGAGAGACAGTTTCACCCTGGGGATCAGGACAGATCAAACAATTTACATGTGAGATAGACCTTAAAAACAGAATGGGGTATTCCAGGTAGAGGGGTGCCGTGGAAGAAGGTCACTACCAGGCAGTGTGTTAGCACGTACTGTGCTGGATGGTGGCTTAGGGTTGGGCCAGGGAAGATCGTCTGATACCTCTACCCCCATTTCTATACAGGAGGATAGTTCTCTCTGACCTTGGAGCCTCATCCTCATCACATCTATGTGTAAGATTTGGTACATGTAATGTTTGGGAAAGTAGAAGAGCTGACAGCTCAGGAGAAAGTTGGTGATAAAAATAAGAAGAGGGAGAGTCTTCAGAGTAGACAGGCAGTGTGCACTGGCTGGGCAGCACTCAGCCACACCCTCCTCTGAGCCTGCCTCGGGCCCCCCAACGCTGTCTTCCGTCCTTATCAGGTGTGGACCCTCAGCTTTACGTGACAATTACCATATCCATCATCATCGTCCTTGTGGCTACAGGCATCATCTTCAAGTTTTGGTAAGCTGGGGGAGAGGGATGTCTGAAGGCTTGTAAAGGCTAGACAGAGGGTAAGATCAAGGACAGCAGTTTCACTGGAGGAGGAAATCACGGATGAAGGGAAGAGCTTGAAAAAAAAACTAATTGGAGTGGAGGAGGACTGAGAGAAACCAGTGCCGATTCCTCCAGAAAAATACAAGGGTAGTGGGAGGGAGGGGGGGTTATTTATCTATACCGGGGACTTTGGTGGGCAGCTCTCCAAGACAGAGACAGCTGAACCAGGCTGCAGAACCCTTTCTGAGGACTTCTGTTGAGGAGGAAGGAAATCGGGAACTTTCTTTGTACGCATTTAATAGTGGGTCACATAGTCCTTCACACTTTACTGAGAGAATCATTAGACTCAGGTGCCCAAGTCATTAGCTGACTTTGAACTTGAACTAAATCTGCCAGGTACCTGCGGAGGAGAGGAATTGCTCCTCTGGGCATCAGTGTGGCAATTTTCAGGGGCTTTGTATTGGTGGGGAGGGGCACTAAGCCTGTGGCTCTCCGAAGATCGTTTAGAGGGAAGCAGAAGGAGTAGCTTGATGGGTGCATGGTCTCAGAGGACAGTTTCAGTACTGTGGAGAAGTTGGAGGTGCCGGGGAGGGAGGGAGGGAGGGAGGGAGGGAGAAGCTGGTTGACCAGTGGTGCTGGCCTAAGGTAGAGGGTACTCAAGTGTGTGAAAGACCTCTTTCCTTCTGATGCTCAAGCTGGGACCGCAGCCAGAAGCGGCGGAGGCCCTCAGGGCAGCAAGGTGCCCTGAGGCAGGAGGAGAGCCAGCAACCATTGACAGATCTGTCCCCTGCTGGAGTCACTGTGCTGGGGGCCTTCGGGGACTCACCTACCCCCACCCCTGACCATGAGGAGCCCCGAGGGGGACCCCGGCCTGGGATGCCCCAGCCCAAGGGGGCTCCAGCCTTCCAGTTGAACCGGTGAGGGCAGGGGCCAATGGGATGGGAGGGTGAGGAGGGAAGGCAACTGAGGTCTCCAGACCTTCGGTGGGTCTTTCGGGGTGGGTGGTCTTCCCTACTGCAGTCCATGACTCTCCTTTCTGACCTGGTTCCTGGGCCTCTCAAGGGGGCTGTCAGATCCTCTCCCGGGAGAAGGGGACTTTCTGCCCCTCCCTGCCATGTCCTACTCCCCTGCCACCCTTTAAGTCAAGCTCTGCCCTCTTAACCCTGAGTACCCTTTGTCTTGGACTTCTCCTTCTGCTTCAGCCTACTCCTTGGTTCCTGACTATGCACTTTCCCTCTTCCTCTCAGGATTCCCCTGGTGAATCTGTGATGCCCCCCCATGTTGGGGTGCTGCCAAGCAGGAGGCCAAGCGGCCGGCATAGCCACCATCCACTGAGGGGGGGGCAACCGTGGGGAACTGGGACCATGGTGGGGGGCTCCCAGCTCCTGCCCTTGCACACCACCTGGAACACTCACTGACCCCATGGGCAAGCCCAACTGTTTGCCCTCCAGTGTTTGGGGGCTCCCCCATTCCCACCCTTGCACATTCACATGAAAGCCTTGCACACTCACCTCCACCCTCACAGGCCATAGCACACAGTCACGCTCTCCATGCTGCTCTTCTGCTTCGTGTCCCCGTCCACGTCTGCTCAGCTGGCTCCTAGCTCCCCCTCTTGTGACACATGTTGTACCCCCTTTGCATTCTCTGCGCCCATCTCAGACCGGGGATGTGCATTTCTGGCCCAATACATGGCATAGTGCTCACTCTGCCTCATCAACACCCACTGGTCTAGTTTCTGTGGCCCTTGCATGCTGCCCTAGAGGTGGTGGGAGGCGAGCTAGGGGCTCCTCGTGCCGTCTGTCTGTCACAGCCCCATCTCATTCCATGCCTTACGTTTCACTGTCCTTCCATCCCAAGGGCACTGGCACTACTCTGAGGGCTCCCCGACAGGAACGGGGTAGTGAGGCCCAACTGCTAAATTCTGTCATCTGAAATATGGGTTTGGGGGAGTCACCTGCTGCACATGAGAAGGGACTCCCATGTCCTCCTTCCTTCCCAAGCCCCTTGTCTTGTCTGTCCTGGCTGTCTGTGTGTGTCTCTATGGACTTCAGAGCCCCCTGAACAAGTCCTCCTCTCCCCACTCTTCCCTAAGGCCTCCCTAACTGTACCTAGGCTGCCAGGGACTGAAGCCAGCTGGTTCAAGGCCATTGAGAGCTCTGCCTCCACACCCACCCTTCTCTTCCTGGGTCCCCTCATGTCCCCTCTTCCCTCTCCTGCCTCTCCCCCTTTTCCTCTCCTCAGGTTCTTCCCTTTCTCGTTGTTTCTTCCACTTCCCTCCTTCCTCCGACCTGGCTCCTATGCTGTGATATATATTTTTGTATTATCTCTTTCTTCTCGTGGTGATAATCTTGTGGGATGTAAGTTTCAAAATTTTCAAATAAAGCCTTTGCAAGATAGTGAAGTCCCGTTTTGCCTTATAACACACACACACACACAGGACTGGCAGGCAGGAAGGATGGTAAACAAAGGGAGATGGGGAACTTCTCCAGACTACACTGTCACCTGAAGCTGGAGGCTGATGGACGTCTGAACTTGGGACGGACTGGAGGAACTGTCATCAGGAGTGTGGCTTGCTTGCTCCTTCTTAGTGAGGATCAAGAGAGACCAAGAGAAAAGGGACAGAGAAAAGGGGGACATTTCTTAGGTCAGGCAATGGGCAAGCCAGAAAGTGACAAATTGATTGGAGACAGGGTCACTCTGGAGTCCAGGCTGGCTGATACTAGATCCTCCCACCTTGGCCTCCTGAGTGCTGGGATTACAGGCATGAGTCACCACACTGGGCAAGACAGCTAAGACAGGGGATAAAGGGTAAAAGGAGAGAAAGATGGAGGGGAAAAAGGTTGAGCCATGGGAGAGAGGGCTGTATTTGGTTTATTTTCTTTTTTTTTTTTAATTTTTTTTTTTAAATTATTTTATTTATTTATTTATTATGTATACAGTATTCTGCCTGCATGTGTCCCTGCAGGCCAGAAGAGGGCACCAGATCTCATTACGGATGGTTGTGAGCCACCATGTGGTTGCTGGGAATTGAACTCAGGACCTCTGGAAGAGCAGTCGGTGCTCTTAACCACTGAGCCATCTCTCCAGCCCTTGGTTTATTTTCATCCCTGGTCCTTAACATTTCCCTACCCACAACTGCCCGCCAAAAGCTATGCTGCACCAGAAGCCCTGTGGTTAGCTCATTAGCTTTTCCATTCTGAGAAAGGCATTTGCTGGGGTGTGGGGGCGGAATCAAGGGGTGTGTCTGGGGAGGGAACACAGGCTGCCCAGCTGGGATCAGTCACCTCTGAGGTCCCAATTCTAGGTTTGGCTCTTTAACAGCCCTAGTAAAGCCCACACATCAGCTTCTCAGCTGTTGCTAGGTTCTGTTGCTGTGGTAACCACCTAGGTCTTGCTCATCCCCCCCCTCCCCAATCTGTGCCTCACCTGCTCCCTGGAAATGGGTAGCCCAGGAAGTAGGAGACAATATAGTATCCAAGAGCGCAGTGTGGGCTGCCTGGACTGTACCTGCCTCCATGTGTTTTATATAAATAGGATGTCTCTGTGTGTGTTGGCATGTATGTTTTAGATGCTGGGGAGCTGCACTGTATATTGAGGGGTGTGGCTGAGCCCCTAAGGCACATGATGATGAGTATGGGGAGGAAGGAATGTATTTCTCAAGACAACAGTAGTGTTTAGGACAGACTGCTCCAGAGGAAAGCAGCAAGGGGGCCAGAGTAACGAACCAACCAGCAGAGGTCTGAGGCAATCACGCCTCCTGGGGAGGGCTGTCAACACACTGCACCCAGAGAACCCAGAGGGATGGGAAAGAAGGGAGAGAGCCGGGAGGAGACCAAAGGTGCAGGGTGAGGTGCTGACAGGCTGTGCTAGGGAAGGGCTCTGGGGAAGGTGAGGGAAGCCTCCTTAACCTTTCCAGCTTTCCCCACAGGGCTGGAGCCCTTGCCAGAGGAGAGTGGAAGGAAAGAGCATTTGGTGCAGAAGGGCATGGAACTCGTGTTGGGAGGGCTTCCTGCTCTCACCTTCAACAACTCTCTTTAGAGGGACAGTGTGACCCTGTGGCTCATCCATATGCAAAAGGCACACACGAAGTCCCCTAATGAAGAAGGAATTAATTGCTGTCTGATTAGACTGTGGTTCTCCTAAATTTAAATAAATTAAACAGGCCATTAAAGATACTGGAATCTCGCCTGTTCCCTTTCCCTAAATGCTCTCTTCCCCATGGAAAGGCATACGGCTAAAAGATGGGAGAAAGGAGGCAATCTGGATGTCTGGATTGCCTAGAGGAGTTGTGCTAGCCGGGGTCAGTGCTAACCATGACATTGCATGAGGCTCTGGGGAACAGAGCTTAATTTTCCTCTTTCCAAACACTCGACGGGTGACTCGGATCCTCAAGTCCTCAGAAGGCTTTGGGGAAATAAAGAGTTATAGAGGGGAGAGAAAACAAGCTGCTCTTCTGGAAGTTTCTGTGGCAACATGCCACAGGCCTGACTGGAAGCGTCATCTTCTATCACCAAACTCTCTGCTGAGGGAGTCCATGAAATGACGCAGCCAAGGTTTTCCTGGGCACCGTTGTGGCACACACCAAAGCAGGGGATGGGGAAGGCCCCAGGAGGAGGGATCTCCTAGCAGAGCTCAGGCTGTGGAAATGATTCAAGACGGAAACTGTGCCAGCTGGAGAACCCCAGGCTAAAATTAACAGCCCCCCCCCCATGTCCCACACTCACTGCTCTGAAGCTTTGTTCTGGGGACTTAAGTCGCTCCTTACGGCAAAGGCAGGAGGGAGGGTGGGATGCCAGAGGCACGGAGGCTCAGGAAGTGGTCATGAGTGTGTACAGGAGGCAGAGCTGGAGAACCAGGACTGTTGGGGGTTACTATTTTACCTCCGCATTCCTTTCCTCTCCTCCCTTCTTCCTTTTTTCTTTCACCTCCTTCTCTTTTGGAGGCAAAGCCTTCTCCATGCAACCCAGGCTGGCCTGCCTGTAACTCCAATAGTGCCACAGCTACTTGAATGCTGGGATTACAGGTACATGATGACTGAGCCACATAAGCCCTTGTCCTGCTAATTCACCACTGAAATCAACACAGACTGAGTGCCAGGCTCACCAATGTGATAAAAAAGGAAGAAACACTTTGCATGGTAGCTTATCCCTGTAATTCCAGTGCTTGGGTGATCAGGAGATCAAGGCCATCTTAGCTAAGAGGTAAGTTTGAGGTCAGTCTGAGCTCTGTGAGACCATCTCAAAACACCAAACAACAAAATAGTGCTGGGGAGATGTAAGTATGAGGATCTGGGTCTGATGGCTCAGATCTGTAATTCCAGCACTGGGCAGGCAGGAAGACTCTTAGGGCCCGATGACCAGTCGATGTAGCCAATTGGTGAGCTTTAGGTTCAGTTAAGAGACCCCACCTCAAAAGGAAAAAAAAAAAAAAAAGAGCATAGGGACTAAGAAAAACATGTGGTAATGACCACTGGCCTCCACTTACACACACATACACAAAAACTCAAACCCAAACAAATAAAAAGTGTGGTGGCTCACGTCTGCACTCCAGCACTGAGGAGGGAGACTGAGGCAGCGGACTGGGAGTTCAAAGTTATCCTAGTAAGTTCCTGGCCAGCCTGGGCTACAAGAGATTTTGTCTCAAAAAGTAGACAAAACTATCTGGTCAACCTGACCCCAGGCTAAGCCAAAGCTACATAATGCGACCCTACCTCAAATTAACTAACAAATATATAAAGGTGTCATTTGCTATTCCTGGCTGTGACTTTTGGGAGAAGGTCACTTAGGCAGTCTTTCTTTAATTATCTACAGAATAAGATCACAGTTATTTGTTAGAGTAATTTTCCTTTCTCGCTGAGGAAACTCAATTCTGCATTTGCCAAAACAGACCGGAGCTCAGCTAGATTCTAGCTAGATCATGCTGTTTGCCCTTGTGGCTATATAGATTTACGAAATAAATAAATATTAAGATCTTCCCAGGGTTTGGTACTGAGATGGATTTCTGGTAATCATGTCCTTTAATCACACCAGCCAATTGAAGCCGAGGCAGCTGGTACAGGAGACCACCAGAAACCTGCAGAACAGAGGGAATCACTTCATTTACAGACTTGAGAGAGTAGGGGCTCAGAGCCTAGGCTAGTGAAGGAAGCAGATGGGATATAAGGAGGCATCTAGGAAGTTCATCCCACTGTCCCATCCTGCCTTGGGGCTGTTACTTGCCAGTAATTTAGCAACTCAGGGAAGGTACAAGACGGGATAGAAGGAGGCTGATCCCCTCTACAGGGCAGCACCTGTGACTTAACACATATTATTTCAGTATCTACTGTGAACAGTTTCTTCCCTGCCTAGAGATTCAGATATACAGATTAACTAAAATCAACAGTAAAAGCTATAGACTAAGAAATCCCATCACTTAGGAGGTGGAGAAAAGCGGATCAAAGATTCAAGGTCAGCTTTAACTATACCTATGTACGATCCTGTTTCAAAGACAAAGACATAACCGGCAGTAGTAACCCAAGCCTTTAATCCCAGCACTTGGGAGGCAAGAGGCAGGTGGACCTGTGAGTTCGAGACCAGCCTGGTCTACGGACAGAATTCCAGTACAGCCAGGGCTACACAGAGAAACCCTGTTGTAGGAGAAAAAAAAAAAAAAAAAGACAAAGACACACAGTAAATGTTATAAAATTTTAAAAGAAACTTTGGGTTGGAGCAATCAGGGAAGATCTCCTGCAATGGTTCATAATGAATTGCTCATTTATGCAACAAAAGTTTACTGAACAGTTTAAGTTCTGGGATCTGTTGATATCACAGGGCGCAATTCAAAGTCCTTGCCCTTATGGAGCTGGGAGGTAAGCTGTAAACAACATCAGGTACGCTGAGCGTTGTATTTAAAAGTAAAACCTGGTAAGAAGAGAGAGATGTGGGTGGAGGCAACAAGAAAAGACCAAAGCAAAGATAGAGTATCGGTGTGGTCAGAGGAAGACCGGTTGGATGTTGATAGCACTTAACGCAGGTACCTCAAACAACTATGGGCCCATTCTTACCTTTCCTCGACTATTCAAAGCAATGAGACTTTCCCCACCCTAGCTCACCAGAGACATTCGTGAAGATCCAAGGAAAAAGGTTAATTCCCTAAAACTGCGTATTACCCTTAGAAATGAGCTCAGAAGTGATCCGTCTGAAGAATCCGTACCGTCTCTATGCGGCTGAGGGATGGCTCAGCCGTAAGGAGTGCTTGTTGCTCTTCCGGAAGACCGGAGGTTCGGTCCAGCACCCAGGCAGGGAAGCTCGAAGCTATCTGTAACTCCAGTGGGCTGCTGAGGGCACCCGCACACACTTACACAGATATATACATATCCACAAAAATAAAGTAAATCTAGAAAAGGCGAGGAGAACCTGCACTGTCTTTAATGCCTTGATGCATAATTCATGAACCTGTCCAGCTTCCACGCTCCCACTTCCCCACAAGTCTCTTCCGGAAGCCCGGGAGCTCTCTTCGGATGCTCAGCTTCTGCCCGTAACAGAACCCGCCTTCACTTCCGCTGAGGCGTCACATCAACCGATCGCTCTACAGGTCCCTGGGTAGGAGCCACTTCCGCCCTTACTTGTCGTAACTTCTGCCCTCAGTATCCTTGAGCCCTAGCAGCGCCGGATGTCTTCTCGCCGGTCCCGGAAGTGACTCGGTCTTTGAACTCTCCCCCCCCCACTCCTTTCCTGCTGCCGCCCTCCCTTCGCTACTTCCCTCCCTCTCCCCCCCCTTTTCGTTTCCGGCTCTCCCGCCTTCTCCGTGAAACGACTCCTCACTGAAGCTGTTGGGGGGGGGGGGGAGGGAGGAAGGTGGGCGTGGAGGAATTGGGGTTCCCGGGAGCACGAGCCGCAGCACCACTTCCGGGTGAGTGTTCGGGAGGGAGGGCGGGGGGCCACACACCGCCTCGCGCCCCCGCCCTGCGGGTGTCTCGCGCGCAGCCCGGCGAGTGTGGGGGTCCGTCTGGCGCCCGCAGTGCATGCCCGCGCACCCCGCCTTCCGTTCCCCATCCCGCGGCCCGCGGGCCCTCGCGCTCCCTCGGCTCCCTCCGTTCCCTGCAAACGCCGCCCCTGCTGCGCGCTGGCTCAGGCGCTGGCGCCGCCGCCGCCGCCGCCGCCGCCGCCGCCGGGTGAGTCTCGCGCCGCTGCAGTCGGCGCGCGCCAAGCTCTTTGCTCCTCCCCCTCCCCTTTTCCTTGGGTGAGCGGGATGGGGGGGGGTCCGCGATGGGACTGTAAGTGTGTCTGTCCCGGAACCGGAAGTGGTTGTGGAGGAGCGGGCGATGAGGAGGAATGGGGGGGGTTTAGGGGGCGGGTGCCCGTCTGGTGGGTGGCAGAGTTCAGCTCCCTGGAGGGGCAAAGGAGGGACGTCCCAAAGACCGGTCTTTGAGGAAGGAGTGGGAGTTGACATCGGGAGGAAGGACCCAGTTGGGTGTCTCAGGGGGGCGCAGGTTTTAGGGGGACAGCTGGGGGTCTCCACTATATAGACCACTGAAGGTTGGAGGAGGTACTTCTTGGCACAAGGCCTTGGGTAGGCAGGGGGCGAAGTCCTCACAGAAGTGGAGGGGGGGGGCGAGGCCAGAGGAAGTGGCTGGGCCTGAACTTGGCACTGTGCCTGACACAAGGGCTTGGGCATCCCCCCCACCCTCAGCTTTGGTTTCTAAAGCCACTTCGCAGGAGCAGGGACCCTCCTGCATCTCCTCTGTTCTCTGACTCCCGGTTACTTGTAGCCCTGGGGAATGAAGAATAAGTGTCTGAGCCTAGGAGTGAAACCCAAATGCTGGTGACAGAATTCATCTTAGTTTTGGGGAACTGGTTTTATTTCCCTTCTATCCACGTAGTGAGTGGCACTGACCGCCTGGGACTCTGCCCTTCCATCCTTGGACTGTTGGCTGGGGAAGCTGCCTGCTTTCCAGATTGCTGACAGTCAAAGAACTTCTGAGGGTCCCTACAGTTGTTTGGTGGCCTCACCTTACTGGCCTCTGTAACCTGGAGAATTTGTTTCCAGAAAGTTCAGGAGCCCTGGAAAGGAGAAGGAATAAGACGTCAGGAGGAAGAGAGAGAGAGGGTAAGACAATCTTGGGTTAATGATTTGGGAGGAGATGGGGTCATAGTCAACTGTTTGGGTTTTTTGTTTTGTTTTGTTGTTGTTTTGTTTTTCCTTAACAATGTGACAGAATTATTGGAGTAATCAACACTTGTAATACTGGTATTTGCTGTTAGAGAAAAAAAAATCCGCCTTTTGTAGTTTAGTTTTTATGTAAAAAGTTGGCACTGTACCTTTGTTACCTTTCCTTGCCACTGGTACTCATCAGGAATGAAATGTGAAATGCTCAGGTGAAACCTGTGAATGGGCTTGCATTTTGTCAGAGGTTTATTTTGCTGTGGAGACACAAGGACCCAGATTGAAAAGGGTAGTCTATGGTGTAGCTTACAGAAAGAAGAAGAAGAAGAGCCAAGTTTGGAGAGTGTTTCCCATTCTTAGTGTCCAGTGGAGGGTTTGTGTGGATCTGTTGAGTGATGAGACTCTAACATGGGATTGTCAGAATTTGATACGTCAGGTAAGGTTTTTCAGGGGGAACACTGCTTCTAGGGTAGTTTGAAATAAAAGGGGATAAAATTATATCATGTCTGCTCTAGTAGTAAGTCAAATCAAAATATGAGACCTGATGCTAATAGTGAAACCATTGTATTTTATTTTTGGGAGACAAGATTTTGTTAAATAGCTCTGGCTAACCTGGAACTCACTAAGTAAACCAGATTGGCCTCAAACTTGAGGCGATCCTTGTACCTCTGCCATCCAAGTGCTGGGACTACAGGCATATGCCACTCAGCATGATAGTAAGAAAGATTCTTTAGTTGAAAAATAGCAGCTAAAAACCACAAGAAACAATAGGGGCTGGGGAGATGGCTCAGCAGTTAAAAGCACTGGTGGCCCTTCCATAGGACCTGAGTTCAATTCCCGGTACCCACATGGCAGCTTACAACTGTCTATAACTGTCGTCCCATGGGATCTGATGCCCTCTTCTCCTATGCAGATGAAACACCCATATGCCTAAAATAAATAAATAAATCTTTAAAAACAACAGCAAAGGGCTGGAGAGATAATTCAGTTGGTAAAGTGCTTATCATACAAACGTAAGGACCTACGTTTGATCCTCAGAATCCATGTAAGAAAGCTGGGCATGATAGGCCTCCAACTGGGGAGGCAGGGACAGGTGGGCTTACTGGCTAGCCAGTGTAGCAAAATTGGTGAGGCCTAGGTCAGTGAGATACCCAGAATCCAAAAATAAAGTAGATGGCCCCTGTGTAATGACACCTGAGGTTGTCCTCTGGCCTCTGTTCACAGGCATCAACACACATCTGTGCACCTTCATAAACACACAAACACTAGATAAAATTGCAAGTAATATAAACCTGTGGTCCTCACCATGTCAGTCAAAGCCATATTCTTCAAGGTCATGACACCTTTACCTTTGGATGGTTGGAAACACTATAAAGGGCTGGGTGGAGGGACAAAACTCTAGTGCGAGAGTGCTTGTCCCATTGTTAACATCTATTTCTTCCAATAACTCCTTTTGAAATAAGAAATCCTTTCTATTTTTTGTAAATTTTTGAATTTGTATTTTATATCTATTTATTTTGTGTATGTTTGTATTCATACCGAGGTCAGAGGACAACTTGAGGGAGTTGGGTCTCCCTATCATGTGGATTCTGGGGATTGAACTCAAGTCAGGCCTGATGGCAATCAGCCTTTTCTGCTGAGCTCTCTCCACAGCTCTGTTTTTTACTTTATTTTTTAATGTAGGGTCTTATCTGGAGGTGGTGACATACGCCTTTACAGTACTTGGGAGGCAGAGGTAGGTGAATCTCTTGAGTTAAAGGCCAGCCAGGTCTACAGAGTGCCAACCAGGACTGCACAGAGAAACCCTGTCTTAGAAAACCAAAAAAAAAAAAAAAAAAAAAGATAGGGTCTCATGTTGCACAAGATGACTTTAAACTCACTTTGTAGCTAAGCCTGAACTTGACCTTGTGCTCCTTCTGTCTCCACCTCAATGCTGGGGTCAGCAGCTTGGCCTCACCCAGGTTTGTGTAGTGCTGGGCATCAAACCTGGGGCTTTATGCATGCTAGGCAAGCCTTGCCCTACTCAGCCAATCACCACACTGAGATTGGAGACTGGAAAGGAAAGGGCTAATTTAATCATGATAGTTTGGGGTGGGGGTTGTTGGGTTTTTTTCCTTTAATTTTTTTAATGTGTATGGTTGTTTTGCCTTTGTGTGTATCTATACCACTTACATGCCCAGTGGCTCTGGAGGCCAGAAGAGGGCACTGAATCTCCTGAAACTGGAGTTATAGGTGGTTTTGAGCTGCCATGTGGATGCTGGGTCTTGAACCCAGGCAAGAGCATCTAGTGCTTTTAACTACTGAGTCATCTCTCCTGCTGTCTGTCTGTGTATCTGACTATCTATCTATCTATCTATCTATCTATCTATCTATCTATCTATCTATCTATCTATCCATCTCTCCTGCTCCCTATCTATCTATCTATCTATCTATCTATCTATCTATCTATCTATCTATCTATCTTTTTGAGATGAGGTCTCACTATATAGGCCAGGCGAGTAGTAAAGTCACCAAGATTCTCCTGCGTCTGTCTCCTGAGTGCTGGAGATTAAAAGATCCACTAGCCCACCACACTGAGCTTGTCTTTGTTTGTTTGTTTATTTTTTGTATTCAGACAAGGTTTCTCTGTGTAACAGTCCTGGTTGTCCAGGAACTCACTTTGTAGACCAGGCTGGCCTCAAAAAGAGATATGCCTGCCTCTGCCTCCCGAGTGCTGGGGCACGGCTTCTTTTTTGTTTTTAAATGTATCAGTACCATTAAAAGTGGTAGAGCCTTTTTTTTAGGTAGATGCTGGGCGTTGGTGGTACACGCCTTTAATCCTAATACTCAGGAGATAGAGGCAGGAGGATCTCTTTGAGTTTGAGGCCAGCCTGGTCTACAGAGCAAGTTTCAGGACTGTTATATAGAGAAACCTTGTCTTGGGGAGAAAAAAACCACACACTGGTAGAGATGTTTTGTGTAGAGTTGGTTTCCCCCATTATATCAGTAGACTTCTTTAGGTTGTGAGAATGTCGAGTAGTTTGGGGAGATTTTCTCTGTGATAGATAAGGGGGAAAGTGAGTGGTAAGATAGCAGGCCAATAAGAATTTGAGTGCTGTGGCATCTGGGGTACCATTTGCATTGTATTTTAGCCATGGCCATCATTCTTGGCTCTGCAGCTGATCTCATGTCAAGGGATATATGGATTTAGGAAAACCTACCAGGAAAAGGATAGTATAGATAGCTTTTTGTTGTTTACATTTTTTTTGTGTGTGTGTGTACAGATGTGAGACAGCACACATGTGGAGGTCAGAGGACAACTTGGAGGAGTTGGTTCTTTCCTTCCACCATGTACGTTCTGGGGATGGAGCTACAGTTATCAATCAGCCTTGGCAGCAAGCACCTTTCACCTGCAAAAACATGTTGTCTGTAGTTTTTGAGATAAGGTCACACTCAGTACCCAGATTGGCCTGGAGCTGTATATGGCAGGAGCCGGCCTCTTACTCCCATAACGGTCCTCCAATCTCAGCCTCTCAAGTGCTTAGATTATAGGTGTGAGCTACTGTGTCCTACAAATTACAGCTTTTTTCTCACATGTCATTTTACAGCTGACTATTTATGCTTTGTGAGCAGTAGTTCTTAAGTGCCTGATTTTGGGCTGTCCTATTTATTGGAAATGCCTCTTTATTTTATTTTGAGACAGTCTTACCATGGATCCTTGGCTGGAAATGTGGAGACCAGCTGGCCTTGAACTCAAAAGAAGAGACCTTCTTGCCTCTGCCTCCCCAGTGCTGGGATTAAAAGCCTGTGCCGTGATGAGTGGTGGGTTAGGGTTTTATTTATTTACTTTTTAAAATGTATTACTTTTTTTTTGTGGGGAGGGGCATGCATCATAGAGCACATGCGGAGTTCAAAACATATTTTGTCATAGTCTATTCACTCTACTATGTGAGTCCTAGGGACTGAACTTAGTCTATTCACTCTACTATGTGAGTCCTAGGGCTTGGCCATTATTCTCTGGCCCTCTGTTACTTTATTTATTTATTTATTTATTTATTTATTTATTTATTTATTTATTTATTTATTTATTTATTTATTTATAATTAAAAAGCATTTACCAGGTGGTGGTGGTACATGCCTTTAATCTTAGTACTTGGGAGGCAGAGGCAGGCGGATCTCTCTCAACTAGAGACCAGCCTGGGCTACAGAATGAGTTCTAGGACAACCAGGGCTACACAGAGAAAACCTGTCTCAAAAAACAAAACAAACAAAAAAATTATTTCATGTGTATGCATATTTTACCCCCATGTACGTATGTATTTGTACCATGTGCATGCCTGGTGTTTGAGAAGATGCGATATGGATGGTTGTAAGCCACTGTGTGGTGCTAAGAACTGGCCCTGAGGCTTCTGTGAGAACAAGTGCTCTTAGTTTCTGAACCATTCTTCAGCCCTGGCTCTCTGTTACTTTAAAAAATAGGGTTTTTTTGTTTTGTTTGAGACAGGGTTTCATGTATCCCAGGCTGGCCTTGCTGTTTAGAATCAAGGATGACCTTGACCTTCTGTTCCTCCTTGGAATTTCCCAGCTGTGGAATTACAGGTATATACTGCCACGCCCAGTTTATAGTATGGGGATCCAGCTCAGGCCTACTGCATGCTTTGCAAGTACTCTGCCAACTGAGCTGTATCCCTGTTTTTAATTATTGTTTTTAATTTACTTTTTTGAGATAGGGTCTCATGTATCCCAGGCTCGCTTCAAGCTTATTATGTAGACCAGGATGACCTTGAACCTTTTTTTTTTTTTTTTTTTTTTTTTAATTATGTGTATGTTTGTGGTTATGTGTATGTGAGTACTCAGGCCAGAGGAATTGGATCCTCCCAGAGCCACCTACCATGAGTGCTAGGAACCAAAGATGGATCTTCTGCAAAAGCAGTATACAATCTTTTTTTTTTTTTTTTTTTCTTCAAGACAGGGTTTCTCTGTGTAGCAGTCCTGGCTGTCCTGGAACTCATTTTGTAGCCCAGGCTGGCCTTGAACTCACTAAGATCTGCCTGGCTCTGGCTCCCAAGTGCTGGGATTAAAGGCGTGTGCCACCACGCCAGGCTCAGTATGCACTCCTAATCATGAAGCCATCTTTCAAGCTGTCTTTCTTGCCCTCAACTCTGAACTTTTCTTTTTTCCACCTAATTAGCCTCCTAATTGGTGCTTAACTGTGTCTCCAAAAGGTCATTCTACCATATGATCAGGCCAGCTGCTTTGGCATGGTGGGGACCATGGTAGACCAGTGGATTCCATGAACATGGGCCCACTGTCACAATTTTCTGGCTGTGAAGTGAGTTCCCTGCTCAGAAACAATGCTACGTGGAATATCATAACGATAGACAAGGCATTCTGTAGTTCCACAGATGGCACTTTTGTCAGAAGCAGGAAAGTTGAATTCATATCTGAGTGCCCGTCTGTTCCAGTAAGGACAAAGCGATTTCCTTTTCATGAAGCAAGTTGTCTGATGTAGTCAACCTGCCACCAGGTCGCTGGCTGGTAATCCCAGGAATGGTGACTATGGGTGCGCAGCAGCTGTAGTCAGGTCAGCAGTGAGTGGAAGTCCATGTAGTCAAGCCCATGCGTAACTTCTGTCTGCCACCATGGCAGCTTTGTTCCTAGGCCCATTGGGCAGTGACAGGATGGGGGTATGGGAGGCTCACTGTCCAGATGGGTTATCCTGTCTACTTGATGATTGGACTCCTGCCGAAGTCACCTTTTGATGAACACTCAGATGAGACACAAGTATCTTCACATCCTTCACTTATTTGGAGAGATCTACTCACATGCCTTTTCTCCCAGATGTTTTTCTCATCTCTTTCCAAGTCCCTGACCATCACTACTCCATTGGCTACAGCCCATGACCATGTGTTCTAACCACAGTGAAGACTCCCCTTTACCTGTGTCTTTCTAGGGGGTCTCAGAAAGGTGTTATAATACTGCAGCTGTCTACTTCTCTGTCCCTGCATAGAATATAGAACCATCAGTAAACCAGGCTCTGTTTTTCTCTACCTCAGGTCATCTGACCATAGGTGCACACCATGAGACTAGGTGCATGCTTGGAAGCAGCAGGCATGTCAGTGGGAATAGAGCGTGCTTCATGTCACTTGCTTGCACCATCCGTGCTGGATTATAGGTTGTGTGGATTTGTTTTATTGGGTTTTGTTTTGTTTTGTTTTGAGACAGTTTCTCTGTGTAACAGCCTTAGCTGTCATGGATCTCACTCTGTAGACCAGGCTGGCCTTGAACTCACAGAAATCTGTCTGCCTTTGCCTCCTAAGTACTGGGATTAAAGGTGTGCACCAGCACTGCCCGGCAAGTTTGTTTTAACATTTCATTATTGTATGTGTGTGTGTGCCTGAGTGTGCTGCTGTGCCTGTGCAGAGATCAGAGGACAACTTGTAGTTGCCAGTTCTCACGTTTTACCTTGTAGGAATAAGGGACCAAACTTAGATTGTCAGGTAAGTGCCCTTACCTGCTGAGCCATCTGCTAGTCCTTGGTTATTTGTTTTTTTGAGACGGGGTCTCATGTATCCCAGACTGGCCTTGAATACTCTATGTAGCAAAGGAGAAGGATGGCCTTGAACTCTCGATCCCCCGTCTCTGCCTCCCACAAGTACTGTGCATATAGGTGTGTGCCATCACACTTGGGTAAGATTGGCCTTTTTGGCCGGGCGGTGGTGGCGCATGCCTTTAATCCCAGCACTCGGGAGGCAGAGCCAGGTGGATCTCTGTGAGTTCGAGGCCAGCCTGGGCTACCAAGTGAGTTCCAGGAAAAGGCGCAAAGCTACACAGAGAAACCTTGTCTCGAAAAACCATTAAAAAAAAAAAAAAAAAAAAAGATTGGCCTTTTTATTCATACTCCATTCCAAAATAAATTATATTGGAGTATATATAAGTGAATATATAAGTGAAATTTCATGAGAATATGATCTTAAACTGAATGTCAGTTTGCTATCAAAAACTATTTCTTTTTCTCACACCTTTAATCCCGGCATTTAGGAGGCAGAAGAAGGCCACTCTTGTCTACATAGTGAATTCTAGGCTGTCCAGGGCTACTTAGAGAAACTCTGTTTCAAAAACATAAAGCAACCTTAAGTTTGGGGAGCTGGAGAGAGGGCACTGCAGTTAAGAGCACTTGCTGCTCCTGCAGAGGACCCAGATTAAATTCCCAGCATCCACATGGCAATTCACACCTATCTGTGACTCCAGTTCCAGGGTCTTCAACGTTGATACAAAGCATGTGCATGGTACAAAGACATACATGCAGACAAACACCCAAACACATCAAATAAAACATTGTAAAGCCTGTGTGCCTTGGGTTGACAAGTACTACTCTCAGGTCACACTTGCTGACCGCGCGCGCGTGTGTGCGACATACGTGGAGGACAGTGGATAAATAGTGGGAGTCTGTTCTGTCCTTCCACTGTGTGGGTTCTGGGGATTGAACTCAAATCTTCAGGCTTGTGTGACAAGCACTTTGACAACTGAGCTATCTCCCCAGCGGCCCCCCCCCCCCCCCAATTTTTTAATTTAAGTGCCTGGATCAATTCACATTCCTAATGTGTTACTTCATTTGTATGGTCTTTGTTTCTACCAGAATCTCTCCCTTCTTTTGGATACATTGTCTCAGTATGTAGGCCTGGTTGGCCTTGAATTTATGCAGTCTTCCTTTCCTATAGAGTGCTGGGATTATGGGCCTGTTTACTGTGTGTGGTGTGTATGTGTGTGCGTGTGCATGCACACGTGCGCTTGTGCTCCCACATGTGTTTTCAAGATTTGTTTTACGTGTATTAGTGTTTTGCCTCTATGTATGGATGTGAACCATTTACATGCAATGTTGGAAGCAGCCCTGGAACTGGGTGTAAAGGGGGTTATGTGCTGATGCCTGGGTGCTGAGAATTGAACCCGAGTCCTCCACAAGAGCTTTAACCACAGAGCTGGCTCTCTAGTTCCGCTTTTGGGTGGGTGGGTGGTTGTTTGGTTGGTTTTTCCAGACAGGGTTTCTCTGAGTAACAGTCCTGGCTGTCCTGGAATTTGCTCTGTAGACCAGGCTGGCCACCCGCTCAGAAATCTGCCTGCCTCTACCACCACTCCCTGCTTCCTGTTTTGTTTTGTTTAATGTAATTTTTTTCTTTGACAACTTCATACGTGTGTGTAATATATATATATATTGTAATATATATATTGTTATATATATTGTTCATATTCATCCCCAATTGCCTTTTTTTAAAAGATTTATTTATTATGTATACAGTGTTCTATCTGCAGTGCAGAAGAGGGCACCAGATCTTATAAACGGTTGTGAGCCACCATGTGGTTGCTGGGAATTGAACTCAGGACCTCTGGGAGAGCAGCCAGTGCTCTTAACCTCTGAGCCATCTCTCCAGCCCCCATTACCCTTTCTTATTCCCTTCCCTTTGGACCCCTTCTTTGTTCCTACTTCATGTCTTTTTTCTTCCTATGTCTCACTGAGTTTAATTAAGATTGCATGAATGTGAATGTGGGCTTGTTTACTGAAGAAAAATGGCTCCCCATCTTCCAGCAGCCATTAACTGCCAATGATACCTCAGCTAGAGGTAGGGCCTCGTGGACCTCAGACTCATGGCAGCCTTGAACTCCCTCTGGAGGACTGGGACTATAGTAGGTATGAACCACACACTCAACTGCCTTTTTTTTTTTTTTTTTTTTTTTTTTTGGATGAGACTGGTATTTTAGAGCCCAGATTGACTTTAAATTTACTGTGCAGTTGAGGGTGATCTGCAACTCCTGCCCCCCCCCCAAGTGTTTGGTGTCATAGGAGTGTACTCCCTACCTAGCATAGCCCTTTCCTAAACCTGTTCCTTGCTGCCGCCTTGGTTTAATTACTTGTCCTCCAGATTCATTATTTGAAAAAGCAGAAGCTGGGCTTGGCGATACATGTCTTTAATTCCAGCAGCATTTGGGAAGTAGAGGCCAGTCTGGGCTATATGAGACATTATCTCAAAAACAAACAAACAAAAACAAGGACATCCAGTTGGCTCAGTGGGTAAAGTCATGCCCTGCCAAGCCTGATAACTTGAGTTCAGCCTCCAGAAACCACACAGTGGAAGGGAAGAACCAACTTGTGTAGGTTGTCCTCTGTCCTCCACATGTGTGGTATTATGTATGTAACTTCCACACACAACATAAAGAATTTTTAGTTAGGGTCTTACTCTGTAGCCCTGGCTGGCTTTGAACTCACAGAAATCTACCTGCCTCTGCCTCGTGAGTGCTAGAATTAAAGGCATGTGTCACCACTCCTACCAAAGAAAAAAAATTGTTAAACACACACACATAAATCAAAGTAACAATCCATGCTTTTTAGAATTGTCAGGTGAGTGGAGAGATGGCTTAGAGGTTAAGAGCACTGGCTGCTCTTCCAGAGGTTCTGAGTTCAATTCCCAGCAACCACACGGTAGCTCACACCCATCTAGAATTGTCAGGATTAAATGGTATACATTGTAAGGTCCTCTATCACTTTCTTGAGGACTGATTCAGCCAGGTAGAGGTACTTTCCAATCAAGCCTGGAGACTGAGTTTGGTTCCCAGAACCCGTGTCAGGTAGAAGGAGAGAATTGACTGCATAGAATTGTCCTCCAGCCTCTACGTGTGCACTGTTGCACATATGCACATACATACTGACAGCCAATACTTTTTGTTGTTGTTGTTTTGTTCTTTTTTTTGGTTTTTCGAGACAGGGTTTCTCTGTGTAGCTTTGTGCCTTTCCTGGAACTCACTTGGTAGACCAGGCTGGCTTCGAACTCACAGAGATCCGCCTGGCTCTGCCTCCCGAGTGCTGGGATTAAAGGCGTGCGCCACCACCACCCGGCGATGTTTTGTTCTTTGAGAAAGGGTTTCTTTGTGTAGTCCTGACTGCCCCGGAACTCGCTCTATAGACCACCCTGGCCTCAAACCCAGAGATTGGCCTCTGCTTCTCAAGTGCTGGGATTATAGGCTACAGCACTGTACTTTTCTTTGGGCATCCAGCTCCAAAAAATCAACATGGAGACTTACTATTAATTATGAAAGCTTGGCCTTAGCTAGGCTTGTCCCACTATCTTTTTTTTTTTTTTTTTTTTTTTTTGAGGCAGAGTTTCTCTGTGCAACAGTCCTGGCTGTCCTGGAACTCACTCTGTAGACCAGGCTGGCCTAAAACTCAGAGATCTGCTTGCCTCTGCCTCCCAAGTGCTGAGATTAAAGATGTGTACCACCATCACCTGGCACTCACTAGCTCTTTAACTTAACTTAACCCATTTCTGTTCATCTGCGTGTTGCCATGTGATTCATGGCTTTTACCTCTCCTGCATGTCTATTCCCTCTGTGACCGCTGGTGACTCCCCCTTTCTTCTTCCCAGACCCCTCTCTGTCCAGAAGTCCCTGCTATACCTCCTGCCTTGCTAGTGGCTATTTAGCTTTTATTAAACCAATTGATTGACATATCTTTACACAGTGTAAAGGAATAAATTCCACAGCACGCCATTTAAAAATATTCTTGCCAGCCACAGTGGCGCACGCCTTTAATCCCAGCACTTGGGAGGCAGAGCCAGGCTGATCTCTCTGAGTTCAAGGCCAGCCTGGGCTACAGAGCAAGATCCAGGACAGGCACCAAAACTACACAGAGAAACTCTGTCTTGGAAAAAAAAAGAAAGAAAGAAAAGAAAAGAAAAATATTCTTAATAGTCTTGAACATGATAAACAATGCTGCTGCTGCTTACATCCACGTGACTTTGTATGGCAGTGGGAGATAGCTCCAGTTGCCTATGGTAGTGGTCCTGTAGAGCTTTTTGTCCTTTTATACATTGTAGAAGGGTCTTTCCCAGAACTGAAGTAGTCTCAGAACCCCTTAGGAAGTCTTGGAGCTCTCTCTGCTTAAGGAAAATAGGAATGGGTGTAAGCTTTGTGTTCTCGTTTTCACGGATCCTTTATGGGGACATTGTTAGTTTGGGATTTCTCTTGTGAATTTTTCATATCTACAATACATTTGCTTCTTTTATTCTTTAGGGAGAAATAAAAAATTAGACCTCCCTTTTATTCTGCAGCCGAATTCTCTACTTCACTCCCTTTGTCCCTCACCATTCTTCGCTTGTTTAGTTTTGTTTTGTTAAGAGACAGGTTTCTCTGTGTAACCCTGGCTGTCCTTGAACTGAGAGATCCCACTTGCCTCTGCCTCCTGAGTGCTGGGATCAAAGGTGTGCGAAACCGTGCCCAATGACATGTCTTCTATTTTCTTTCTCTTCAGTGGAAGAGGAGAAAGACAAAGGTTATGGTTGACATTTGAGCTTCTAGCATCTTTTTGAAAATTTATACATATAGAGCCCACTATATTCAAA
The DNA here is from genome assembly GCF_949786415.1 of Peromyscus eremicus. Classification (NCBI taxonomy): domain Eukaryota; kingdom Metazoa; phylum Chordata; class Mammalia; order Rodentia; family Cricetidae; genus Peromyscus; species Peromyscus eremicus. The sequence continues at coordinate 135,032,254 of NC_081418.1, forward strand.
TCAGTACAAAATAACATTTGAGTGATGTCAAGGGCAGTGGGACAACATCAATGTAGAATAGGTGATCACTGCCCCCCGAAAGTTTAGCCAGATTGGATCCCTTAAACTGTCATCAGATTGTTTCTGTTGCCTTAGGAGGTCCCGGAACTCCTTTATATAAAAGGTCAGCTAGGTTAGCATCAAAAGAATCTCACAGTCTTACTGTTCAGCTGGCCCCCAGATGTGTAGATTCACTAGGAAATGTTACACCATTGCTGGTGTGCTGTGTGGGTGTGCCTGAGATGACTGTCTTCTGAACATGAAGAAGCGTTAGACTGTTTCCTAAAGAATATGGTACAACAACTAAGTGTGTAACATTCATATTATTTTGGGGAAATATGTGTGAGGTTACCAATACATTTCTTATAACATTTGGGGTGTGTGTGTGTGTGTGTGTGTGTGTGTGTGTGTGTGTGTGTGATAGTGTGCAGTGGCATGTGCATGCCACAGTATACATGCGGAGGTCAGAGATGTGGGACATTTATTTTTTTTGCCCGCTCTGTCATTTTATAAAAGGATGCCTTGTGGGTGTAGAGGTGCTTGCTGCCAAACCTGACAGCTTGAGTTCAATCCCAGCATCCTCGTCTCGAAAGGAAAGAAGTGACTCCAATAAGAACCCCTCTAACCTTCATACATGTGCCATGGATGTGATTGAGCATGCACACTTCAGTAGTTTAAAGGGACTTGAGGGCTGGAGAGACAGCTCAGAGGTTAAGAGCACTGCTTGCTCTGACAAAGGTCCTGAGTTCAATTCCCAGCAACCACATGGTGGCTCACAACCATCTGTAATGAGATCTGGTGCCCTCTTCTGGCCTGCAGGAATATGTGCAGATAGAACACTGTATACATAATAAATAATAAATCTTAAAAAAAAAATAAAGGGACTTGAACATGTACTTTTGGTATCCATTGGGAAGGGGCCTTGGAACCAATCCCCTGGGGATACCTAGAGTGACTTTTGTAACTCAGGACCAGAATTTGGCTGGCATTGCTCATTTAGTATTGACCCTTATGTGAAGCTGTCAAAGCCACAGATTTGGTACATTCCTGTCCTTGGCTGAAATACGTTTCATCCTTTTGTAGATTTTAAGAAATTCAGAGGTTGGCAAGTTGAAAGGGGAGCTGGGCGGTGGTGGCGCGTGCCTTTAATCCCAACACTCAGGAGGCAGAGGCAGGCGGATCTCTGTGAATTCAAGGCCAGCCTGGTCTACAGAGCGAGATCCAGGATAGGCAGGCTCCAAAGCTACACAGAGAAACCCTGTCTGGAGTTGGGGGGGGGGGGTTAAAAGAGAAAAGGGACTAGAGAGATGGCCCAGCAGTTAAGAGCACTGACTGATGTTCCAGGAGACACGGGTTCAATTCCCAGGCCATCTGGTTTCTGATCACACCAGGCTAAAAAAAAAAAAAGGACCCACGTGACCCCTCTCATTTTCCTTAAAAGCTGGGCGGTGGTTGCACGAGCCTTTAATCCCAGCTTTTGGGAGGCAGAGCCAGCTGGATCTCTGTGAGTTCGAGACTAGGACAGGCACCAAAACTACACAGAAAAGCCCTGCCTCGTTAAAAAAAAATAAAAGAGGGGATGGGGGAAAGAGAGCACTGGCTTTTCTAGAGGACCTGGGTTTGATTTCCAGCATCCCTATGGCAGCTTAAAACCATCTGTAACTCTGGTCCCAAGGGGATTGGCTTCTGAGGTCACTGCATGCACATGATGCAGACATATATTCAAGTGAGTATTTATACACATAAAATTTAAAATTAAAAATTAGAGAAAGCTGGGTATGATGGCACATGCCTTTAATTCCAACACTTGAAGCAGAGGCAGGTAAATCTTTGTGAGTTCTAGGCCAACCTGACGTACATCTCAGGTTTCAGATCAGGCAGGGTTACGTGGAGATCCTGTCCCAAGGGGAAAAACATTTTTTTTTTCCTGCCTGGACTTGTTTGTTGGAAGTGTTTCCCACTCTCTGGAGTCAGCCTACTGGCTTCACTGTCTCTCTAGGCTGGTGTCTGCCATCAGCCCCAGCGCGTCCTCCTTGGAAGTGGCTTCACTTGTGCTCACAACCCTTCCTTCATTTCCTGAAAGCTGGCTGGCTGCTCTTGACTCAGCACAGTGTCTTTTGGTGGTGGTGGTGGGTTTTTTTTCGAGACAAGGTTTCTCTGTGAAACAGTCCTGACTGTCCTGGAACTCACTCTGTAGACCAAGCTGGCCTTGAACTCACAGAGCTCCACCTGCCTCTGCCTCTTGAGTTGCTGGGATTAAAGGTGTGCGCCACCACCGCCCAGCCTGGTGTTTTTTAGTTGATACTTGCTAATTGGCCATATTTATGAAGGATAATGTGATAATTTGATACATGGATTCTAACATGTAATTAGGGTACTTGACATTTCCTTCTCCTTAAAAAAATTATTCTTTGGTGGCAGCGTGTATTCCTGCTTTTCCTTTTTCTGTTCCACTATTCTTATTAGTTATTAATTTTTACATATGGTCTCACTGTGTAGCACCAGCTGGCCTGCAACTGTTTACATAGACCAGGCTACCTTGGCACTCACAGAGGTTTGTCTACTTCTACCTCCTGAGCGCTTGGATTAAAGATGTTTCCACAAGCAGCCCAATTATTATTGTATACATGCGTATGTCTGTGCATGCATACCATGGTGTGTGTGTGTGTGTGTGTTTAGGTAGGTCAGTCAGCATATAACTTTTGTGTCATCAGGTCTCTCCTTCCACTTTACATGGGCTCCAGAGATCAACCTAGGTCCTGCCGGGTGGTGGTGGCGCGTGGTGGTGGCGCATGCCATTAATCCCAGCAACTCAGGAGGCAGAGGCAGGAGGATCTCTGAGTTCAAGGCCAGCCTGGTCTACAGAGTGAGTTCCAGGACAGCCAGGACTGTTTCACAGAGAAACCCTGACTCGGAAAACCAAAGGGGGAAGTGGGTGGGAAACTGGGTTCCTAGGCCTGTGCAGAAGTTCCCTTCCCTGCAGAGCCATCATTCTGGCCCGCCACCGTTCTCTGTGTCCCCTACCTCCCTTGTGTAGGGGAATCAAACCCAGGGCCTCACACATACCAGACAGGTGCTAAGCCACCCCTCCAACCTCAAACTCCTTACCTACCCTCTTGGAGGGTCTTTCCTGGTCTAGGCAGCTGCCCTTAACCAAGCATACTGCCAATGAAGCCTTCCAGAGTGAGGTGATCAGATTAGGAAATTAGATTTTGTACTGAATTGTAGTTGTTTTACTTTGTTTTTTTCTACTTTAGTTTTTTTGGGGGGTGGGGGTGGGGGATGACAAAGTTCTAGAACAGCCAGAGCTGTTACATAGAGAAACCTTGAGGGAGAAAAAAAATGTGTGTGCAAGTGCATCCTATAATCCTAGATAGACAGGAGGCTGAAGGAGGAGGATCACCATTTGGAGGCTAGCTTGAACTGTTGAGTTGTTCAGGTTCCTGCCAGACTGAAATCTTTTCAAGCTGTGTAGAATTGCAGTTCATACATGTGTTAATTGGAAATCTGAGAGAAAAAAAAAACTTTTTTTCAAGGAAAATGGATGTAAGTAATGAAAGAGGGAACAATTAAAGATAACATGGCTGTTTCCAAGCTTATGAATGATTTGCTGTGTGTGGCCATAGGTACATCTCTTTTCCATAACTTCATTTCTCTTCAAAGTGAAATACCAATTCTGGTTTTTTGAAGTTTGGCAAACGTTTTATGACTCAATGAGATGCACATAAATTTTGTCATAAACATTAAAAACAGTATGGTAGGCCATACTGCTCAGTGGTTGTTTCTATTCATCTGTTATTTTTAGAGAGTGTTTCAGTAAGTAGTCCTCACTGGCCTTAGCCTCTAGCTTCCTGAGTGCTGAGATTACAGCCCAGTGCCACTTTGTCTGGTCTAGACATTGAGATCATGACTTAATTCCCAACTATGTGGTCAGGTGCTAGACACCAGAATTCCATCACCTACTCTGCTCCATTACTAGCATTCAGTAGTTATTCCCAGGTGTGATGTGGTGCTCTGTCTCTTTTCAGGTAGAATGGAAGAGTCTCACTTCAATTCTAACCCATACTTCTGGCCTTCTATCCCCACAGTCTCAGGGCAGGTAAGTGGTGTGTGTTTTATTTTCCCAGTATTCATTTCAGCTCTGAGAAGTGAGTTCTTCGTGATGCTTCTACTGTGTGGAAGCTGAAGCAAAGTAAAACACACCTTGTTCCACTGAGTCCATTATCACTGAGAGTTCTGTAGTATTTGGGTCTGGCTCCTGTCCAGAAACAGATAATCAACTCCTTGTTCCTTGATCTCCAAGGAGAAGACAATGGAACGTCTTTATGGAGCAGACAAAAATCAGGCTTGCTCAGTCTGAAGAGGGTACTCCTCTTCCCCTCCTTTTCTTTTAGATTGAAAATACAATGTTCATCAACAAGATGAAGGATCAGCTCTTGCCAGAAAAGGGCTGTGGACTGGCGCCACCTCACTACCCCACTTTGCTGACAGTGCCTGCCTCAGTGTCTCTGTCCTCTGGCATTAGCATGGACACAGAGTCCAAGTCAGAACAGCTGACCCCGCACAGTCAGGCATCTGTCACCCAGAACATTACTGTGGTCCCTGTACCATCTACAGGACTGATGACTGCAGGTAAGCGCCCTTACTTCTCTCCAATCTGAGGTGTTGATCTCTCCTGATCAGTACCCCAGTCTGGAGGGCTCTGAGGACATGGGGAGTGGGGTATGTGTTTAATTCCTCAATCAGATTTTTATTAAGTGCCTACTGTGTACCTAGCAATGTGCTAGGCATTGTGGGGGATACAAAGAAGTAGAAGATGCGGTCCCTGCCTTTGAGGAGGTGACATTCTTTCCTTCTCTGAATCAAGGAGTCTCCTGTTCTCAGAGGTGGAGAAGAGAAGGGAGTCAATCAAGGGGTAAATTTCACTGTTACCAGGGGGGCTGGGGACAGGGGTTAGGAAACCATTATTTTTGTATAGGGTTTGGGGGTTCCTGTATTGTAGTGGGCTGGAGGGTGGTGGTGCGGGGTTAATTAGACAACTATCTGGGGGAAATGAAGTAGATTAGGTCAGAGGTGAACAGCATGACCCCATCTCCTTTTTCTGCCAATCCTAGGTCCTGGTTTGGTAATCACATCCCCCTCAGGCTCTCTTGTGACCACAGCCTCATCAGCTCAGACCTTCCCTATTTCGGCTCCCATGATTGTCTCAGCTCTTCCCCCTGGCTCACAAGCCCTGCAGGTGGTCCCTGACCTCTCCAAGAAGGTAGCATCAACCCTAACTGAGGAAGGAGGCGGAGGTGGTGGTGGAGGTGGCAATGTGGCTCCTCCTAAACCTCCTCGGGGCCGCAAGAAGAAGCGGATGCTGGAATCAGGGCTTCCTGAGATGAGTGACCCTTACGTCCTTGCCCCCGATGACGATGACCATCAGAAAGATGGCAAGACCTACAGGTAGGACTCAAAGCCAGGGGCACGATGGGTTTGAGGGTCACTGTTTCGAGCCTCCCCTATCTTCTTTGGGTCCTGCCCCAAGTCGGGCTCTGCTCTCAGCGGCTGTCCACCTGAGCGCCACTTGCATGTCCAGGTGCCCTGTGCTCTGATAGGAAGGTGCAGCTGCGGCCCTCGCAGCTGTTAGACCCCTCGTTCCACTGCCCCTTTGAAAACTCAGCTTGCCAGGCTCCTTAACGGATTTTTGAGTGACAGGAGAGTTTCTCTCTTGTAATAAAGCTTCAGACTGGGCTCCAATGTCTGCAGCTCCCTTTTTTCCTTTCTGTTTCTTATTTTCAAGAAATCTTTCTGGTAAGCACCTTAGCTAACCCTGTGCCATCCGCCAGCTCTTGGGCTGTGTTGAGCACTGAGCCCATTAGCCCCTGCATGGTTGGGATGGGAGGAATAGTATTCTTATAAAATGACTTGTTTGCTCACTTTCCAATTCACGGAAGTCATTTTGATCCTCCACTTTCTTTCCCGTTGTCCCCTCCAAAAGAGCATATGCATATTTGCATGTGGCACTGTGTACAGAGAAATCCTTGCCCTTTGAATGTTGAAACAACTTGAATCTCATTGAGAGCTGTCAGAGTCCCTAGTGGGTTTTGGAGACTTGGTCCCAATGTGCACAATGGGTTATTTATCACAGCTTTGACATATATAGACAGGGGCAGATTTGCATGGCTGGGAGACTGGTTCTGTCCTTAGTGTACCGAGATGGGCAATGTTGTTCCCATTTTAGGAGCGAAGGGAACTGCGGCACAGGAAATGGACAGAGCCTTGGGCTCATGGATTCAGTTCCCGGCTCCACCACGAACTTGCTGTGTGACCCTGGGCAAGTCCTTTCCCCCTCTCTGCGCCTCAGTTTCCTCATCTGTAAAATGGGGAGAATTCTTTGTATGCCTCCCATTTGTTGGGAGTACAGATAATCTTTAAAATGTTGGGAAGTTCAGAAAGATGAGAACTAATCATTACTTAGCATTATTTACTTGAATTGTATAGTTCTATGGAGAGTATCCACAAGTACACTGTTTAAATACCTCTTTCTACGTGAAAAAGAGGGCGGTGTTGCTATGCAGAATATATTGAGCACTGCAGAATTCCAGCTGTAATTCAGAAGTTCATTGTAGCTTTATTATTACAGGTGTACCCCACTTTATACAATAAGTGTTCCTGGAAAATGTTTACATCATACCATATTATAAAGGTACCTGACAAGTTTGATTCATTTAAAGGCATTCTTTTATTATATCAGTTGAAATGAAAATCCCTTTTAACTTGATTGCGTAGATACCTGGAATTTTTTTTTTTTTTTTTTTTTTTAATGTATTTGCTTAAAGTGAGGTCATTGTGACATGAGATGCATTTATATGACATGTTGAAGTAGTGGAGGCAGCCCTTCTGGTTAACTAGGGCCCTTAATTCTGCCAGTTCATTTTTCTCTCCACACTAAAATTATTCTGAATTTCCCAACTATGTATGAATATTTCCATGTATATGTATAAAGAATTGTGAATACCCAGTTGGAAGGAAGCCTTCTAGGATGTTCTACCTTCAGTGTTTTTGAAATTCTTGAAAGCCTCCACACTTGATTAAAGGGAACCCTGAAATTGTTCTGTGACTAATTATATCCTGGTTGAAAAATATTCCTTCAGAAACTTAAAATTCTAAAGTCCAAAAGAATCTTCTAAATCACAAAGAATTCTGGCTTTCTTTCTTATTGTGCATTTGAACTTAAAAAATAATCCTGAAGCCGGGCAGTGATGGTGCACGCCTTTAGTCCCAGCACTCGGGAGGCAGAGCGGGTGGATCTCTGAGTTCAAGCCCAGCCTGGTCTACAGAGTGAGTTCCAGGACAGCCAGGGCTATTAGACAGAGAAACCCTGTCTCAAACAAAAACAAAAAAGAGTCCTGATTTTGGTGCCTGTGTATGTGAACTACTTCTGTCCTGGTTGTCAGTAGCATGACTGGGTATTGGAGGAATTGGGTGCTGTTGCTATGGACAAGTTAGCTTAGCTCGAAGGCTTTGTTCTTATCTGTGAAATAAATGGGAAGGTCAGTCAGATTGATCTGTTGTATGAAAATAATTTGAGGGGAAATCTGAACATTTAAATTGTTGTCAGCATCTTAGAAAGAAAAAGCTGGGATAATAATTCAAAGTGATTATTGAATCCCAGGCCATTCTTGTATTGCCTACCATTCTTACTGTATCTGGTACACATGGTGTCCATTGAAGTAATGGACTAAATGATGTTCGGTGCTAGCTTTGCCTTCCCACTGCCACAGCTGTCCTGAATCAGATTTCTAACCACCCAGTACCCTACAGTAAAGGACTTACTTGACTTCTTAGGGCTCCCAGAGTTTTAAAATACAGGTTAAATATTCCCTGTCCAAAAGTGGTTGAGACTTTGGCTTTTTTTTTTTTTTTTTCAAATTTTGGAATATTTGCACATATATAATGAGATACCTTGGGGATGGGGCCCAAATCTGATCATGGAAATTTGTTAAGCTGGATGTGGTGACTGGAGCACACCAGCAATCTCAGTACTCGGGAGGCTGAGGCAGAAGGGTCAGGAGTTCAGTGCCATCCTGGTCTATATAGCCTCTCAAACCAAAAATAGAGTCAGTTGCTGTGGTGCTGCTGTGAGACTCTGTTGGGTCTGCCAGCCTATCTTAGTCCTGACTCAGAAAGGTGCAACTTCCTCTCTCCAGATAGTGGCTAAACTTAGCGGTGCTCTCCCTGACACTCTGGACTTTCTCACATTTTGTCTGAAGTTTATCCAACCCATGTATCTGCTGGGCCGTCCTGTGGCTGAACCTCAAAAAGGCATGGCTTTCTTTTCCATCTCCATCCTTCAGGCATCTGCCAAACTTTACAGCTTGCCTTCTCTGCAGTTTTTCTTTTGAACTTTAATAAAATTGTATTCAAGCTTTAAATAAAAGAAAGGCATTAATTTGTTTCAAATATACCTTATATAGGTAGCCTAAAGGTAATTCTTCATAGTATTTTTAGTGGACCTGTGTTTTGACTTCCTTCTGTACCATGAAGTAACATGTGGAATTTTCCACTTACGGTGTGATGTCAGTACTTAGAAAGTTTTGTCTACCTTTACCTGGCAGGTAGACAGACAGACAGCCTCTGCAGGAATACTTCTAGTGCCAGGACTACGGGGTTGGCTTAGTTTGTGGCATTATAGTGAATAGCTTGCCCTTTGACAAAGGTTTTTGGAGTGTTGGGGTTCCTTTTTACAGAATTAGGAGAATACCTGCCAGGTTATTTTGAGTAGAAACAAAGGTGTTTTAAAGGGCCTACCCCGTCCCTGTCGGTCTTGAGCAGCAGTCCTGGTCGTCACAATGGCCATCTGACCGTTGGCATTGGCATCATACCCTAGAATCCTTGTAGACTAGTTATTCTGTTGCCAGTGCTTTGTTTTGTTTTGAGACAAGCTGGCCTTGAACTCGGGATTGTCCTGCCTCTCCTCAAGTGCTGAGATGACAGGCATGTGTAATTGCAGCCAGTTTGTCAGTCTGGTTTCAGTTAGTTTTTCAGAGTCGTCTCTAGTTAAAGCTTTGAAGATTGGTTTCTTTCTGGTTTCTTAACACAGAGTCTCTCACTGGAGCCCAAGCTGGAGTACAAGCCCATTGCAGGCCTGCCTTAGTCTCCCGAGTGCTAGGACTATTTTCTGTTTCATAATTGACTTACACTTCAGGGGTGATGGGGTTTGAATGAAAATGTATGGATTAAATTTACTATTTGAATTCCAGTGTGTTGGGGCTGAGGTTACAGTTCTCTAGTAGAGCACTTCCTGGTGTGTGGCAAGGCCTGGGTTCATGCCCCAGCACTTTAAAACATTTTTTAAGCAATGAACACGTTATACCTGAACTGAGAAATTTAGTTATCTAAGGAACTGATTTGGTAACTTTAGTTCAGTGTCCTATAAGTGGCATTATGTCCAGTTGCTAACCTTATCTTTGTAAAACACTTGCATCATCATCGGCTCACCCATCAAAACTGAGACTGTTAGCAATAATGGCATTTTATTAATAAAGAACATTTAGCTTACCTTTGATGGTCCTGGGTGCTTGCTGGCCCTTCTAGAGGCAAAAGTGAGTATCTTCATTTTAAAGAGCAGAAGACTGAGATGTAGGTTAACGGGCAACCTGCAACTGACTCTGTTGGACTAGAGCCGGGTGTCTGGACTCCCATTGACTCTTTACTTTGGACCATGCTGATCTTTCCTGCAGTGTTTGGGTGTCTCATTCGATAGCCAATGACTGATAAACTGGTAGTCAGAGTTTTCTTCAGACTTTGAAAATTGGTTATCAGTCACTAGGATCTTAGTGAAAGCATTAATACAGAGACCACAACAGTGATACCATTTTCTCAGAGGGAATTTGTTCTAGTCTCGATCACAGCTATTTTCAAAACATTCTTCTGAAATGAAAAGAATGCAAGAATCATCATCCCATACCCTTTGATGCCCAGTTTACAAAGATAAGGTGGAGAGGAGAGCAGCTTACCCCCGTGGCCTGGCTTCAGACCACCTCCCTTTCTGCTAACTCACAGTGTGCCCTGGCAAGCTGTTTCTAACTCAGGTATAGAAAGCTTGTACTCAGCAAAGTCTAAGAGGATATGGCTTAACTCTGAGAGAGACCTCCTCATTTGATATTGTTGAGTAGTGTCAGAACAGGAAGCATCCACTGAGTCAGGTGACTAGAAAAAGGGTATTCAGGTGCTGTTCATTAACCCAGGGGTGGCAGCATTGTCTCCATGTGCTAAGAAAAAGGAAAGGTTTAGCATAGAGTGTCATTACTTTTCAATTCTTTTTTCTTGTTAAGTTTTAAGGATTATAATCTACTACTAACCGTTACCTTGGCTTGTTTCAAAAGTGGGTCTGATTTGATTGGCTTGAGACTGGGAGCAGGGCAGGTGATTAATGGAACATCAGCTATGGGGTAGAGATCAGATATGGGTTGGGAAAGCCCCTCCAAACAGTTCTGGTACTTTCCATCTCCATCTCTTTAGCCGTCACTACAAAAAGGAAGTAGGGAAAGTCACTGAGAAGACAACTGTCTGGAGATGGAAGGTCTTAATCTAATCAGTTTTCCTTCATTATTGCATGGGGGGGGGCCTTGGAAAATACAACGGGACAGATAAACATGGAGAAGCTGGGAGTGGGAGTTACCTGGAGAAGTTTGTGGTTCTCAACCTGTGGGTCAGTCCCCTTTGGGGGTGTCAAACAACCCTTTCACAGGGGTTGCCTAAGACCATTGGAAAACACATTTACAATTCATAGCAGTAGCAAAATTAGTTATGAAGTAGCAGTGAAATAATTATGTGGTTGGAGGACACCACATCAGGAAGAACTGTATTAAAGGGTCACAGTATTAGGAAGGTTGAGAACCACTGCTCTGTATTCACCCAGATCATAATATTTACCTGTCTTACCAGGGTTGAATGCTTATTTTTGTACACTCAGGGTATCTAGTCATTTATTAAGCATTTATTGGGTATTTCTGAGTGCTTGACACTGTGTTAGCTTAGGCAATAAAGAGAAATAAGAGGCCAGGCATGATGATACATAGCTATAATCCCAGCATTTGGGAGGTAAGAAATAAGAGGGTCATGAGTTCAAGGCCAGCTTGAGCTGCATGAGACCCTTTCTTTGAAAAGAAAAAGCTACAAGCCTTACCATGTAGTTGGAATCGGAGATGGGGTCAGTTAGATGGGCTTCTCTTGGCAGGTGTTAGGCTCAGCAGCACCTCCTGGTTGAAAGGCTCTAACATTGCCCTTGCTTGGCCAGGTGCCGGATGTGCTCACTGACCTTCTACTCAAAGTCGGAGATGCAGATCCACTCCAAGTCACACACCGAGACCAAGCCCCACAAGTGCCCGCACTGCTCCAAGACCTTCGCCAACAGCTCCTACCTGGCCCAGCACATCCGAATCCACTCAGGGGCCAAGCCCTATAGTTGTAACTTTTGTGAGAAATCCTTCCGCCAGCTCTCCCATCTGCAGCAGCACACCCGGTAAGGCTGCTCTGACCTCTACCTGGCTATAAAACTCCCAAGGCCATGTGGCCTGTGCCAACTGTTCTCTCCTTTGCCTTTGGAAATCTTATTCTCTTGTTACTGTCTGAAAATTAAACTATGTATCCTAGCAGTGTGGGGGCCTTGAAAATTGTGATTTCCGGTCCCCAACTCTGGAACAATTTTTGTGGTTTCTCTCTGTGTCTGTTTGGAAATCTTCTACAGAGCAGACCCCGCTTTTACTATATGCTTCAGTTCAGAGCCATGGTGTGCATTCAACTTCAGGTCCATGGGGAACAGGCGGTATTGGCCTCTGTTCAAATTGCTATTTGGAAACAGGGTAACTGTGGTGAGTGTGCAACCTTAGGAAGAGGCCCAGGGTTGACAAGACTGAATACTGTAAGGTCACCAGGAGCCATGGGTTGCAGCTCTTCATCATCTCACTGCCATTCTAGCCACCGACTTGCAGTCAGCAACAACCTAGACGTGGGTGTCCTCTTCATTAGCCTCTCCAGCCGGAGCTTGATGGGAGGAGGGAGGAGGGGGTGCTCTCATCCGTCAAGCAACATCATTTCACCCAGCAGAGAGCTGAGCCCGTGGTGTCGAACTGCTTCCTCCTCCCCCCTTCCCTCCTCTCCTCTTCGGCAGGATTCACTCCAAGATGCACACGGAGACCATCAAGCCCCACAAGTGCCCGCACTGCTCCAAGACCTTCGCCAACACCTCCTACCTGGCCCAGCACCTCCGAATCCACTCGGGGGCCAAGCCCTACAACTGTTCCTACTGCCAGAAGGCCTTCCGCCAGCTCTCCCACCTCCAGCAGCACACACGGTAAGGGAGAGGGGCGGGCTACTGATCCCGCCCCGCTGGCATGCCCTCCCCAACCCCCGCCCCGGACACACACAACCACCCGCATGCGGGGGGCGGGGGAGAGACCTGGCTGGAGGTGAGACCTGGCTGGAGGAGAATATGACTGGCAACAGAGAGGAAAGAACTGGATGCCAAGAGAACCTTTCTGGAGCACAAACCGTTTCAAAAAGACACAGTGATTGTTTGGTATTTCTTGATTGATTAAAGAGAGACAAACTTGGAACAAAGACGACCATCTCCTTCACTTTCCTCCCTGAAAATACCAAGCACACATCTTACCAGATTTCTTCTTTGGTGCTAAGCAGAGACATTCGATTTCAGAAGACCTTCTGGCCCTCAAGACACTAATTACGAGTGGGAGACATAATCACTTATAAGCTGGCACCAGCCTGGATATCACACTCACAGCAACAAGCAAGAGTCCAAGGAATGTAGTCCAAGAGTAGAGCACAAATGGAAACTGAGAACTGAAAGCCACCTGAAGGAGCTCCTACTTCATCAAGAGGATTCTCACATCTGATCCATCACTGTGGCCTTACTAGGGGAAGGGAGTCTGACACTAGAAGAGCTGATGGTTTCCTTTGGTGATACCTCAAGATGAAGTGGAGTCCAGACTCTTGGCAACTGGCCATCTCACCCTGCTTCTTATGGATGTGATGTTCTTACCCAAAAGTGATCAGACACTGTCTTGAGTTTACTGTCTTCATACATTTGAGGCTTTATCACAGATGGTTCTGAAGTCCCTGAAAAGGAGCAGGTGTTGGTACATCCTCCTGTCTTGAGCTTATCTTAGTAGATAAGCTCAAGATTCCCTGTGGTGTAGGGAAGGTTAGATTGGTTCTAACCTCAGGATTTCCTGTTGGTAAGGGCTTAAACTGGGGGAAAAAATCCCTAGGAATTTCCATGAGTTTCCACTAATGTCACCACTACTTTCAACAATCATTGTAACTTGTCCTTTGATTTCAGAACTATCTCTGGCTATGATGCTCAAGGTTGAAGGAACAGTTTCTGGGGACCAAGGAGGAAGTGTTATGTATTTTTCTTTTTTCCTTACAATTGTAGTTACCTTTTGTTTCTGAACATTCACTGCGGGATGGTTACTGTAGGAGCAGATTTATATACCAAATCATGATCTGCCTGTGTCCTGGATGCCGAGGCCTCAGTCCCTTTTCTCCCAGCACAATGAGGCTCTCCTTGAGCTCAGTGCTACAGACAGTGACCAGAAATCAGGCACTTGAAACCACTCCAGGTCAGAGAGGAGCTAAAGCTAGTGCCTCATGCAGGTGCATCTGAGCAGCTTCCTCAGGAGACAACCTGAAGAACCTGAGTCTGGTACGGAGCTAATCTATAGTGACCTTGCTGATGGCCGTACTCCTTTTTTCATCCTCTGCAGAATCCACACCGGTGATAGACCATACAAATGTGCACACCCGGGCTGTGAGAAGGCCTTCACACAACTCTCCAATCTGCAGGTGAGTATCTGGTTTCCACATAAGACCTTGAGTTTGAGACTTGGGAGTGACATTTGGCTAGTACAGATTCTCAGAGGTTTTCAGAAGAACTAAATTCTCTTTAAAATTACTGAGGTGAAGCTAGACCTGCTAGCCTTTAATCCCAGCTATTTGGAAGGCTGAGGCAGAGGATCCAAAGTTCAGGGCCTGGCTGTGGTACAAAATGAGCTCAGGTCTTAATGATAACAGTTTCTCAACATTTAAGAAAATAAAAGAGTTGAGGAGTTAGCTCCCCAACGACAGTAAAGTGCTTGCCACAAACATGAAGGTGTGATTGATCCCTAGATCCTACTTTAAAAAAAAAACAAGGGCTGGAGAGGTGGCTCAGAGGTTAAGAGCAGTGGCTGTTCATCCAGAGGTCCTGAGTTCAATTCCCAGCAACCACATGGTGGTTCACAACCATCTGTAATGAGATCTGGTGCCCTCTTCTAGCCTGCAGGCACACATGCAGGCTGAACACTGTATACATAATAAATAAATTTAAAAAAAAAAAAAAAAAAAAAACAGTAGTTTTGGTATGAGCTTGTTACCCCCAGCACTGGGAAAGTGGACAAAGGCAGGTCTTTGGAGCTCTTTGCCAGCAATCCTGACCACATTGGCTAGCCCCAGGCCAATGAGAAAACAAGGTGGGGGTTCCTGAGTAGTGACACCAAAGTTGTCACTAGCCGCCACATGCATGTGCAACTGAACACACACCCAAAATACTGTTTTTAAAAGACTAAGGGCTGATGAGATGGCTCAGTGGTTAAACATACATATCATGCAAGCCTGACTACCTGAGTTGGACCCCTAGAGCCAACAGTGCAAGAAGAGAACTAACTCATAAAAGGTATCCATTATCTTCTACCCATGTGCCATGACAGGTACACCCACAATAATAAAATTTAAAGGAAAGAAGGATTGATTCCGTAACTCACTAATAGAGAACTAACTCATAAAAGGTATCCATTATCCTCTACCCATGTGCCATGACAGGTACACCCACAATAATAAAATTTAAAGGAAAGGAGGATTGATTCCGTAACTCACTAATAGTACTTGCCTACATGTGCCAGGCTGTAGTAGGTTCAGAGTGCAATACCACATTTTAACAAAAACAGGACCCGTAGGTGGCTAGGAATGGTGGCATGTGCTGGACTACATAGTCAGAAAACAGAAACAGAAAATTAGGGTCTGGAGAAATGGCTGAGCTTAGAGTCCCCATATCAGGTAGCTTACCACCACCTACCTAGAACTCCAACTCCGGGGAACCCAGTGCTCTTCTGACCTCCCCAGGCACCTGTACAAATATGTATATAAAAATAAATGTTCAGCCGGGTGGTGGTGGCGCACACCTTTAATCCCAGCATTCGGGAGGCAGAGGCAGGCGGATCTCTGTGAGTTCGAGGCCAGCCTGGACTACAGAGGGAATTCCAGGAAAGGTGCAAAGCTACACAGAGAAACTCTGTCTCGAAAAACCAAAAAAAAAAAAAAAAAAAAAAGTGCAAAAACAGCTGACAACCTGGGCTACATGAAACTCTCAGAAAACAAAGCAAAAAAGTAATCACAATATATAAAACAATTGCATGTTAGCATTAATAGAAATAAATATTCCCAAATCCCACTAAAGGAATTTAATGGGAGAATGATATTATTTCACATTTTGTGAGGTCCCGTCCCCCCCTCACAGCCCACTCTAGGCAAGCACTCTGCCACTGAGCAACACACCCAGTCCTTGTGAGTTGTTTTTTTTTTTTTTTTTTTTTTTTTAAATACTTAAACGGTGTGTTGTGTAACTCAGACTGGCCTTGAACCTGTCATCCTAACTCCTCAGTCTTTTAAGTGCTAGGATTGTAGATGTGTGCTGCAATGACCGAACGGGGTTTTTGCACGTTTCTTCAGTCTTTGGCTTAGCTAAAAGTGAACATACTCTTTGACCTGATGTAGTCAGTCTAACATGAGAGAACAGGAGTGCAGAGGCAGACACTTGGCTTTTGTGTGTGTGGCTGTGTTATGGCTGTTTATGCATGAGTAGAGGTAACACTTACATGTCTGCTTTTGTGTGTGTGGCTATGTTATGACTGTTTAAGCATGAGTAGAGGTAACACTTGGATGTCTGCTTCTGTAGCTCTCTGCCTCATTTTGAGACTTTCGTATTGCAGCTAGAGCTCACCATACTTGACTAGAGCAGTAAACCTGAGGCATCCTCCTGTTTCCGCCCCTGCCCAGCACTGAGATTCTTTGTGCATGCCATCACACCCAGCTCTTAGGTGGATGCTGAGGGTGTAAAGTGGGGTTCTTAACACACAGAAGCACTCTACCCACTGACTCTCTCCTCAGTCCTGTCTCGGTATTTTGAAGAGTTCTGATTATGTGAGCCCCTGAAAAGGGCCAGGTAGCCTCCAAACCCCCTTTAAGAGCCACTGGAAGAGGGAGACCAGGTAGGTGTAAGTCGTCGTCGTTGTCGTAACTTTCCGGACTCTGGGTTCATGCCGTATGGTAGACATCTCCCCCTTAGCCACTGGTCCTGACGTCCATTCAGAGCATTCTGTACTGCCTTCTTGTAGAAAGGGAAGCTAGGATGGCCTCTGCTCACCCTGGGCTCTCCCACCATGAAGGCCAAGGAAGGAACGGTACTCATTTTGGTTTCTCTCGTTTGTTTAGTCTCACAGACGGCAGCACAACAAAGACAAACCCTTCAAGTGCCACAACTGTCACCGAGCATACACAGACGCAGCCTCACTAGAGGCTCACTTATCTACACATACGGTGAAGCACGCCAAGGTGTATACCTGCACAATCTGTAGTCGGGCATACACATCGGTAAGTGCCTGCTACCTTCCCTTCCCGGGTCTGTGTCCCTTCCTGATGGAAGTCTGCTGGTGAATGGCTTGTCATGTACTTGCCCCTGCTCTCTCTCGCTCAGTAGATAAGAGTCAGTATTCAGAGATAATTAACGCCATAAGCAGTGGTTCTTCATTAGTCATATAAAACGAGCTTTTGTGATGGAGAAAGGTTTCGGGTATTTTCTGTGATATTCTAGAACAAGATTATCAAATGGCTTCACTCAGAGATGGTTGAGAAAAAGAACTTTCTCTCTGCCAGCTCAGTGTCCACAGTGACTTCTAAAAGTCCCAGTCCTTTACTGCACTCGAGAATAACCCTTTACAGCCATTACAGAGTAAGAGCCCAGAGTGATACCTGCAGGTCATCTCTTTCTTTCATCTTAACTTCTTTTTACCGTCTCTCTAGGAAACATACCTTATGAAACATATGCGCAAACACAACCCTCCTGATCTTCAGCAACAAGTGCAAGCGGCGGCAGCGGCGGCGGCAGTGGCCCAGGCCCAGGCCCAGGCCCAGGCCCAGGCCCAGGCCCAGGCTCAGGCCCAGGCCCAGGCCCAGGCCCAGGCCCAGGCCCAGGCTCAGGCTCAGGCTCAAGCTCAAGCCCAGGCTTCCCAGGCATCACAGCAGCAGCAACAGCAGCAACAGCCACCACCTCCACAACCACCACACTTCCAGTCCCCTGGGGCAGCTCCCCAAGGTGGGGGTGGTGGGGACAGCAACCCGAACCCTCCACCCCAGTGTTCCTTTGACCTGACCCCCTATAAGACGGCAGAGCATCATAAAGACATCTGCCTCACTGTCACCACCAGCACCATCCAGGTGGAGCACCTGGCCAGCTCTTAGAGATCCGTACTGCCATCCACTGGGAAGAGGGAGAAGAAGTTCTAGTCCCTCCTATGTCAACTCCGCTTGTTGGGAAAGTTCTCTTCTTCCTTGACAAGTCCTGTCTCCAGCTCCTTGGTCCTCAGGCATGGCTTCCTTCGCAAGATAACCATCCTTAATCTCAGCTGCTCCTGATTGACAAAGGAATCCTGAGCTGATAGTGTTATCCAACAGCCCCATCCAAGCAGAGCTTTTAAAACTGGGGGTTGGTGCTTGAGAGAGGATCTGCTATGACCTCACATCTTGTCCAGTGTGGGCACTTACCTTTCTCTCTTCTCATCCTCAACGTTGGGGCCAATAGAAGGCTAGCGGCTGGCCTCGCAGATAACAGAAAAGGAAGCTCTAAACGCAACCAGCCTTCCGTTCTACGCTTACCTGTAAAAGAACAGGTTTTGCACGTGGCCTGACCCCTGTGAGCCATTTTCTTTCCCTTACATGGTCTCACTTCCTATTGGGTGGTGACTACCTTTTTATTTGTAAGGGGGACAGTAGCTGATACATGGTCGCCAAGGTGCCAGAGATTCCCCAGGTGACCAAGGGTGGTATAAGAGTATGGGTTATGATTTTTCCTTTAAGTCTCCTTCCTTCTCTACCAACCAAGGGCCTATATACTCCGCCTCACCACCCCAGTCCAAGGAGCTGTGGGAGCTGTGTTCTCTGCAAAACCCCAGCCAGGTTATTGCAGAGAAGGGAGAAGTCAGAGCACACACAAGGACTGGACTTAGCTCCCTAGGTGCCACGGTCAGATGCCAGACATGGATTTATATATAAATATATATATATAAATATATATATATACCTGCTCATCACGGCCATCTTTGTTGTAACCATTTCTGTGTTTATAAATGCATTATCTCTGAGAATTTTCATATTGATGTTTTGTTTTTGTCTTATTTTTCTCCACCTTGTCCTCTGGCCATGGCATTTTAATTTTCTTTTACCTTTTAATTTTTTAAATCACGGCAGATTTCAGAGAAAAGAAAATTAAAATAATCAGGAATTATACAGTTGTTATAAAGCAATTTAAAAATGAAAATTCTTATGTACAAACTAAGGGGTGTTTTTAGAACATTGTATAGAAATAAATTCATGTTTAAGGATGAGAGCAGTGAGCTACTGATGTAAGCTAGCGCGGGAAAACCTATTTGGGGAGATATTCAGGACAGCATTAAGTACTTAAACTGGAATGTGTGAAGAATGAGTGCTTGTGTGATAAGCCCCTGTGTGAATCCTCAGCCACTTCCAGTTTAGGAACATTTGTGTACAAATTCTGTCGTGGGGATTGCTTGCCTACATCCGTGGTGAGAGCAAGGTTTCATTTAACAAAACAACTATATTCCTTACTCTTTGCCCTCCACACATCAAAAAAAGGGGGCAGGGAAGTATGGCCTCTTCAAAGGACCTGCACTACCCATGCCTTCCTATTTTGTCCAAATTCTACTGGGCATTGTGTACATATGTGTGTGTCTCATTAAACTGCAGTGACTAAGACCAGAGGTTTCCGGTGATGGAAACCATAACCAGCTACTGGGCTTAGGACTGAAGAAAATGCAAAATGCAGTGAGCTTCCCATGATACAATGGTTATCATGTTCACCGTACAGTGGAAGACGGTTGTGCTGGACAGATCAAGAAACCTAAGACTTCTCACAGTCTACCATGAAAGGATTCGGCCTAATTTCCAAGACTGCATCATGAAGATTAAATCCTTCATACAGTACTGGAAAAGTTGACAAAGTTCTCAGACCTGAGAACTGACCAACAGCCATTATCTAGTGATGTGGATAAGTAAGTCCCATTTAATTTGGGACTAGCCATCCAGGACAGTATCTCAGTATGCCTTTGTTGGTTAGCTTCTTGATGCTTTTTTTTCTCCTCTCACTGACTCAGAGTCTCTGACGACCCTGTTTCCATCACAAGTATTGGAATAAGTACCTTTGTGGGTGAATGTTCATTCCCACTCCCACCCAATGGTAATGTTGCCTGCTGCTACTCTCGTATAGAGAAAAGAGCTGGCAGGGATAAAGTTATCCCAACAGCATGCTCTTGTAATTAGAATGGGGTCTACGTCCTACTGCCCTGCTTTAGCATCTATGCTCAGTAGTAAATGGGCATCTTTACATATTTGGTCAAAGGGAGCTAAAATTTTAAAAGTATGCTGTGTGGTGTAATTATTGTGAAAGATGTATGAATTAGAGGTGACAGCTATCTTCAAGAATCTACCACCACTATTATGTTATGGGGTTTGAGTTGTTTCCCTAAGGTAGCAGCAACCTGCCAGGCTTTCACTTTTGTACAATGGATGATACGTTTGACTAGGGGGATGGCTGATGTCTAGGTGGTCTAGCAGTCATAAA
The DNA here is from genome assembly GCF_949786415.1 of Peromyscus eremicus. Taxonomy (NCBI): domain Eukaryota; kingdom Metazoa; phylum Chordata; class Mammalia; order Rodentia; family Cricetidae; genus Peromyscus; species Peromyscus eremicus. Next base: position 135,052,250 of record NC_081418.1, read on the forward strand.
CCTTGATGACCCAGTCCTTTCAGAGTCATGTTAACATCATACATAAATTAAAATACAAAACAAAAACATGGGATCTCCCGTTAATAGCACAACGGCAAAATCAATGAGTGTTGTGCTCTTTGTGAATGTTTGTTGAGTATAAAGAACAGGAACCTTAGCCTGGTGTGGCAAACGCCTTTAATTCCGGCACTGTCGAGGCAGAGACAGGCAGATCTCTTAAATTGGAAGTCAGCCAGGGCTACACAAACCCTGTGTTGTAAAAAAAAATTAAGTGAACAGAAGTGCAAAAGGTTACGTTTTGCAAAGCCTGACAACTTCAGAAGAAAGCATCTGCCTCAGAGACTACCTGCTTCAGCTTTGATGATCAAATTCAAAATAAGCAAATAAAATAGCTGTTTTCCCTACTTGCTGAAAGGAGGGATTTACAGAATACCAGACAGAACAGTTTCTTCCCCCATTTACCAAACATGCCTGTTAGGAAGGAAAAAGTTTGCTAGAGAATGCAAAATGGCGACCTTGCGTGATGTCATACCTGTCTCAGTAACATATTGGCGTCCTATTAAGGGCGGAAGCAGGCTACAGCAGCTTCGCTGTGGGCGATCGTGACTAGCCATGCAAAAAGGTTCAATGTCGGGCGGATGTGTCTGGGGGTGATAGTATAGTAAGGGCGGAAGTTCTTTTAAGTACGGAAAGGATCTATTCCAAGAATGGCTCCAGCGCCTGTCTGGTTTCAGTCACTTCCGGGGCGGATCGGAAGTTGCTTTGTTTTGCTTCAAGATGGCTGCTGGGATGTATTTGGAACATTATCTGGACAGTAAGAGCCGGCTGAAGAAGGGGGTCATGGGTCATAGAGTGGTGTGGAGGATCCGGGTTGACAGAATCTATGGCTCTGAGGTCCTGGGGGCCTGAAGCTCACAGTTGGGAAAGGGTTCCGTGGGAGGATTTATTCGAGGGTGAAGAAGGAGGGGGCGGGGCAGGGGCAATGCAGGCCTCGCTCCTGTTGTAGACGAGGGAAGGAGCTGCCCGGTGGGGTCAGGGTTGTGCTTTGAAGGGTTACGGGGAGCAGGGAAGGCATTTCCTGACTCTCTCGTCTAGGGTCCCTGGCCTCGGGGTATATTTTTCTCTCCTAAATTGCACAGGGTCGTTATCACTGCCATTTGGAGTGGCTGCAGATATTTGATCTAGTCTCCTTTAGTCATTTATGTCCCCAGAGTGGCCAGGTGGATGGAGTGGGACGACCACTTGAGTTGTTACACTGGAACGCTTTACTTCGTGAGCAAAATCCAGTTCTCATATAATGAAGTGTGTGTGTGTGTGTGTGTGTGTGTGTGTGTGTGTGTGTGTGAGAGAGAGAGAGAGAGAGAGAGAGAGAGAGAGAGAGAGAGACTGGGAAGTGAGAAATAGTCTGGAAGTAGATTAAACGCCAAACTAAGATGTTTGCGTCTTAATATAGAGTATTGATTTTATTAAAGGAAAAGTAATGACCAGTTTATGATAGCAGCCCAGTTCAGAGATGCAAACCTGATCTTAGAGGACAGACTTGTAGATATTAAATGTGACAAGATTGATTGGATGATGTCCTTATTAAGAGAGAAGGAAAAGGCTGGGCGGTGGTGGCGCACGCCTTTAATCCCAGCACTGGGAGGCAGAGCCAGGCAGATCTCTGTGAGTTCGAGGCCAGCCTGGGCTACCAAGTGAGTCCCAGGAAAGGCGCAAAGCTACACAGAGAAACCCTGTCTCGAAAAACCAAAAAAAAAAAAAAAAAAAAAAAGAGAGAGAGAGAGAGAGAGAGAGAAGGAAAAAATCAAGGTGAATTCTTCTGCTTGGAAAATAAGATAAACGATAGCGACAGCAGTGTAGGAGATTCAGGAGTCATAGCAATATATTTATTTTTGCCTTAGACATAGGCATAAAGTCTGTGACAGTGAGATTCTTTAGGGAAAAGAAAGTGAGGAAGTAAGATGGACAAAATCTCAAGAAAACAGCATTTAAAGGATAAGACATCAGTGTTGAAGTTACCAGAAGATCTATAATTTAGTATTTGCAGTACTAGGAGGAAGTAAGTCACTTGATCGAGAAGGTAGTACCAACTGCTTCAGACTTTTCTTTAGAGGAAGATAAACGATGGATCATTTGATTTTGGTAATGTGCTGGTGACTTAAAGTAATCATAGTGAACTGGTGCCCGCAGACTTGAGAAGTTCAAACAATAGTAGCAACTTTTTGTTTTTTTTGTTTTTAAGACAGTGTCTAATGTAGCCCAGGTTGACCTCGAGTTTGATACACAGCTGAAGGTGACCTTGAACTCTAGGTCCTCTTTCCACCTCCCTGTGCTGAGAATTGTAAACATGTGACACCGTGCCTGGTGTAGTAGAAACATTTTTAAAGTGTGAGTTGGCTACGCAGAAACACTTTAAAAGTTCGGTGGGTGTGGTGGCACATCCCTTTGTTCCCAGAATTTAGGAAGATCTCTGAATTTGAGACCTGCTGATCCATGTAGTGAGATCTAGGCCAGCCAGGGCTACATAATGAGACCCCGTCTCAAAAAAAATGTGACAGTAGAGCATTTGCCTAGCAAGTGCGAGCCCCTGCATCTGAGGTTCAGTCTTCATCACCAAAGGGGGGAAATTAAATTGTAGGAAGAAATTTTGCTTCTATGGGGAGGCTTAGCTAATAATGCATTTTATTCAAGTATTCGCTAGGCACTTTCTGTATACATGGCAATTCTAAACACAAGGAAAATTTAAAATTGATACAGACATGTATCTGTCCTGGAAGGTTAGGGAGACAGACGCGGAGTAACTATGTTAATTATTTAGTTATGGTTGGATAACTACTAAAAGCATAGCTAGACAACCTTGACAGCCTATCAGAGTCTGGGAAAGTCAGGTTCTGGGCTGAACTTTGAAGAACGAGCAGAAATCCAGCAGGCGAGTGGGTAAGGTGGGCGTGGGAGGAGGAAGACAGAGCTCTTGGGAAGCTGCTGGTGAGTGTGAGGCGCTCACCAGGCCAGAGCAGAGCAGAGAGATGGCATGGCTGAGTGAGATAAGCAGGGTGGGAAGTGCAGAACGCAATCATACGGAGTCACTGGAAGCTGGCAGCCTCCGTGATGAGTCCGAAAGGAACTAGAGTGGGACTTTGAAGTTGAGGGCGAAGAAGATGGCGGCGGAAACTGAAAACAGTGGGAAAACTGGTTTGTAGAGTGTCACCAAAGAGGAGGGGGATGGGATGGTGACACAGATAGGCGAGGCTTCTCTTTTGAGAAAATGCAAATGAATCTTTCACAGATAGATCCATCATTTCAGGGCTGGCATGTTAAGAGTGCCTACCTACCATGCAGGAGACACTAGGTCTGATCCCCACCACTGCATAAACCTGGCATATAGATACAGGACTATTAGGTCTCAACACGTGGGAGGTAGATATACAAGAATCAGAAATTCATTTTTGCTCATCCTTTGCTACGTAACAAGTTTGAGGCCAGCCTAGGCTACAGAGACCCTGTCACCAAAAGAAAAAAGAAAAAAAAAAATCCACTTTCAAATGAGGGGAAACTGAACTGCACTTCATTTTTTAATGTTGAGTGACATATTTTCAGAAAATGATTTTTAAAATTAATTTTTAGTTATGCATCTGTGTGGATGGTGTCTGTTTATGCATGAGTGCAAGTCCTCTTGCAGCCCAGCAGCACTGTGTTCCCGCCAGACCTGGAGTTGAGGCACTTGTAAGCCACTCAGCATGGGAAGTGCAAACCACACTCTGGTCCTCTGGAAGAACAGCCAGTGCTCTATCCACTGAGCATCCCTCCAGCCCCTGCACTCTACTTTTGTGTGTCTGTCTGTTTGTTCTATTTTGTTTTTCCTTTTAAACAGCATCTTAAGCCAGGCATGGTGGCGCACGCCTTTAATCCCAGCACTCGGGTGGCAGAGGTAGGTGGATCTCTGTGAGTTTAGGCCAGCCTGGGCTACAGAAAGAATTCCAGGACAGCTAGGGCTGTCTCAAACAAAACAAAACAAAACAAAACAATGTAAACCAGGCTGGCTTCAAATTCCTTATATGGCTGAGGCTGACTTGAGCTCCTAATTCTTCTGCCTCCTGCTGCTTCCAGCTTGAACTTCATTTTAAAAGGAGCTCTAGGGCCAAGGATGTAGCTCAGTGGTAGAGCCACTTGCCAAGACCTGTGTATAATCCAGTAACTATATTTCCCTGTCTTCCCAGGTATTGAAAACCTCCCGTTTGAATTACAGAGAAACTTTCAGCTCATGAGGGACCTAGACCAAAGGACAGAGGGTACGTACAGAATAACAGGCTCTTGTTGATCATCATTTATTTTCCTACTTTCTGTTATCATACCTTCTGGTATAATCTGGAGGACTGTGACTTATATTGTGTGTGGGGGGGTATGAGTGTTTTGCCTATATGTATGTCTGTGCATCATGTGTGTGCCTGATGCACAAAGAGGTCAGAAGACAGTATCGGATATCTGGAACTGGTTCTGAGCCACCATGTGGGTGCTGTGATCTGAACCCAGGTCCTCTGAAAGAGCAGCAAGTTCTCTTAATCACTGAGCCATCTCTCCAGCCTGTCTTTCATGGAATTCTTACAAGAAGATAATGGTCATCCTCATTTCTACTTTTCCACATCAAATGGAGTATTGAGACAGTGCCTCAAGAAGTTAGACCTGCTGAGCTGGCAAGACAGCTCATGGGTAAAGGTGTTTGCTGCCGAGCCGACAACTCAGATTCCATCCCCAGGACCCACACAGTACAAGGAGAGACCCCCTAGGAAGTTGGTCCTCTGACCACCACCTGGAAGTGATTCTACACATTCATCCACACACATACAAATCATGCACACAAAATAAATAAGCAAGTAAGGTTCAGAGCTACTATGATTTTTGTACCTTCCTCAAAAATTCAAGACACCAACCCTAGACATTGCTGCCATTTTTGTTGGTTACGTCTGCATGATAACCACAGGTTATACCTCAGTTGCGTTGTTTATGTTATCATAAAATACACAGGGTGTTAGACTACAGTTCATATTCGTTGACAGGAACTTTGCTGAAAGAAAAGAAAGAAGGGCCAGGCATGGTAGCACAGCAGATAGATCTTTGTGAGTTCGTGACCAGCCTGGTCTCCATACTGAATTCCAGTTTCAGGCCAGCTAGGACTACACAGTGAGACCCTATTGTGGGGGAAGGGGGGATTTTTTTTTTTTTTTAAGGTCATCCTCAGGTACATTCCCAGTTTAAGGTATACCTGGGATACATGAGACCTGAGAGACCTTTTCTCTAAATGAATAATTAATAATAAAACTAACCAATAATAATCCAAGCAAGAGAAAGAAAACAGAAGGCATTACTTACCATCAGGAGCTCTATACTGTATTCTTTCACTCATGCATTAGATATTATCTCAGGCCTTGGACACGGAGCAGATTTGACTACACTGAGGTGTCCATTTGGAGCCTCAGGAAGGCTCCACCGCAATGCTCAGGTTGGTCTGCACCAGTTTTAAGGTTGAGTTGAAGGTGCCCTGATACCTACTGAAGGATATGTAAGTCTCACATTTCATTCTGCGTAGCCATGTTCAGAGGTAATGGGCTAGGATATGCAAAGCCATGTCTTAAGTTAACTCTGGCTAAGTTTCTTCATGAAAGTGAATATTACCTAACATCTGCCACTGACAGCTGCCTGCCAGATGGTCAGAATCAGCTGGATTTCTCTGTAATGAAATTCTAACTCTTGAGTCCATGCTCAGAGACCAGCTGGAGATTATGGAATTGTGCTTTTCCCACGTCTGCTAAAGGCCTGGCATACAGTGAAGTATGAGCATAGCATGCTCCCAGATGCTCCCCATTGTCTGGTGGTCCACTGTGCTACAGTCTTTTGCCTCTTCCCATTGATATTTATATGAGCCCTGACTAATGTCAGGGAGTAGGCATCTTCAGGTCAGTGTTCTGGGACATCGCCAGCCCTCTGTCTAGTATTAAGGTGTTTCGAGCAATATCTAAAATGAACAAACAGAAAAAAAAATAATGACAAGAATTGTAAGCAAGTTGCAATTGATGAGCAAAGAAAGATGAGCAAGCTGGATATGGTGGCTCACACCTGTAATCTCAACATTCAGGAGGCTGAGGCAGGAGAATTTGCTTCTGTTTTAGGCCAGCCTGGACTACATAGTATGTTCTAGACATCTTGAGCTACAGAATGAGACTTGGTACTCAAAAAACAGTAAGAAAAAAGTAGGATGGACAGTAAGGATGCAGAAGCAGCATTCCTTGGAGGAATTAGGACCTAATGTTAAAATTTCAGACCCAGCACTATGGCGGCTTAGGCAGGAGGATCATAAATTCGAGGCCGACCTGGGCACGACCCTATCTCAGAGAGAGAGACAGACCTGGAGGCCACAGCAGCAGTAAGTGACTCAGCCTGCTTTGCAGCAGTCAGTGTTGGGGGATGCGGTTAAGACAAGAAACAAGGTGGCCTTTGGAACCGAACTCATGAGGCAAGCAGCAAGCAAGCCCTGCAAAGAAGCGTCTTGAACTGTCATCAGAAGTGCACCTGTGTTAACCTGTACACGGCTGGGAGTCCCACAGTGCCTCTGGTAGCTTCAGTTCCAACTCTGGCAGCCATGTTTTCTGCACCCTGAAGGCACTTTCAGACAGTCTCAGCCAGGCACAGTGGCACATGTTTGTAATCTCAGCGCTAGGGAATCAGAGGCAAGAGGATATCCCAAGTTCAAGGCCAGCCTGAGCTACATACTGACACTGTCTCAAAACATACCAGAAAAGGCCCAGATAATTTCAGTGTTGCATTTCCCGAATACAAGGCACAGTACCTGTGAACGTTCAGTACATTTCAGTTGGAAGGTCTTGATGGCCGGTGGAAAAGGTCCAAGGAACAAGAGGAAGAAGTATGTTTCATCTAGCCACCAGGGGCCATTGTGACCCAGGCCTCTGTCTCTGTTGTAGACCTGAAGGCTGAAATTGACAAGTTGGCCACTGAATATATGAGTAGCGCCCGCAGCCTGAGCTCCGAGGAAAAACTGGCCCTTCTCAGACAGATCCAGGAGGCCTATGGCAAATGCAAGGAATTTGGTGACGACAAGGTGCAGCTTGCCATGCAGACCTATGAGATGGTATGGCCCTGTTCACGGCTTCCCACCTATCTCCCATCTAATCCTCAGGCTCTTAGACCCTCCTTCAGCTGTGTTGGGATCTGTTTGGGGTCTGGAAGAGCCATCGTCTGCCTTAGCTGTTCCCTTCCCTGGAAACAGTCTTGGACCTCTCCCGTCTTCCTCCCCACAGGTGGACAAACACATTCGGCGACTGGACACGGACCTGGCCCGCTTCGAGGCTGATCTGAAGGAGAAGCAGATCGAGTCGAGTGACTATGACAGTTCTTCCAGCAAAGGCAAAAAGAGTGAGGAGGGGGTGGGGCCAGCTCCAGCTCCGAGGGGCCAGTGTCACCTGGAACAGGAGCCCAGAGGACTTAACCATCTTTTTGTCTTGGCCTTCCGGCTTACCCTTTCTTCCTAGAAGGCCGGACTCAGAAGGAGAAAAAAGCTGCCCGTGCCCGCTCCAAAGGGAAAAACTCAGATGAAGAAGCCCCCAAGGCTGCCCAGAAGAAGTTAAAACTTGTGCGCACGTGAGTACATAGAGGACGCCCACCTCCCAGCAGCACTGCCTCTTGCCGCTCTCCCTGTCTCTGTGCCAGTAACTCTGTCACTTTGGTGTCTGCTGGGTGGAGAAGAAGCCTTCTGTCATTTGCCTCACCACAATCTCCTGCCACCTCCGAGCTCAGGTGGTAGCTTCCCTTCCTGCAGGTGACATTTGTCTTCCTCTTGGCATGCAGAAGTCCTGAGTATGGGATGCCCTCAGTGACCTTTGGCAGTGTCCACCCCTCTGATGTGTTGGATATGCCTGTGGATCCCAACGAACCCACATATTGCCTTTGTCACCAGGTCTCCTATGGAGAGATGATTGGCTGTGACAACCCAGATGTGAGAACCCTTTGCCTCAGGGTTGGGGGAGGAGCTCCGAGGGGCACGAGGGCATGAATAAAAGGAGCAGGCACTTTATTCAGTTGGAGAGAGGGAGTGCAGGATAGGAGAGTGGTCAGACTGGGTTGCCTGGGGACTTGCAGGAAGTTTCCAAAGGCTGGAGTAAAGGGGCCCTCTCAGGAGTCTGCAGCTGGCTCCTCTCCCCTCCAGCTCAGGCCCCTGACTGCTGTGTTCCATCTTCCTCTTCCAGTGTTCCATCGAGTGGTTCCACTTCGCCTGTGTGGGGCTGACCACCAAGCCTAGGGGGAAATGGTAAGTGGCGGCTTGGCAGGAGCTAGTCGGGCTGCCCCAAGGCTGACTGGGAGAGCACAGGCTTCACTTACTTTTGCTTGCCCTGCTCTTTGCCGGTTTTTAGGTTTTGCCCACGCTGCTCCCAAGAACGAAAGAAGAAATAGCTTTCCTTGGATCTCATGCCAGATTTCTTCCGAATCCCCCTGCCCTGGGCTAGTGACAGAGAGGAGCACCTCTGCCGGGGCACTGGGGGTCCAGGGAGATGTCGACAGTGCAGTCCTGTCCTTCCTTCTCCCTTCCCCCACTCCTGGTGCTGAGGCTGCATCCAAACCCCGGTAGGGAGGGTGCCACAGCCACGGACGGTATGTGCTCCGTTCCACTCTCTCCTTCAGAGGGAAGTAATCCCACTCACTGTCCTTCTGCCTCCGTGGTGAGGTTGGTGCTGTATTTCAGAGGGAGGGTCCTCTTCATTCCCTTGCTTTGTGTTTAAGGACTGGGGCAGTGGGGTAGGCACTCTCCCAGGCTCCTCCATCTTCCCTTCCCCTACTGGGGCTAGGTAGGATAAACTTCTTCATTCTTTTTTCCATGGTGAGGGATCTTGTAGATCACTTGGGCTCTGGCCTAGATGAGTGATTCCCCCTTCCTCTGTGACCCGGGGATTTATCCTGACTTTGAGTGGGAGAGGGTAAGGTGGAGCACAGATAACTCACATGTAAAAGGACCTGGGGTAGGTAAATAAAAGCTATCCATGCTAGCCTGCTGTGTTTATTGTAGAGACTGTTTCCGTACATGTGATTAGCATTCTTTCTGCATCCTCTGGATTGGATGAGAGGCAGGAGGATGGCTTGCCAGAAGTAGGACAAGATGTGAAACCATAATGATACTTGTCCTGTGGTATCCACAACTTTTCCACCTGGAGGGGTGCCTTGCATCGGGGGACTCAGAACTTTGTAATTATGCATCTGCTCTCGGTGAAACACTTTTCACTTAATTCCAATAAATCATGTATTTGCGTTATATGTGTGTGCTGTGATAGTGTTAGCTTGATTTCTTTTAAAAACAAAAGATAAAATAAGTATTTGCTTCCCATCCCCCAATGAATTAATTGTATTGGTCACCTTTCTCTTGGAAACGTGGACCACTGAACCATTCTACACGTGTGTTCACCTTGGTTGATCCTGCTTTCATTTTAACTTTGGGCCTCCCCCACACACACACACAGAGCTTCTCTGTGTAACAGTCCAGGCAGGCCTCAAACTCACAGCGATCCACCTGCCTCCGCCTCCCAAGTGCTGGGACTAAAGGGGTGCACCACCGCCGCCGGGCTTTGGGTCTGTTTCTTACCTAGAGGTGTCCTCGATAGCTCCTGGCCAGGTCGTCCCTGCCTTTTTTTCAGTCCTGCCCTGCTGCCCAGGGTGCTGCCTAGACTCAGCAGCTAAGTCTCCATACAACTAGGCACGTTGCTTCCTTAAGCCCACCTTCTTTGTCTGTAAAAGAGGTGTTAATACACACCCTCTGGGTTTACGGCCAAGTGAGGTTTTAGCTCTGTGGTGGGAGAAGCGAGGTTCTCGGTTCAATTCCCGGCAGCGCGAAAATGAATTCAAAGCAAGTAGTACCAAGCAACAGAGGGCTTACTCTGCTGAAGAGGGACTGGAAGGGCTGTGCAGCCCGTGGCTCGGCCCTGGGTCCAAGGCCCTCAACTGGTGCAGCTCACAGGAGTTCACCTCGTGCCTGGCCCCGCCCTCACCTTTGTGACGTAGCAGCCGCGCCTCCTGCCTCCGCGTTAGCCGCCCGAGACCCACAGCTCTCCGAGCCTTGGCCCGTTGGAGGTTGCTTTGGTGTGAAAACACGGGTGGATCTTCGCGGGCCGTGATGGAACTAGCTGCTGGCTTCCTTCTGCTGCTTCTGGAAGGTGAGAGGCGAGGCTTGGCCGACGGAGGCTGCCCTGGCCTGAAAACGCGGGTGGATCTTCCCCGGGGATTCCTTATGCTCCCAAAGGACTTGAGGCCCCTGCCTCCTGGGAGCCCTTTTTCACGGGTTCTGAGACGGCTGTCTCCATGTGGTAGAACTGGACCACTTCCTGGCTTGGGAAAGGTTGGACTTTTATCTCTTGTCCCTAGAAATCTCTAGGGACACCCTAGTTATCAGGCATCACCCAAGACACCCCCCACTCCCCCGACAGCCACACACTACATGTAACATGCCAGTTCTTAATTCATGGGCGTCTACTTCTAGTCTGGGTCTGGCCACTGGACACGGAGTATGTTTGGGGGTAAGGTCCATTCTCGTCTGTCCCCGTTCCCTGCAGTGCGGCTCCTGCCTGTAACACCTCTTTCAGCTGAGGATTCATCTTCGGCCTCCACTCCAGGCAGCCCTCTCTCATCCACTGAATATGAACGTTTCTTCGCCCTGCTGACCCCAACCTGGAAGGCAGAGACCACCTGCCGCCTCCGTGCAACTCACGGCTGCCGGAACCCCACTCTCGTCCAGCTGGACCAATATGAAAACCACGGATTGGTACCAGATGGTGAGGGCCAGACCGGGGGGGGGGAAACCTAGACACCCAGAGGTCCACTAGGCTCAGGGCAAAAGCTTCGTGCTCATAGAGGGGGCAGGGACACAGCTGGCAGCTCCCCCCAGAACCTGTTCTCCACTCGTGGAGACCTTGACGCAGCCCAGGCTTTCCTGTAGCCACTCTCCGTGGGTGCTGTCCTTCCTTAGGTGCTGTCTGCTCTGACCTCCCGTATGCTTCCTGGTTTGAATCCTTCTGCCAGTTTGCTCAGTATCGTTGCTCCAACCACGTCTACTACGCCAAGGTGAGGAAGGCTGGATCTGTTGATCCGGAACCAAGGTAGAGTCTGTGGGAGTGGGGAGTTGAGGAAGGTGTCCAGGAAGGGCATCATTTAGTTCATCTCCCTGTCAGTTTGCCAAGGTGAGTACGGTCTCACTTCAGGTGCCCACATGGGCTGAACAACCCTTGTTGCTCTGAGTAAAGGAGAGAAGAGATTCTGGGGAGAGGCAGAGCTATGTATGCCCTTCCTTCCGTTGCATCAAAGGATCCATGTTTTTATTTAAGTCAGCTGGGAAAGAGTGAAGGCAGGCACGTGGACTAAACAAACGCCCTCTCTTAGGACTACAGGCTCCCTAGAGGAACTGTGTTCCTTCATCCCTGCCCAGGAGCTGTGAAAGCTGTGACTTGCTGGGCAGGGGACTGAGGAGGACCCTGCTGGGGAGGCTGCTCTTGGGAAAAGGCGTTCCCATTCTCCTCCTTTTCTTGCAGAGGGTCCGATGCTCCCAGCCAGTCTCCATCCTCTCACCCAACACTCTCAAGGAGATAGACTCTCCCCCAGAAGTCCCTGCCACCACCATGACATCCCCCATGGCATCCCACGCCACAGGTGAGACCTCCCATGTTGGGAAACCACGGTGCCCAGGGCTCGGGGTGTCAAACCTTCACGGTAAGAGTGATGAGTTGGGGAGAAGAGCGAGAAGCTTCTGCTTTGCGTGAAATAAGTCAAGGCTCTCTTGTCTCAGAGCTTCTTCACTATCACTTAAGGCCTTCGTCAGAATCTGCTTTTCCTAGTCCCGAAGACAGGTTGGCCTCAAACTCAGATCTCCAGTTAAGAGCTCTGGCAGCTCTTCCAGAGAACCTGGGCTCGATTCCCAGCCCTCACAGGGCAGGCCTGGAAGAGCTGACGCCCTCTCCTGGCTTCCACAGGCACTGCATGAATGTGATGCACAGGCATATATTCAGGCAAAACAACCATACACGTGAAATGAAAATAAAAATAAAAACCTTCCAGGCCTTTTGTAATTAATATTTTCATTTTAGAGAGTATTTGAACTGGGAGCATCGCTCAATGGTAGAATATATGCTCAGCATATATGAGGCTCTGGGTTTGATTCCTAGGATCCCCCTCATTCAAATAGAAGGAATTAGTTGCTAGTTCCTTAGAATACATGGTATTCTCTAGGTGAGATGGATAAAGGTAACATTTGTTCTAGGGAACAAGTACATTTGTAAGGCAAGTAGAGAGGCGACATGTACCACCAACATATTCGTTATGGGAATATCTTTTAATTTTGATTTTAGTTTGTTGACTATGTACAAATAGTTCGTGTGTGTGTGTGTGTGTGTGTGTGTGTGTGTACATGTATGTGAAAATCAGAGGTCAACACTGAATGTCTTCCTCAGTCACCACATTTATTTATTTTGAGACAGGGTTTGACTATGTAGCCCTGGCTGGCCTGGAATTCACTATGTAGACCAGGCTACCCTGGAACTCACAAAGATCTGCCTCAGTCTCCAGAATGCTAAGATTAAAGGTGTGTACCATCATGTCCAGCTTAGACCACTTGAGTTTTGAGGACTGATTCTTTCAAGAAACTTGGAGCTGGGACTAGAGAGATGGCCCAGTGGTTAAGAGCCCCAGCTGCTCTTCCAGAGGATCTGGGTTCAGTTCCCAGCACCCACATGGCAGCTCACAACTGTCTGTAACTCCAAGTGGTGATGGCTCATGCCTTTAATCCCAGAACTTGGTAGGCAGAGGCAGGCAGATCTCTGAGTTCAAGGCCAGCCTGGTCTACAAGCAAGTTCAGGACAACCAGGGCTACACAGAGAAACCTTGTCTTGAAAAACCAAAATAATAATAATAATAATAGTAATAGTAATTAATTGAAACCTGGAGCTGACTGGCCAGCCTGTAAACACCCTTCTGTCCCCACCGTCCCAGCACTCAGAGTATAGGCACATGTTCCCAGACCCAGCTTTTTTTTTTTTAGGATTTATTACGTATACGATGTGCTGTCTGCATGTTTTGCCTGCATGCCAGAAGAGGGCACCAGCTCTCCCTAGAGATGATTGTGAGCCACCACGTGGTTACTGGGAATTGAACTCAGAACCTCTGGGAAGAGCAGTCCATGCTTTTAACCTCTGAGCCGTCTCTCCAGCCCTCCCTCCCATACCCAGCCCTTATACAGACTTTAAGGGCTGAACTGGGGTCTCCGTGCTTGCAAGCACTATACCAACCACCCTCCAGCCCCCATTTCTTGATTGAAAAACAAGCAAATGTAAAAACTTGTGTTGATACTGTCTTTGAGATAGGGTCTCCAGCCTCATGTAGCCTCAAGCTCAGGAGGTAGCCGAGGCTGGACTACTTCAAGTCTAGCCTCGGCTGGACAGATGTAGTTCTCCATGGGGAGGAAGTCTGATCCCTTCTTTTCTCTCTTGGTCCCTTCCGAACCTCGCTGCAGCCACAGAACAACGCCAGGCCTTCCAGCCTTGGCCTGAGCGGCTCAACAACAACGTGGAGGAGCTGCTTCAGTCGTCCTTGTCCCTGGGCGGCAAGGAGCAGCAGGGCGGTCACAAGCAAGTTCAGGAGCAGCACAAGCAGGAGCTAGTACAAGATCATAAACAAGAGGACGGGCAGGAGCAGGAGGAGCAGGAGGAGGAGGAAGAGGAGGAGGAGACAAAGCAGGAAGAGGGGCAGGGGACAGAGGAGGGCCTGGAGTCAGTGTCCAATCTGCAGTCCTACTCGGAGCCCAAGTTTCAGTCAGAGTCTCTGTCTCCCAACCCTTCCTCCTTTACTCCCCGGGTCCGAGAAGTGGACTCTGCTCCACTGATGATGGAGAACATCCAGGAGCTCATTCGGTCAGCCCAAGAAATGGACGAAATGAATGAACTGTACGATAACTCCTGGAGAAGCCAAAGCACTGGCAGGTACAGGAGATTGTGACCCCCTCATGGGCCCTGCCGTCCCTGCTGCCTTCTTTGGAATTGCGAAGCCCACTTACCAGCTTTGGTCTCCAGACCCACTCAGACCTGCTTAGGCTTCAGGCAGAGCTAGCAATGGCGGGCCCCTCCTGTTCTGTGCCAACCCTTGTTTTAAGCCCCACCCTGGGTTCTGGTCTTATCTCTGGCCTTGATTAGCACTAAAGCCTTCAGAAAGTTATTTCTCCATTTTGTTGTTGTTGTTCTTTCTTTATTTTATTTTTACTTAGGTGTATGTGTGTATGTCTGTGTGTGTGTGTGTGTATGCACATGTGTGCAGGTGTCCATGGAGGCCAGAAGAGGGCGCCGGATCCCCTGGGACTACAGTAAATGGGTGGTTGTGAGCTACAAGAGTGGGTGCTGGGGACCAAACTTGGGTCTTCTAGAAGAGCAACAACTGCTCTTAACCACTGAGCCATCTCTCCAGCCACTGTTTCTCCATGTTGGACTTCAGTTCCTCATTTGTAAAAGTAGGCAGTTGGTCCAAGGTCCTCTCAGACTGCAGGATGGAAGTCCTCTGCTAAGCATGCTGAATGCGTATGACCAAGACCAACTGCTTAGCGGAGGGGAAGAGTAGATGTGGTTTTTCTACCCCACCCCCCTCTAGCCCATCCCCACCAGTCTGTACTATCTTCTTGCAGCCTCCTGCAGCTGCCCCACACGGAGACCATGATGGTGCTATGCTATTCCATTATGGAGAATACCTGCACCATGACTCCCACAGCCAAGGCCTGGAGCTACATGGAGGAGGAGATCCTTGGCTTCGGGGATTCGGTATGTCCACCATGCTATTTAATGGATACATGCCACTGGACATCCCATGGGCCTGGCACTGTGTGAGCCATGGGTGAGGGGGCTGGGCAAGGAAACCATGAGACATAGTTGAAGAGATTCCTTGGAAGGACATCTCCAGCCACCATGGAGGAAGGTTGAAGACCTAGTCTGGAAGCCAGCCTGGTCTTGAATGCATCCTTAAGCTCTTCAAGTCTTCAGGCTGTAAGCCATCCCTTGAATCCCGTTCAGCATCTTCAGTACCTAGCTGCGCCTCAGACTCGGCTCTTTTTCTTTTCAGAAGGTTCATAGAACCTCTTCCTGTTGGGTCTAGTGGTGAAGGCTATAGTCCCGGCTGCTTAGGGGGCTGAAGCAGAAGAGTCACAAGTTCACTCTGTGGAATGGGCAGCAGAGTGAATAGAACTTAGTGAGACCCCCGTCTCAAAATAAAAAAGTAAACGGGGCTGAGGATGGAGCTCAGTGGTAGAACACTTGCCTAGCGTGCAGAAGACCCTAGGTTCAATCCCCAGTTCCCAAAAAACAATGTATAACAGAAACCATTTGTATCAGGACTTTCTAAAGAAACAGAACTGATAGAATGAATATATAGTAAAAGTGGACTTACCAGATTTGCTTACATGATACAGTCCACATAGTCCAACAATGGCTGGAGAGGCTGAGAATCTGGTAGTTGCTTAATCTGTGAGGCTGGATGTCTCAACAGCCCCAGACTGGCGCTGGAGGCCTGAGGATTCCTGCAGAGCTGCTGGTCTTCAGTCTACATTGGAGGCCTGAAGAAGCTTGTTCTAAAATCAGTAAAGGAATGCCGCGTCAGCGTGATAACGGACTTGCCAGCAAGCGTGAAGGCAAGCAGGCGAAAAGCAAAGCCGCCTTCTCCCATCAGACTGCAGGGTGCTGCCCACATTTAGGATCAGTCTTCCCCCTTCAAATGATCTGGTCAAGAAAATCCCTCCCAGGAGCCCCAGTGGCTTGTTTCTAGTTGATTTCAAATCCAGTCAAGTTGACAACCAAGATTCACCATCAGAAATTCACCCCTTGTCAATTGACACCCAATCTCTTCATGTCATGCTCAATTTCCACATGAAAAAAATGACAATTATAATTCTGCCTACATGTGATATAACTACCCCACATATGATTAAACACATTATTTAAGAATAGGTGGCAAAATCCCTTGAGGAATGCTTAGTGTTTTAGTGTCCCATAATTTACATATGATAATATATATTTACAGTACTTAAACACTGATATTATCTCAGTGGGTGTTGCATTACATGATAAGAAATGGAGGAAAGAAAACAAATGTCTGCTTAATATATGTGTATCTATGCACAAACATGTTCTTAACAAAATAGGACAGGAAGCACATCGGTTACAATCCTCATTTCTGTGACTGGTCACATGAACTTAGCTGGTATTTGTAACTACCTTCTTCTACTGCTCGTTCTGTATTTCCTCCCCTCCGGAAGCACCTCAGAAGGCCTTGGTTCTTTCCTGGAAGGGTGACCCTTTCCTTTATCCCTGAGGGTTTGGATCCTGTCGTCCTGCTTCATCACTGGGGCATTAACTTAACACCAAGAGATGCCCTAAAGCAGTGGTTCTCAACCTGTGGGTCATGATCCCTTGGGGGGGGGGTCGAATATCAGATAACCTGCATATCAGATACTTAGATTATGATTCGGAACAGTAGCAAAATTACAGTTATGAAGTAGCAACAAAATGATTTTATGGTTGGGGGTCAGCACAACATGAGGAGCTGTATTAAAGGGTCGCAGCGTTAGGAAGAAGGTTGAGAACAAGAGCCTGAAAGTGTCTTCTGCACTCCAGACATAATCTTCCTTATCTCCACTGTGAAGAAGGAAGCCATTTCCCCTTGGTAGTCTGGATCAACCACCCCTCCTAAAAATGTATTCCTTTCTTAGCTTGTTGGCTTAAAAGTATCATGAGCCCAAAGTGGCCAGGTTGGAAGTCTTAGCTCCTAATGAAATGTAATATTTTTTGTGACTCCTGGTTGGAGTGCTCCCCCTTATGGAACCAAAATTTCTAGGCTAGCAGAGCAGAAAAGTCCAAGGAGCAGGAAGAAAAAAATGTTCCTAGTGGGTCACTAGAGGTGATAGTAAGTGGTACCATCCTCATTTCCACTCCTTGATTCCTAGACCATGAATCCTAGCTATAGAAGAAATAATTGTGTATATTGGAGGTTGATTCAAAACATATACAGTCTTCTGGAAAACACTACCCCAGTCCTCTAGGCTACTCCCATCTAATTGGCACTGTAACTGTCTTTTAAAAAGCCATTCCTGGATCAATGGCTGGATCAATGGCTCAGTGGTTAAGAGTACTGGTTGCCCTCCAAAGGACCCAAGTTTAATTCTAATCACCACCCATTTGGTGATTCACAACTATCTGTAACTCGAGTTGCAGGGGGATCTGACACCCTCTCTTGGCCTCCAAGGGCACCAAGTGGTGAACAGACATACGCGCACACAGAGCATCCGTACACACAAAACTGAAAAAGTGAAAAGCCCATTCCATCTCTCTATCAAGCCAGCTCTCTTCAGGATGGTAGAAAACCTGGTAAGACCAATGAATTCCATGAGCACAGGCCGCCTGACTACTTCTCTGGCTTAGAAGTGAGTTCCTTGATTGGAAGCAAAGCTGTGTGCAGTACCACGGTGGTGGATAAGGCATTCTGCAAGTCTATGGATGATTTCACCAGAAGAATTATGTACAAGAAAGGAAAATCAATCCTTAAGTATTCAAATAAGGAAAACACACTGCGCTTTCCACAATGCCACCTGCCATCAGGTGGTAATTGTCACCATGGGGACTGGTGCCATAGTCTGTATTAGAGTTCTCTCAATAGACAGAACCAGTAGAATGGATGGATATATTGAGAGGGGACTTATTGGATTGGCTTAGATGATGTGGTCTGGGTAGTCCCGCAATGGCTGTCTCACACTAGAGAGGCCAAGGATCTGGTCGTCGTTCAATCCATGAGGCTGACGTCTCAGCAGTCCCAATCAGGTACTGAAGCAAGGAAGGTTCCTGGAGAGCAGCAGCTCTGGTCTTCAGTCTACATGGGAATCCCAAAGAAGTAGGTTCTAATGTCAGTAAGGAATGCATCTTTGAGAGCAGAGAATAGATGGACTTGCCAGCAAGAGTGAAGGCCAGGGGACGAAAAGGAAAACTTCCTTCTCCCATCTCCCTTTCATCTGAGTTCCCATCCTACATTTAGGGTGGCTCTGCCCACTTCAAAGAGTCTCTTCAAAGGAGTCCCTCACAGGAGTGCCCCATGGCTTGCCTTCTAGTTGAGTTTAGACCTAGTCAAGTTGACAATCAAGACTACCACCACAGCATTTGAGGGAGTCTGTAAAAAGATTCCGGTTCCGACATTTCTTCCACAATTAGCAAGTCCATGCCCAGAAAGATATGTGCTCCTTTGCTGTCATTGTTACTGACTGAGGCAAGGTCTCTGTTGCATAGCGTGGTTTGGAGCTTCTAGGCTCAAGTGAGCCTCTTCTCAGCCTTGGTAGTAGTCAGTAGCTGGGTGTACAGGTGCACCCTACCACACACAGTTCCTTGATTCTGAAACAGTACAATTTAGCAAACAACCACTGAGAGCCAACCTACCATTCATTCATCTGTTTCTTCAACAAACACTGAGTGGGCACCAACTGTCTGCCAGACACCTGGGACGCTGGCCGTGTGCAGAGCAGATTCAATGCTTGCTCGCTCTCGGAAACTAGCTGGGGAGAAGGAGATGGAAAAATAAGGCTGGGGCGTGCTCAGTGGGAGAGTGCTTTCATGTCCAAGGAAGGCACTTGGATTTGATGCCTGGTACAACCAGTGAAGCTGGGCACTGTGCGAAGGTCAGCACTGTGAAGGGGACAAGGGGACAGCGCCGAGGAAGCAGGTGGTGTCGTGAACAGGCCACTCTGCACGATTGCAATGATCAGCGAATGTTCTTAGGGGAACTGGAGTCTAAGCTGAGACCTGCAGGCAGTTAGCAAGGCAAAGGGAGGGCCCGCTGCTGCAGGGTTCTTAGTAGAGGGAGCAGTACGCACAAAGGCTCTGCAGAAAGAAAGCAAGACCTGAAAGTTCGTGAGGAGCTCAGAATGAACACATTTTCTGGCCAGAAGGAGCTTGAGCCTGACGCGGGAGGTTCGTGTGGAGTCCGCAGTATTACGAAAGGGTGTGCTGGAGAGACATTTTTTGGAAACATGTGAATTCAGAGGTCATAGACTCAGGGTAGTATGTTTGGATAAGGGAACAGAGTCCGTTTTACTGAGCACCTAGTAGCCGAAGACAGAGTCAAAAGATAGAGTGGAAAGTCCGGATGCCACCTGAGGCATTTAATGTTGCAGGAAAGGGAAAACTCATAAAGGGTTGGGGTCAGGGTCATGCTGCTATCTCCCTTGCCAGCTGCTACAGGGTAAGCAGGGGCTGAGAAGGAGCCCACACCCTGTTTCAGGCTGCGCCTTGGGTGATGGTGGGATTCACTGAAGGTGTGCTTGGCCCAGATGTTTCTGGTTATGCTGATGACACTCATTCAGGACCAGCACTCAGCTGGGAGATGGGTAACCCCACTCTGAAAGAGCTTACAGGATCTGGCAGGTTTGGAACTAGGCATTTGATGGAGAGTGGGTCTGAGAGATGGAAAGACCTGGATCCATGTCCAGCTTTGAGCAATGTTCTTAACTGCCTGGAGCCTCGCTCTCCGCATGAGTAAGTGCCAATGTTATTTGTTAGTACTTATGGGCTTAATGACATCTATTTGGTGTTTTTGACTTTGAGACAGTGCCTTACCGTGTAGACCAGGCTGGCCTGGAACTCAGAGACCCACTTGTCAATGCCTCCAGGGTGCTGCGATTAAAGACATGTGCCACCGTGCCTGACTGGGTTTTTTATTTTGATTTTAAAGAAAGGATCTCTGTAGGCCAAGCTGGTCTGGAACTTGAGGATTTTGAACTCCTGATCCTCCTGCCTCTGCCTCCCAAGAGGGTAAATCCCTGATTGCTTATTTTTTTTTTTTTTTTAGGCAGTGTCTTGCCAAGTAGTTTAGGCAGGACTCCATTTTATGATGCCCCTGCCTCTGCTGGCCAGCACTGTCACCTCTGCAAATAGGATTAGCACTGTCATTAATGGAATAGAGAAGAGAATTACAGTCCTTCTCAGGTTGCTTAAGCAAGGACGATTCCCTTCCCCCATGTAAGATGCCTGTGAGTTACCTCGCAAGGAGAATTTGGAGCTTGGGGAAGAAATCAGAGCTGGTAATAAAGATGAGGATGCCACCTGCAGATGAAGTTTACTTGAGAGCTGAGGGGAGGTCCCTGAGGGAGTCTTAGGAAGGAGGACAGGGCAGAAAAGCCTAGCGAAAGGCCTTAGGACAAAAACATCAACCGTCATGCTGTGTGCTCTGGGGGGCTGATGCAAGAGAAGGGCAGCCTGCCACGACTCAGCCTCTCACTCAAACCCCTGTCCCAGGTCTGTGACAGTCTTGGACGGCGACACACAGCTGCCTGTCCCCTCTGTGCATTCTGCTCCCTGAAGCTGGAGCAGTGCCATGCTGAGAGCAACGTGCTGAGGCAGCACTGTGATGCTTCCCACAAGATACCCTTCATCAGCCCCTTCCTCTCATCCCAGAGCATATCCACCGGCAACCAGGTACCTCAACCGGGAAGCCTGCGGTGGGAAAGCTGAAGGGAACATGGGAAGGCGGCCTGGGGGTGGAGAGGCCTGTGCCTCTCACATGCCTCGTGTCCACAGGCGAGGATCCCAGACAAAGGCCGCTTTGGTGGGCTAGATATGTATGGAGGGCTGAGCTCTGACTTCTGGTGTAACCGGCTTGCCATGAAGGGCTGTGAAGATGAACGAGTCTCCAAATGGCTCAAGGCTGAGTTCCTAAGCTTCCAGGATGGGGATCTCCCCACGAAGGTCAGACCCTTTTCTTCAACCGTAGCCCCCTCGGCCACTCCCAGTTCTTCCTAGGTACGTGTTCTGGAAAGCCTGGGCTTGCGACCCTGGCTCTGAGACCCAGTCCATAGTGGCCTCCTACCATTCTTCCAGTGGACCCTTCCCCCAGTAAATGAGGGTCACATTCAGCAAAGCAGTAGGAGCCCTGTCCCAGGAGAAGGCTGCAGACTGGGAGGTGAGGTGGAGATAGAGGTTCTAGCCCCGGGTCAGCCAGTCATTTGCTGAGTGGCATTGGTCAAGTCACTGCAGGCCCAAGTTCTCCTCACTGCTACAGTCAAAGCCTCGACTCTGCCCAGCCCTGTGGAACCTGCCTCCCTGGCTCAGCCTGAAGCCTTCTCCCCGTCTTGTCCAGTGCTTTCCCCATCAATAAAATCAGCACATTTCCTCTCACCCCCAAATTACCACCTCCGAGTTGTTGGTCAACTATGGTTGCTGAGAGCGGGTCCCTATCCCACACCATGGTTTGACAGCAGGCAAGGTCTACAGGAGAATGATTGACCCACTGTCCCTTATCAGAGCGCCTTGCCCCCCCCCCCCATCATCAACAGATCAACAGGCTTCCTGATAATTGGACCATGAGCTGGGTCCCCTTCCTGTGTTCTATATACTCTCACCTCTGTGTGTGTGTGTGTGTGTGTGTGTGTGTGTGTGTGTGTGTGTGTGTGTGTGTTGCTAGGCATGGCACCAAGGGCCTATGTATACTAAGCAAGCCCTTGGCCACTCATGCACTGGACCCTTAACTACCTCCTTCTATACCCCCAATCAGCTGACCAGTAGGGCACTCCTGATTCCCCTTACCACCTGGTTGCTTCCCAGGAACCCAGCACTGAGGGTGGGAGCAGGAAAAAGGAGGTACAGTGGGGTGCAGCCCAGCTGTGTGAGGCTGGCTTCTCTACGGCCCTGGCCCACCAGGACTGCCATGACTCTTAATTGAGAGAGCGGTGTCCCGTCAGGGTTTTGATATTCTGTCCCTCTCCCTGGCTCCTGGTGTAGATTTGTGACACAGACTATGTCCAGTACCCAAACTACTGTTCCTTCAAAAGCCAACAGTGCCTGATGAAAAACCAGAATCGGAAGGTGAGCCCCTACCCTGTCCTCACCCCTTACCAGTCCCAGACCCTCCTGGGAGGGTCTATTCTGAGCCCTTCTCTTCCAGAAGCTGGGCTGTGGAAACAGTTCCCTGTCTGCATCTGTGAGGCAGAGACCTCTACATGGTGCCTCCTCCTCTTCCTAGTCTGGAGTGAGTCAGGCCCTCTCAGACAGGAGTGGGCAGGGGAGATGCAGAAAGGAGGGATGGGCCCTGAGGACCCAGCGGGAGACCCTTAGCTGGCCTGAAAACGGGATGTTGAGTTTCAGCCTCCCAGCCTTACTCATCAGGTAGCCTGCTACGGTAAGTTGCTTCCTGAGTCTAGGCCTCCTCCGTCTTGAAGGAGGTTGAACTGTTGAAGCCCCACTTGCATTCCTTTCTGCCCTCTAGCGCCTGCCCCTGGTTCTCAAGCCTCCTCACTTCATGCTCCATACACACATGATCCTTTTGTAGGTGTACCGCATGAGATGTATGATGAACGAGAACTACAACGTGCTGAGCCCGGCTAAAAGTGAGGAGGTTATCCTCCGGTGGAACCAGGAGTTTAACACTCTGGCTCTAGGCCAGTTTGGATGAGCTGGGGTCTGTGATGTCCCCACCCCGGCCCTGCCTCTCCACTGCTTTCTCCATCGCTCTCAGACCTCATCTGCCAGTCGGCCTCCAGGTGCCCCCCACAGGCCTCTGACCTGGCCCCTGCTCACATTTCCCTTGGGTTGGGACAGCAGTCCCAGAGAGGTCCATGATGGGAGCTGCATGTGCCTTGAAGAATACCTTCAAATAAAATGTTTATCTTCAGCCCATGGGCTCTGTTTAGTGCGATCCCTACCCTCAGCACTGCCACCTCACTCCTAGAAATCTACCTCCAGACTCCCATTTGCAGGAGAACTTCCTGGGAACGGCACCGAGGAAGCATCCTGCCCCACGAGAAGCCACAGGCCTAAGTGGTCAAGGAGTTGCACTGAAAGGGCTGTGACTGATCTGGGTGGCGGTGGTGGCGCACGCCTTTAATCCCAGCACTCGGGATGCAGAGCCAGGCACATCTCTGTAAGTTCGAGGCCAGCCTGGTCTACAGAGAGAGATCCAGGACAGGCACCAAAACTACCCAGAGAAACCCTGTCTCGAAAAAAAAAAAAGAAAAAAGGGGGGGGGGGGCTGTGACAGAGATGGCAGGGGTGGAAAGGGCCGAGAGGGTATGCTGGCCTTCATCTCTGAGTTCACATGTGAGTATGTGATTCTCAAGGCCAAAGCCAGAAAGTACATCAACCCCAGAAGGTATGACATAGCTTGTAGCTTGTACTTCCCTCTACGAGGAGGGAGAAACTGAAACTACATCCTGGAGCTCAGAAGCCCTGGGCGTACAAGCTTTGCCCGATGGTCTGAATGATGAGCACCTTCAAGTGTCCCTTTGGCACTGGCCTGGAATAATTTGGACACTCACAAGGCAGTACAGCTGGGGACGCTGTAGAGTCCCTTCTGTGGGCTAACAGTCATCAACAGCATTTGAATTGGCACAAACAGAACTTGGGCTTGGGGCTGTAGCTCACTTGGCAGAGTGCTTGCCTAGCGTGGACAAGGCCCTGAGCTCCATGGGGCGTGGTGGGGCATGCTTTAATCCGAGTGCAGGCTGGAGGATGTGAAATTCAGCATCAGCTGTGGCTGCATAGATTGAGGTCAACTTGGGCTACATGAGAACCTATTTCCCAAAGTGGGAGGGGCAGTAGTTGTGGGGGACTAGAGAGATTGCTTAGCAAGTAAAAGCATTTGCTGAGCAGGCCTGGTGCCTTAAATTCAATCCCCAAAACCCATGTAAAAGGCAGAAGGAGAGCGCCAACTCCACAATGTTGACACAGGTACCATGACATGATTACACATGCCCACATACATCATACACACACACACACACACACACACACACACACACACATCACATCACATCACATCATATCACATCACATCACATACATACCTTCATAAATAAAAAACATTTTCAAAAACCAAAAAACTGTGTGGTGGCATATTCCTGTTATCCCAGCACTTGAGAGGTAGAGACAGGCCAGCCTGGGCTACATGCTGGGTGTGGTGATGCACATCTTTAACCACTAGCACTGAGGAGACAGAAACTAGGTGGCCAGCCTAGTCTACATAGCAAGTTCCAGGACAGCGAGATGTATATAATAGAGAGACCTAGTCTCAAAAAAACCAAACTAACAAAATTAGAGGGATAGGGAGAAGGCTCAGTGGTTAAGGATACTTCCTGCTCTTGCAGAAAACCCAGATTTGGTTCCCAGCACCTATGTCTGGTAGCTTACAACCATCTGTAACTCCAATTTCAGAAGATCTAATGCTATCTTCCAGCCTTCACAAGCACCTGCATGTGCCTTGCACACATAGACACACTCAAACACACACATATAAAAATATTTTAAATTTATTTTTTATTTTAATTAAAATTTAATTATTTAATTTTTCCCCTTCCTGTTCCTCTCTCCAATTCCTCCCATGTTCTCTCCTCATTCCCTCTCAAATTAATGGCTTTTTTCTTTGACTGTTATTGTCACACACACACACACACACACACACACACACACACACACACACAAGCTGCTGAGTCCATTTCGGGTTGCTTGTGTGTATATAGTTTCGGGGCTGACTATTTGGCATTGGTTAAGTAATTAAGGGGCTCATCCCGGGGAAAGACTAATTCTTCCTCTCCCAGCGGTCCTTAGTGGCCAGCAGTTCTTTGACTAGAGGTGGGGCTCCTGGTGGGCGTTCCCTCGGTGGTGGTATTGTTCAGATCTTGTTTAGGCAGTCATCATTGCTGAGGTACCACAGGTGAAGTTTCCCTGTCATTTCCAGAAGACACACTCTCACGTTGGACTTCCTGTTCCTCTGGTTCTTACAGTCTTTCTGCCCCTCTTCCAGATGTCCCCTGAACCTTAGATGCAGGAGGTGTATTGTAGCTGTATCCTTTGGGGCTGGGCTCACCAGCATCGATCCATCTTTACATTGTCATCAATGTGGTTTTCTGTAGCATCAAATTTCTTTAGAAAAAAAAAATCAAGAGATTGCCAGTCATGGTGGTGTACACCTTTAACACCAGCACTCAGGAAGCAGAGGCAGGAGGATCTCTGTGAGTTCAAGGCTAGCCTGGTCTCCATAGTGAATTCTAAGCTAGTCAGAGATACATAATAAAACCTGTCTCAAAAAAAGAAAACAGAAAGTTGAAACATGCCCCAAATAGCAGATCTGGGTGTGGTTTAGTGGAAGAGCACCTGCTAACATGCAGATGAGATTCTAGATTCAATCCTCAGGAAGGAAAAAATACAATTAGTATAATGCACCCTCAACCAGCTGGAGCAATCGACCCATGGCTTATCATTCAGCAGAATGCTAATGCTGCATTTTGCCTGGTGTTCGCCAAACTCATTTAACCATAATACCTTTTCCAGCTACCTCCAAAAAAAAAAAAAAAAAAAAAAAAAATCCCTGCCTTTGCTTATGTAGTGAAGGGCTGTGCTCAGCCCCAAAAATGCAGACAAGAACCACCATAGGCTCCCTGCCTCCAGGAGTTCCCAGCCTGAGACAGAGGGAGAGGAGGAAGCATCCAGACAGGCCACCGCTTTGATGGAGGACCTGGGTGTGTGCTGGCAGAGAGGGAGAGCACTTGGCATGCCCATGAGCCCCAGGCAGGGGAAGATACAACCACAAGCCACACGAACTAAACCACCTAGCTGACCCAAGAGAGGAAGAGGGACAGGCAGGGAGGAGACAGGTGAGAGCAGCATGGGGGGGGGGGGAGGGTTAGTCATCAGGCATCCGTGGGTAGGTGTGTCACCTAGAGTTCCCGGAAACTGCAAGTCTATGAGCCATAGTTGGGGAGCTGAGTGACTAGAGTTAGGGCTGGGTTTTCATCAGCTCTTGGGACTTGCTTCTCGGACCTCTTTATGAAGGTACCTGTGGTCAAGGCTTTGCTCCTCTTTGACTCTGTGGGGTTGGGTGAGTGCACAGGGCTGGGAGGGATATACTGAGATCTGTGAGGTGGGTGTGTCAGGCCCGCCCAGGAGCAGGTCCTACCAGCCCAGCCCGGCCCAGAGTGTCAGCGGAAGCAGTCTTGGGGCAGCGGCAGAGGAAGAGCCACAGAGCACAGGTACGGGGGTGTGACGCGTGGGGCTGCCACCAGAAATGTGGGACACTAGTGAGGATGGGGAATATGGGTGGGCCATAGGCTCTGGGGAACCCTTTTGGATAAAGTGAAAAGGAAAACGGGGCTGTGCCCTGTGGATAGATCTTTCCTTAGGGAGCCTGAAGAGGCAGCCGACATGCCTGACACACCCGAAGGTCTGAAGCCCCACTGTGGGCCACCTTAGGGTCTTCCTCTAAAGCTTTAGGCTCCTGCTCTCATGCTGACCCTGAGCTCTCTGAGGTCTGCTCCCCTGCAGGGCCAGGTCCTAACCTGGAAGACACTGAGCCAAACTGATTAAAGTTGGCTAATGAGCTGATTGGGAAAGATAGCCCTCCCTGGCCACCAAGGTGTGCTTTGTTTGGTTATTTGGTGCTGGGGATGGAATGAGTATAAGTTAAGTATGGCCTGATCCCTCTCCCTCTCCCTCTGGAGTTCAGGGATTACAGCCATGGACCACCACACCAGATTTCTGCAAGTGCTGGTGGTTAACCCCAGAGCATGCTAGGCAAACACTCCGCCCACTTGATGAGCTTCATCCCCAGGCTCCTGACCCTTCGGGGGAGTGAAATCTCATGCTTTCTAGGATGGTTTTCAACTCCTAACTTCAAAGGACCCCCTATCCTATGAGTTTTCCTGATACTTGGAACTACACAAGTGTGCCACGATTCTCAGATCTACTTAATTTATTTTTTGCTGTGCCAGAGATTAAGCCCAGAGCCTTGTGAATGCTAGAAATCTTCCCCCAGCCCTTCCAGCTATATTTCATGGGTCTTGAGGAAGCGCCACCCCAGCCTGAGATGCTGTAATAGAAGGGTGTTGGGCTGTATGGTCTCTCTGTCCCCAAGGTTTTGACAGAATATGGCTGATGAGTAGTAGCATAAGGGGGTCAGGGGGATGAGCCATTGTGCATGTGGGGGAACCTGTGGAAGGCTGTCTGGGACCTTTGCCATACTTGTGCAGGCCACTGCCTGCCTGCTGCCTATGGTTTTGGGGGCTCAATGACAAGAAAGGGACTCACAGACTCGTCCTTCCAGAATGCTTCATTTATGGTAAACTGAAGTCATAGCCCTGGGGAAAATGGAGGCAAGGAATGTGACAGTGAACCTCACCTCCCAGACAACCAGCGACACTAGAGGCCAGCTCAGTCTGTGCTGTCTGATGCCGCCAGCTCTCGCCACCCTACTCCTCCCAGTGTGCACCCCATTGACACAGAGACCTTTTATGTCCAAGGTCATACTAACAAAATAATAATAATAACTAATAATAATAAACAAAATAATAATAAAATAAACAATAACAAAATAATAATAATAATAATAATAATAATAATAATAATAATAAGCCAAGGAGGAGACAACAGAAGAGGGGAGAGCTGATGGGAATATCGGTGTAGCTGGGAAGCAAAGCGCTTGCCTAGTGTGCACAAGGCCCTGGGTTCATCTCCAGCATCAAAAACAAAGGGTGTGGGCCTCTGAGGCTGGTGGTATGATGGAAGTTCAGAGTAAGGTCAGCCAGCCTAAAAGGCTCCAGGAGGTTGTTCAGAAGAGGCAGGACCTGTCGGGCCTGAAGCAAGGGTAAAACGCACACAGGGCACAGGTCAGCGTGGGGCTGAGCCTATGGCAGTGACTTTTTTGGGGTTGGGACTTTCTTTCCTGTTTTTCTAGCTTTGGAAGGTAGGGTGGAGGGAGAGGCGGGTGAGCTGCCATCTACACATCAGGGAAATGAATTATTGAGCTCTGGGCCACCTTTGACTTCTGTCTTTCCCAGAAAAACATTGTGAAGGATGGTCATATTCCCAACACTCTGGAGCCTGAGGCAGGAGAATTGTCATGAATCCCAAGTCAGCCAGAGATACGTTGTGAGATCTATCTCAAGGAGAAAGGAAGAAAGGGGTGAGGAAGGGGAACCCACTGAGGAGAGCTGGACAGGGGCAGGGAGGGAGAACGCTGTGCCCGGGAGGGAGACTGAGGCTGAAGACGACGATGTTGGAAGGGCAGAGCGAGAAAGGCTTCGGTGGAGAGAGGACAATCTGGGCAGCCTTGGGCAGCGAGAAGACAGGACCCCAGTGACGAGGCAGGATACCGGGGCCTGAAGTCAAGGGATGGCTATCTCTGTGACCTGGGCCACAGGAGGCCTCTTCGGTCTTTCTGATGACCCCAGACTCTGTCTCCTTCTAGGCTGTGTGACCTCGCTTTGAACTCCCCAAACCATAGGCCTTCTCGTCTTTTCCCTGGCCCTCAGTCTCAGGAGAAGCTGACTGGCAGGATTAACCTGTGCACAGGAAGGCCTGGAAGACGCCTTTGAGTTTAGCTTTGTTTTGAGAGAAAGTCTTACCATATAATTCTGCTGCCCTGAACTCACTATGTAGAAAAGTGTGCACACCCCGGTGGACAGGGCTTCCTTGCCTGGTCTGACCTGGCCGTACAGACCAGGCCTGGGACTTGTGGTGACCTTCCTGCTTTCTGCCTCCCAAGTGCTGGCATCACAGGTATGTACCTGCACACCTGAGCCTGGGACAGAACTAACAACCTAAGATAGAGTTCTCAGCATACCCAGGGGCTCCGTGGGCAGCTTAGTGAAGGGATATGAGGTCACCCTTGCACCCAAACCTGTCAGGGGAGAGATGCACCTGCTGCCTCCCACTGCACCCCCACCTCGAACAGAAGCAGAGAGGAAGTGTCTAACTGGCCCCTTAGACACTTAGAAAGAGGAATGCTATTTCCTGTGTTTTGGCTGAGAAATGACCTGAGGCTATCCCAGAGATAATCGTGGGCACAAAGACCTGAATTTTGGCCCTGTGGAGAAGGCAGAAAGATGTGAATTGGTGATGGGAGTCAAGGAGCAAGGCATCTGTTGCCCGGGTGAGAGGCAAGGTGGGGGAACAGAGAGACAGTGGTGGGCAGCCTCTTCCTGTCTTCACTGTGGAGTCTGCAGTGATCTTCCGCATTGGCCCCTTGGGCAGAGCATGGGGAGCCGCGTGGAGCGGGGAGCAGCAATCATGAGCTAGCCTCCTGCTCACTTTACTCTGGGTTCTTACTTCCTGCCGGTGGCAGAAAATAGCCCTGCCCCTCTCTCTTATCTCAGCTAAGAGCAGCACCCTGCCCAGCTCAGAGGGCAATGGGACAGGTTCCAGAGGTCCTGAGGAGGTAAGGAACGTGGGCCCCAGATGCGCACACGGGATCCCAAAAACAGAGACACCTTGAGCAACTGGCCTGCTCTGATTTGAGCAGGGTAAGGGTGGAAAGCATTGTGCCTCTGGTTCCTCTATGTGGAGCGTGGTTTCTTTGGCTCTCCATGCCTGTGGGCTGAGGTATTTCTGCATACATCTGGATGAGCATGTGCTTCCGAAGGAACCTGGCTCTCTGTGCATCTGTTTAAGATTTTCCCTAAGGCAGGGGACAGGGCTTCTCTTTCTTCTCTGGCCCATGTGGCTCTGCAAATGTAACAGCATGTACAGACACCGATTTGTATGCTAATGTATGCATGCCTCCGTGTGTCTGTGTATGAAAATGTGTGTCATGATGTGCTTATGTGACATCAGTGAGTGTCCATGTTACCAAGCTGTGTAAGCCTCCATGGCCCTCCTAGCTGGTGAAACGAAACTCCACTGTTCCTTCTTTTTGGAGGTAGCTGCTACATCGATTTTTTTTTCCATCTCCCTGCAAGCATGGCCTCTTCAGGCAGAATTGGGGAGAGGGTCTGTGTTACCTCTCCCCCACACCTACACCCCTGTCTCCATTTCCTGTTTGCCTCCTCTTTGGCAGTTTTTCCCGTCTTTACCATCTGGCCCGGCACTGGGCCCATACAGCTCCTGAGCCAGGAGCCTGG
The DNA here is from genome assembly GCF_949786415.1 of Peromyscus eremicus. Classification (NCBI taxonomy): domain Eukaryota; kingdom Metazoa; phylum Chordata; class Mammalia; order Rodentia; family Cricetidae; genus Peromyscus; species Peromyscus eremicus. Next base: position 135,082,182 of record NC_081418.1, read on the forward strand.
CGAGGGCTCAGCGAAGGAGCAGAATGGGGTACGGGGCCAGGCAGGGACCTTGGCAGCTTGGCCTTTCTCTCCACTAGAAAGAGGTAGCTTTTTCACTGTAACGAAACCCGAGAACTTCTCTTTGGAATGGGGTAATGAGACCATCACCATTTCCCTTTAAGTAGCAGCTCAAATAGTCTTTCGAATTCTGATTTACTTAAACTTTGAAACTTGTTTTAGCAGAAAGACTTGACATTCTTTGAAAAGAACGCATTTCTGCACTCAGTATCTAGAATGTTCTTCCTGTAAGGTTAAAGATAGTTCTTGCTGTTTTGCTTATAAATCGTTACTGGATTTTTGAATTTTTTTATTTTTATTAATTTTTTTAGTGATTTAATTTTATTTTGTGTGCACTGGTGTTTTCCCTGCATGTATGTCTGTGTGAGGGTGTCAGAACCCCTGGAACTGGAGTTACAGACAATTTTAGCTGCCATGCGGGTGCTGGGAATTGAACCCTGATCCTTGGAAGAGCAGTCAGTGCTCTTAATCACTCAGCCATCTCTCCAGCCCCATTAATTTGTAAAATAATGTATATACATGTGTCTGAGAGGAGAGGTGTTGTAGCCCCTGGAGCTGGAGGGCCGAGTTGTGGGTCACCTGACAGGAGTGTTAAGAAGTGAACCCTGAGCCGGGCGGTGGTGGCGCACACCTTTAATCCCAGCACTCGGGAGGCAGAGCCAGGTGGATCTCTGTGAGTTCGAGGCCAGCCTGGACTACCAAGTGAGTTCCAGGAAAGACGCAAAGCTACACAGAGAAACCCTGTCTCGGAAAACAAAACAAAACAAAACAAAACAAAACAAAACAAAACAAAAAAAGTGAACCCTGGTCTTCTGCAAGAAGGGGTACACGCTCTCACCCGCCATCTCCCCAGCTCCCTTCCTGAAACCCTGTAATGCAAGTGTTTTTCATAGGCCTGTGCAGAGACCTGGTGTCCCGGGAGTCAGTAAAGAGCAGGGGCAGAAGCGTGGTAATGGTTAGGCAGTTACTGTAGCACTAAGAATAAGCTAATAATTTGCTGGATGGAAACCATTTTCCTTCCAAGTGGCCAAAGAGATTCACTCAGGGGACCTAGGTGCAGGGCTGAAGTGTGTGTCTAAGAATGTGATCCTCACCCTGGGGCTTTACCATCCATCTAGTTGGGGGAAAGGATAAATACACAAAGACAGCAGGAGGGTTAAAAGCATTTAAAAGTACCAAGCCAAATGGCTTTTTTCTTTTGGAGTCCAGGTGTCCCTTTTGGCTCAGGTTGGCCCTCACTCCTGAGTTCCTCCTGTCTCAGCCCCCTGAGTAGCTGGGACTTCAGGAATGTACACTGCTCTGCTTAAGTGCTTAAGTACTTCGGGGAAAATTGTAAAGAGGCAGATCTGTGTATGGGAGAGAGATGGGTGTATGCTACCAGTATGCTGAGAAGATTGAAAAGGAAGTGGGTTATTGAAATGAATGTCAATTGGACAAATGAGGAAATGAAATGTTACCCATGGGCATAGATTTCATATGGGCAATTACAAAAGACCAGGTACTCTATGCAGTACCCATTCACAAACCTCCTATTCACTCTTGCTGGGAGCTGTAGTCGACAGCTTGGACTTTGGAGCTGGGCGGTCCGAGATTTGGGTTGTGCCTCTTCTCCTCAGAGACCAGCATTGTGCTTTTGTTCTCTTTCCTATAACAATGAGAACTCAAAGAACTGTGGGGAGAGCCCGGCAGTGGCGCACGCCTTTGATCCCAGCACTTGGGAGGCAGAGGTAGGAGGATCTCTGTGAGTTCAAGGCTAGCCTGGTCTACACAGTGAGTTCCAGGACAGCCAGGGCTACACAGAGAAACCCTGACTTGAAAAACCAGAAGAAAAAAAAAAAAAAAAAAAAAAAGAAAGAAAGAAAGAAAGAAAGAAAGAAAAAAGAAAGAACTGTGGGGAGGATTAGAGACTACATGTGTAGCCTGGCTGGGGTACGGTGACTGCCACCTTCCCACTCCGCCTGATTGGTGCTGAGGTGACAAAGATGAATGAAGCCTGAAGCCCCTCCTCCTAAGAACCGGCTGTCACCATACACATAGGAACAGCTGAGGTGTCCGTGTCTGTGTAGCTCAGATCCTGGGTAGCACAAGGAAGGGGCTAAGCCACAGCTGCCCTGCTGAGGAAGACAGAGACAGGAAGGGGGTCCAACAGCCTCGTGTAAAATGACCGGGTTCATCTGGTATCGAATGAGAGGAAGGACATTCCAGGTTGAAGACACCCACCTGCCAAGGCAGAGGCCTGAAAGCACAGGGTATGTGCAGAACTCGCTGGCAGAGGACACGGGGTGAGGGGTGGCATCTGGTTTGGTAACCAGTATCAGTATCTGTGGGATACTAGTATCTCCGACCCCTTCAGATGCCAGTGTTTTTTGGAGAAGTAGATCATACACATATTGTCCTGTCTGTCTCCAAGCCCAGGTCAGGTACTACCTGCCTGTAACCCCAGCACTTGGGAGATAGAAGCTGGAGGAGCAGGAGTTCAAGGCCACCCTTGGCTACTCAGTTTTAGAGCAGTCTAGGTCACCTGAGACCCTGTGTCCTCCCCTTCTCCCCCCAAACTGTCTATCTCTAGGTTGCTTATAACCCATGCAATACAATATAAATAAATTTTTGTTGTTTTTATTCCATTTTCTCTTTGTATGTGTGCATGCGCATGAACACACGCACGCAGACACTGAGCCCTCCTGCATTTGTGTTTTGAAAAGGGTTTCCCTGTATAATCCTATATATTACATATTATATAAGCCTATTATATTTCCCTACATAAGCCCAGCCTATTGTACAGCCTCAGACTCTGGAATTACCGGCCTGTGCCCCACACCCTACTTTAAAATTTTTTTTTAAGATTTATTTTTATTTTATGTGTATGGATGTTTTGCCTGCATGTGTGACTGTGTACCACATGTGTGCACTGCCCATGGAAGCCAGAGAGGGCATTGGATACCTTGAAACTGGAGTTACAAACAGTTGTGAGCTGCATGTTGGTGCTGGGAATCGAACCCAGGTCCTCTTGAAAAGCAGCAAATACTTTTTTAAAAAGGTTTGTGTTTTGTTTGTTGTTTTGTTTTAGACAGAATATCTTCATGTAGCTCTGGCTATCCTGAAATTTGCTGTGTAGACCAGGCTGGCCTTGAACTCATTGATATAGGGTCTTCCTCTATAGCCCAGGGTGGCCTTGAGCTTGGGATCTTCCTGCCTCAGCTTCCTGAGATCTGTGATTACCACCATGCTAGACCTTGTAACTGCTTCCATACTGTAGTTTTTGAGGGAAAAATGACAAGGGAAAAGTGTGTGTATATATATATATATTCAAGACAGACACTTTTTTTTTTTCTGTGATGGGGTCCTTCTGTGTTTCCACAGTTGTTTTTAACCTCCTGTGTTCAAGTGATAATCCTGCCTCAGCATCCCAAGCAGCTAGATGAAATCTGTTCGGTTGGCTTTGCTTTTGAGACAAAGCCTCACTCTGTAACCTAGACAATCTTCTTGACAATCTTCCTAAATGCTGGGATTACAAGTGTGAGGGTCCACACCTGACCTTTTCTTGAGACAGGGTCTCATGAAGCTCAGGCTGGCCTCTGGCCATCAAGTGTTGTGTTTACAGACAGGGTCACCAAGCCTGGCTCAGATGCAACAATCTCTCTTCCTCCCTCTCCCTCTCTCCAGGGCCTCACACACACTGCAGCCCAAGCTGGCTTCAAACTCCTGCTGCTCTGGCCTTTAAAAACATTTTTAGATTTATTCATTTTATGTCATGTGTGAGTGTTTGGCTTGCATATATGTATGTGTACCACGTGTGTGCTTGAGATCCACGGACCTCAGAAGAAGGCATTGGAGCCCCTGAGACTGGAGCTGTAATCCCATCGTGTGGGTGCTGGCAACCCACATCCTCTGCGAGAGTGGCAAGTGCTATAACCACTGAGCCATTCCTCTGGCCCCTGGTTTAGCCTTTTTTGTTTTGTTTTGTTTTGTTTTGTTTTTTTGTTTTCTTCGAGACAGGATTTCTCTGGGTAGTTTTGGTGCCTGACCAGGCTGGCCTCGAACTCACAGAGATCTGCCTGGCTCTGCCTCCCGAGTGCTGGGATTAAAGGCGTGCGCTGCCGCCGCCACCACCACCACCACCCGGCTCAGATGCATAGTTTTAAAAACATTTATTTTCTCTGAGGTTACTTGAACATATATTGTATGCACGGAACCCACACATGGAGGGCTGACTGCATTTTCATTCTCGAAGTTGGTATTTTATGGAGGAAATATTTATTCCCTTTTAACTGTTTTACTATGCTTCCGACAAATCTGGAGATGCTGGTTGCTGGAGAGAGAACAAATAAAGCCCCCATAAATTTGATATAGTCAGGCTTACAACTTAGTGCCGTAAGCTAATTTATTTATTGAAATGCTGGGCCTTGGGACTGGAGAGATGGCTCAGAGGTTAAGAGCACTGGCTGCTCTTCCAGAGGACCTGAGTTTTGTTCCTAGAACCCATGTCAGTGTCTCATAATTGTCTTTAACTCCAGCTCCAGGAGATCCTGGATTCTGGCCTCCTCCGCCACTGCACTGAATGCACACACACACACACCACACCACACAAATACACACAATTAAAACAATAATAACAAGGACCTGGAGAGCCAGGTGGTGCACACTGAGAAGCACTCGGGACGCAAAGGCAGGAGGATCTCTGTGAGTTCAAGGCCAGTTTAGTCTACATAGTGAGTTCCAGACCAGATAGGGTTACACAGAGAGATTCTGTTCCAGGACAGCCAGAACTACACATGGAAACCCTGTATTTGAAACAAAACAAAACGACAGAGAGATGGCTCGAGGTCAAAGGCATCTGTCGCTCTTGCAGAGGACAGTGGTTCAGCTACCACCACCCACGTGGCTGCTCACTACCTGTTACTCCAGGTCCAGGGAGCCCGATGTCTCTTCTTCTAGTCTCCAGAGGCACCAGGCACACACGTGATGCACATCCATCCATTCAAGCAAAACACTCATAAACATAAAATTTAAAGATAAGCATTTTAAAATAAAATCTCTTTCAAAATGAAAATAAATAAAATGCTGTTAGAGCCGGTTGCAGTGAGAGACATCTGCATTCCCAGCTGAGGCAGAGAGATCTCCAACCCTAGAACTCAGGCCGGCCAGCCTGGGTAGCATAGTCAGATTGTGTCTCTAGAAAGAAAAGCAAAATAAAATTTAAAAAGTAAAAATGGAGCTAAGGATGGTGGCACACACCTATAATCCTAGCACTTGGAAAGTTGGGGCAAGAGGTTCAGGAGTTCAAGGCTAGCCTCAACTACACAGCAAGTTCAATGCCAGCCTAGGCTATATGAAACCCTGTCTCAAAAATAAAAAAATTGCAAAGAGTAAGTTATATTTATTCTAACACACACACACACACACACACACACACACACACACATACACGCACAATTGTGTGTATATGAGGCAGGAATTGAGAGGTGACTCCTGTGACCTCTTGCACATGAAGAAGGCGAGGCCCTAAGACCCTACCTTGTCCATTTTCTACCTCTTGGCTGTCCTTGGTACACCAATTGGTTCTCTCGTAGGAGTGCAGCATGGCTTAGTAAGGAGGGCTCACACAAGATGTACCTGGGGAAGCTCAGCCCTTGGGGCAGTGGTTCTCAGTTTGTGGGTTATGACCCCTTTGTGGGTAGTATATTATATCCTGCATATCAGATATTTACATTCTGATTCATAACAGTAGCAAAATTTCAGTTATGAAGTAGCAATGAAACCATTTTATGGTTGTGTGTGGGGGGTCACCACAACATGAGGAACCTGTGTTAAAGGGCTGCAGCATTAGGAAGGTTGAGAACCACTGCCTTGGGGCCTTCCCCCACCTTTCTGAAGGAAATGCTAAAGTGCTCTTAATGTGCCTTTGGCCAAGGCTGATGGCAACTGCCTTGGAGTACACCAGTACATTCTTCTTCCCATTTTACAGATGAAGAAATGGAGGGCTGGGTCAGTCAAGCTGAATCCAGCTGGATCTCTCTGACCAAACCCAGCCCACAAGGGAAAAGGTGAATATGATGAACAGGACTGGGATTTTGTTCTGGACTTGAGAGTCTGAACTTTATTCCTTAGATAATAGGGCACCGGTCCTGGCTCCATAGCCCTTCTCCCCACTAGTCAGACCTATTTGTGTGGTTTGTTGGTTTTCCTCTAATGGAATGTGAAGTAGGTGGGTGGGACAAGGCCTTTGTTTTGTGCATTGCCGGAACTTGCTGGAACCTTCTAAGGATTCAGTGAGCATTTAAGGGAAGGAGGGGAGGCAGGTTCTAAGAACTGCAAATGAAGCATTTTAATCTTACTTAATGTCCAAACAGTGTCTTGAAGTAGAGGGCAAACTCCTTCACATGTACCCAGATAAGGAAAGCGAAATTCAGAGAGAATGACTTCTCTGAGGTCACAAAGCTAGGCAAGTGACAAAGCCAGCACTCCCGCATAGCCTGCCTGGAATCCATGACTGCAGGAACGGGGCATGGCGCTGGATGATAGAGAGGAGCAAGAAAAAGCCAGTGTGGCTGAAGGATGGGGAAAGATGGAGTGAAGAGCCTTGAGACTGAGAAAAGAGGCCAGTCAGGTTAGGTAAGCATTTAGACTACAGTTCTGCCTCTAGTAACTTTACTTTTGGTTTGCCTTCCAAATCCAGGTCTCCACAGCTGAAGTTGTGGCCCCAAAGGCGTCCAGCCTTGGCCAACCATCTGCCCCTGAGGTCATAGACCACACTCCCATGTCTTGCCTCTGCTTGCTTTGGGACAGACTCTGTATAGCCACCAGGCTACCACCCTGGAGGTGAACGCCATGCTCGGACCTTAGTATTCCCCATGATGCCTCAGCCTAGTTTCTCTTCCCACTTGGACACGATGTTTGCCAATTCTTCAGCCAACGCCTCTTCTACCAACAGCTCTGTGCCCCAGTGCCGTGACTATCGGGGTACACATCGTCTGCATATGGTGGTCTACAGCCTGGTCTTGGCGACTGGTCTCCCTCTCAATGCTCTGGCTCTCTGGGTCTTTGTGCGTGTGCTGCGTGTAAACTCGGTGGTGAGCGTGTACATGTGCAACCTGGCAGCCAGCGATCTGCTCTTCACCCTGTCACTGCCCCTGCGCCTCTCCTACTACGCACGGCACCACTGGCCCTTCCCGGACTTCCTGTGCCAGACGTCGGGCGCCATCTTCCAGATGAACATGTACGGCAGCTGTATCTTTCTGATGCTCATCAACGTGGACCGCTACGCGGCCATCGTGCACCCGCTGCGACTGCGCCACCTGCGGCGGCCCCGCGTGGCGCGGCGGCTCTGCCTGGGCGTCTGGGCGCTCATCCTGCTGTTCGCCGTGCCCGCCGTCCGCGTGCACAGCCCGTCCACCTGCAAGCACGAGAACATCACCGTGAGCCTGTGCTTCGAGAGCTTCAGCGATGAGCTGTGGAAGGGCGGGCTGCTGCCGCTCCTACTGCTGGCCGAGACCCTGGGCTTTCTGCTGCCCTTGGCCGCTGTCGTCTATTCGTCGGGCCGGGTCTTCTGGACGTTGGCGAGGCCCGACGCCACCCAGAGCCAGCGGCGACAGAAGACCGTGCGCCTCCTGCTGATCAATCTCGTCATCTTCCTGCTGTGCTTCGTGCCCTACAACGCCACGCTGGCAGTGTATGGGTTGCTGCGAGCCGACCTGGTGAAATCCAGCCCTCAGGCCCGCGATCAGGTGCGCGGTGTGCTGATGGTGATGGTGCTGCTGGCCGGCGCCAACTGCGTGCTGGATCCGCTGGTGTACTACTTCAGTGCTGAGGGTTTCCGAAACACCCTTCGCAACCTGGGCACCCCGCTCCATACCAGGCCTTTGGCTACCAATGGGGCTAGAGGGGTGCTCACCGAACCACCCTCAGAAACCACCCAAAACACTGGGCTGGATGCCACCAGTCAGGGTCTACTCCAGCCCGCCAATCTGGGAACGCCCGTCATCCAGTGCACCCAGGATTCAGCCCTCTGAAAGGACGCAGTGTCCTAGCGTAGGCTTGGGCCACCCTCAAAGGCTTAGGGTGTCCATTTGAGGGAGGTGGGCTGGGAACTTGGACTTTGAAGCCATCCCAGTCCCAGTGTGCAGAAGAAAGCAAGCGTGTAAGCAGGGGTAGAGGAGATAGAGTGCTGCCGGTGAGAGCCATGGGCTCGGGCTTTTATGCAGAGGACCCTGCTCCAGTATGTAGGTATGTAGGAAGCCATGGAGTGAGCATGCCCGTGGCTAAGAGCTGGTACGTGGAACAGAAGATGGCTCTCCCGGATTGAGGTAATCGGTCGGAGAACTGAAGATCCCCTGACCTTGGTCAATCAACGGCACAGAAGGTCATCTGTCATCTTCAAAAACAAAGGAAAACTCAGAACCTAGAACCCGCTGCCTGTACATGCTGGGCCACCACATTCCCACTGAACTCCATCCCAGCCCCACCTGCTGCCTTCCGTCCTGACTTGAGGGCCATGGCCGCCAGGCCACCAGCCCTCGCTTCCACTTGCCCACCCTGCACAGCTGGGAGGCATGATACAAAGGTTTATTTGATGTGCACTGACCTGTTTTGTGACTGGTAACAGTTTAGGCTTGACACCCAGTATGAGGAGGTTGGGGAAGGGCAGAGCTGTGTGTTGAGTCCCTGGAAAACCCTAGTTCTTGGGCCTTTTCTAGTCGTCCTTTCTCCTTCTATCACTGTCTGGGCCTCTTCCGTTCTGTGTCTCCCTTCCTCCCTCTCTCCTCCCATCTCCTCCTCCCACTCCCACCCCTTCTACAGACTGGGCTGGCCTTGAACTCATTTTTGTTTAATTTTGTGTGTGTGTGTGCATGTGTGTGTGTGTGTTGTTTGTTTTGTTTTGTTTTGCTTTTGAGACAGGGTTTCTCTGTGTAGCCCTGGCTGTCCTGGAACTTGCTCTGTAGATCAGGCTGGCCTCAAACTCACAGAGATCTGCCTGCCTCTGCATCCTTGGATTAAAGACATGCACCACCACCGCGGGGCTTGGCTTTGAACTCTTGATCCTGTTTCCGCACTTCCTAAGACTGGGATTAGAAGCATGTGCACCATGCCCAGCTGCTGTCAATATCTTACAGAATTCGTATTTTCCGAGAAAGCTCTCTCTACATAGCCAATGCTCTGCTTCTCTCTCTCCTCACTCATTCTCTCCATGCCCCCTCTGTCCTCCTGGTCCTCCTCCCTGCCCCCCCCCCTCTCCTCTTCCCTGCCCTTGTCTCCCCTCTCCTCTCCTCACACCTCCTCTTGTCTCCTCTCACTCCCCTCTTCCTCTCTGACCCCTAACATTTTTGCCATCAAGCATCAATGCTCAAACTGTTTGGTCTCTGATCCCTTTATCCAAACTGAGGGACCTGAAGAGCTTTTGTTCTTTCGTCTTGTGATGCTCGCCATGTTATAAATCAAGGTTAACGTGTTTCTGAAACATGGAGATACAGAGGCACACACTCCATTTCACTGAGAGCAGTGATGTCATCACATTTCAGGAAACTTCTGGAAGCTTCCCTATATGCTGGTGAGAGAATGATTGTGAAAACCGACAAGGGACATGTTAGTATTATGAATATAGTTTTGACCTCGAGGCCTTCCTCAGAGACCTGGTCTCTGGGTCACACTTTGAGATCACTTGCTCTAAAGTATTAGAGTTCACGTCTAACTTCCTCTAGGACAGTATTTTTGACTCTGGGATGAGGGCATTGATCAACTGATTGCTAATTGTGGTTCCTCCGGCTCAGGACCTGCTGGAGGACAGGCTGGAACTGTACACCAAATGTAACATTACCTTGGGCTTTACCAGCGCAGCAGCCTGGAGGTGGGGAGTGGGGGTTGGGGGTCGGGTACAAAGCCAGACACACCAACACTCAGGGCCAGGGTGGAGCATTTCTGGGGAAGGAAAGGCAGCAGTGTTTGCCAGGAGAAGACTGTGCAGGAAAAAGGGAGATGGCAGGATAGGAAGTGCCTGTCTGCTTAGCAAGCGGGAGGCTAGCAAATGGTGTTCTCCCCTCCTTCCCCAAGGAGCCGCTGGGTTGCTGGGAGGGGTTGCGGAGTTTTGATGCTGTGACATTTTTAGACGCTGACATTGAGAACTGTCGTGTATGTGTCCTAGAAGCATCATGTCCCTGTGTCTTCCAATACAGAGAGATTTCCCAAGCACTTAGGACTCAGTTAAGATTTGGGCCTTTTGTGTCTCTAGGAGGGCTTCGATTGCTGATTTACAGTGGTAAAATGACCCCTGGTGGCCAAACCAGGGAACTACCCTCACTTCCTCGGTGGCTGGCTAGTTTCTCGGTCCAGGCGGATGGAAGCGGGATGCCCACCAGGCCCTTACCACCAGCTGCTCTACAGAAGGCCTGCGGTCAGCATCTGTCCCCAGCTCCTCAGGACCCAAGGTCTGTGCTCTTCCTGACAGGAGAGTAGGAGCGGCATCAACCCTCTTTGGCTGAATCTCAGGACATTGCGTTCCACAAAGAGCTCAACAGAACCTTCAAAAGTTGTGGGGGTGAAGGGGTGGATGTAGCTCAATTGGTAGAGTGCTTGCCTTGCATGCACAAAGCCCTGGGTTTGAAACTCAGCACCACATAAACCTGGCCTGGTTGTTGTATGCTGGTAATTCCAGCGCCCAAGGAGTGGAGACCTGGTGGCACACCCCTTTAATCCCAGCACTGTAGCAGCAGAGCTAGGCAGCTCTCTGAGTTCCAGGCCAGCCTCGGCTACATAGAGCATTCCAGACAGCCAGGGCTATATAGAGACCCTGTATGAAAGAAAGAGAGAGAGGGAGGGAGAGAGGAAGGGAGGGAGGGAGGGAGGGAGGAAGAAGTAGAGGCAGGAAGGTGAGAAGTTCTAGGTTGCTCTCAGCTACATATTGAGTTCTGGGATGCACAAGACTGTCTCAAAGAAAAAGTTCCCAGCTGAGCTGTGGGGACCTAGGCCTCTAGTTTCAGTGCTCAGGTGGCAGAGGCAGGCAGATCTCTGTGAGTTCAAGGCCAGAGTGGTCTATATAGTCAGGTCAGCCAGAACTATGTAGTGAGACCCTCTCCTCAAAAAAGAAAAAAAAAAAGGTAACTTGAGGGGTCTGATGTGTGCATGCCTATAACCCCAGCCCTGTGGATACTGAGGCTGGAGAATCATGCGTTTGAGGGCAGCATCTGCAGGTCCCTAGGTGTGATCTCTAGCACTACAAATACACTGAAAAGGAGTGCTTTTATATTCAGGTATTGAGCGGATTCCAGAGTAATTAAAACAGCATGTATCACCTAACAGACCATACAACTTACTTATTTATTCTAATTGTTGTATGTATTATCTGTCTTCTTCCATCTCCCTAGGTAGAATGTAAGCTCCTTGGCAGGGGGAACAAGGATTTTTGTTTGCTTGGTTCACTGATGTATTTACTGGCATCTAGAACAGCGCCTCGCACAGAGGAAGTACTCAATAAAGACTCGTTAAATGAACAGTCAGATCTTGTCAAGTGCCTGGCTATCTAGTGAGGACCATTGGGTGAACGAGAACTATACTGTAAGACGAAGATAAAGGGGAGTAGAGACGGCACTGGCTGTTAACTTAGGGGAGCCCCTGAGGGCTGCCCAGTGAGGTGTGCGCATAGACACACTTGTAGGACAGAACTGTGGGGAATCGGGTAGGGAGGTCTACAGAAGAGATAAAGGGCTGCAGTGGAAGAAGTGGACTCAGGCCGCAGAAGTAGACAGAAGCAGGTTGTCTCCAACCTGAAACCTAGGGTGTCAGAGCCCAGAACTGTTTCCAGACATTTCTCCACCTCAAGAACAGAGGCAAGACTAGATAAATGAGGCATTGTAGCCAGTGGGTGGTGGCTCATGCCTTTAATCCCAGTCCAGCACTCGGAGGCAGAGGCAGGTGGATCTCTGTGAGTTCAAGGCCAGCCTGGTCTACAAAGCGAGTTCCAGGACAGCCAGGACTGTTACACAGAGAAACCTTGCCTCAAACAAAACAAAACAAAAAGGTATTGTAGGCATCGGGAAAGAACAGCACCCTACAAGTAACAGGCTGTGGAGATTTACGACAGCCCAGATATCTGTCATTAGTGCCCCCCCACCCCACCTGCACCCCCTGCACCTGTGCTATGGGCCTGCCCCATTTAACACCAAGGAGCGTTCCAAGGAGAAGGAGGAGAAAAATCTTAGGCAAAAATAAGAGCAATCGCCAGATGTGGACAACTCCAGAGGCTGGGCCAGGGGGATTTTATGTTCAAGGCCAGCCTAGGCAACTGAGTGAGACTGTCTCAAAATAAACGGAGCTACGGACAGTTTTTTGCCAAGCATGTGCACAGACTTGGGTTCCACCTCCAGTATGGAAAAAAGAAAGCATTAAAGGGTTGAGACAAAAGAGTCCTGCTCCCCTCCACAGAAGGAGCTCTTATTCTGACAGCAGAAGTGCTGTGACAGCAGACTCCCGAAGTCCCAGACTGCTCTGCCACCTATGGCAGGAGGGTTTAGAACTCAGGGCCATAAGACAAGACCCAGACCAGTCAGTGGTGCCCAGGACTTTAATCCCAGCACTCGGGAAGCAGAGGCCGGTGATCTCTGAGTTTGAGGCCAGCCTGGTCTACAGAGTTCCAGGACAGCCAAGGCTACACAGAAAAATCTTGTCTTGAAAAACAAACAAACAAACAAACAAACAAACGAAAGAAAGAAAGACAGAAAAGGCCCTGTCTATCAACAAATATATAAGCAAATAAACTTTCTGTGCACCAGGAGTTTAGTATAATGTTTATAATTCTCTCTTTTTTTTCTTTGAGACAGGGTCTCTCTACTTAGCGCTGGCTCTCCTGGTACTCACTATGTGACCAGGCTGGGCTCAAACTCACAGAGCTCCTGCCTCTGCCTCCTGAGTGCTGGGATTAAAGATGCTCACCACTACCCATCTGGCTTGCTGTTCTGAGACAGGCTTTTGCTCGGTATCCCAGACTGTCTTTGAGCTCCGGCTCCTCCTGTCTCAGTTTCTGAAGTGTTAAGATCACATGTGCTCCACTGTGCTTTTCTTTTTTCAAGACAGGGTTTCTCTTTATAGCCCTGGCTGTCCTGGAACTCACTCTATAGACCAGGATGGCCTTGAACTCACAGAGATCCTCCTGTCTCTGCCTCCCAAGTGCTGGGATTAAAGGCATGCACCACCACTGCCGCACTCCACCATGCTTTTTTAGGGGGCCTCATCTTATTTAATTAGTACATGGCTTCTGAGTTATGAATATGACTAGCCCCATTTTCGCAGAGGAAACACTGGAGAATCTGAGGTCTAAAGGTCACAGGAGCAGGAAGTGGCTCAGCTCAGTCTCTGTTTCCCAAACTCTGACTCCACTTCCAGCCTTAGGAAACTTAACACCCGGTTCAGTCACATGCAGCAGTACCATTCCCAGCCACTTTCCCTCGGCTACCTAAGGCCTTGCCAGCCCATACTACTTACCTCTGTTATATCTTGGGTGTAACAGTTTTCTCTGGGACTGAAACATCCCACCTTGCAGGGAAGCTCCTTAAGCAGGAAAGTAAACAACACAAACTAGTTTCAGGAAGTCCCTAAAACCTGACCAGATTCACTAGGCCTCTCCCTGTCACAGTAAGCCACAAAAGCTGAGAAGGACTAAATGGAACCAAGCTCTAAAGACCCTCGGACCAAGCTAAGCCAGCTACCTGAAAGACGCAGAGATCAGCTGAGCTGCTGGAGGAGGTTTAGACCAACCAAGTCACGTGAAGGGACACTCTCCAGCCTGTTGAGTGGCCTGCAGGCTGTGCAGTGGGCTCCAGGTTCCCAGCTTTGTGAGCTGTCATCATGCTGGGGTGGCTTTGGTGATGCCGCTGTCTTTGAGTCAGTTCTGCTCCTGTAAGTGACCCCTCATCCAAAACCCAGTGGTTCACCAAGGTGGACTTTGGTGGTCTCCACACTTAAGTTCTCTCCTGGGCTCTTTGTCTGGGGTGTGCTGCACTGCCCAGGAAGTTATGCCACACAGCCATCCTTGGTTTCCTCTTCCCCCTTCCTCACAGAAGCCACCTAGCTCTTCTGCTGTCCTGTCTCACCCTGAATCTGCCTCATGGTCTCTATGCTGCTCTTCTCAGATCTTTCTCCACCATCCTCATCCACTTAGCGGGTCCTGGCTCCCTGGAGTCCTCACTTTACACTTGCCTTGGAACCCCTGCGCTAGACACAGTGTGGCTGAGTGAGGGCTGAGAATTGGACTCATTCGTGTCTCCAATTGCGTTACTGCCCAAACATACCCCCACGGAACGGTCCGCAGTAGCTTTTCTTCGTCAGTGGCACACAGAATGGGTTAGACTGCTTGCAGGTGGCCATGACCCTCTCCCCAAGTCTGAGATGTACTCGTTTCTGTGACATCCACCAACACAGCAAGAGGGGATGATGGTTCTTTGGTTCTTAAGTTCCTTGAAGTCTACCTCCTTTAGTGCAAGGCCAGCAGAGTTGGGATGTAGGAGCAATCATCAATCTTGAGATACAGTTCAGGAGAATCAGGACCTAGGTGAGCATCCCAAATGATGGCAGAGCCGCTTCCATTTTGGCCCTGCACTATCTCACAGGAAAGACTGCAAGGAAGGGTTGCCAACTGGAGGGAGTTCCGTGAAGACTGGGAAAGGAGAGAGGTAAACCCCACACCGGCCTTCCTTCTCTTTCAGCAGGCCCTAAAGACAGACCAGAAGCTAAGTCAGTTGTCCCAGCTGCTTCCTCGAACCGGAAAGGGAAGTTTCTCCTACTGGGTTTAGAGAAAACCAAAGGCTTCCAGGACTTTGGAATCAAACAAACCTGGCTAGTAATATCAGCTGTCACTTCTTAGCAATGTGACATTGATCAGTTAACCTCTGTGAGCCTCTGTTTCCACCCCTGTGAAATGGGGCTCATAGTATCTACTTATTGGGTTGGTGGAGGGCCAATGAAATTTGAAAAGCACTTTAGAAATCCCATAAACGGGAGCTCCTTCCACCAAGGTCTTATGTAGGGCTTTGGGGTTGCTGGCGGTACTCTTGGGAGAGATAGCAAGGCCTCCAGGTGCATCGTCCGGACGAGCCCCGCGACTGAGCAGAACTAGGCAGGGGAACTAGCCATAGGCAGGCTGGGCACGTTTCCATGGTGCTGGGTCAAGCAGGCAGCCTTGGGGCAGTGGCTGGCCCATTGCCCTCTGGGGGCACTCTCTCCCCATGAGGCTGATGTCCAATCCTGCGGACTAACATGGAGGTGGAGAAGTGCATGAAAGGCAGGGGAGGCAGACAGAATGAGGAGCCAACGGTGGAGAGGGGGCCAGGGAGAAGGCTGGAGGGGAAGTAAGGGCCAGGCAGGCCCGGGGTGGGGCTGGGAGAGGGGCCCGTGGCCCCGAGGGCAGCGCCAGCCCTGGAGGGAAAGCTCCGACCCAGCGAGGGAGGAAGGACAGGCAGGGAGGCCAGCAGCGCTGACACAGCCTCCATGTGTGGAACGGGCTGGGGTTTGGCCCACAGGTCAGGCGTCTGGCAGTATTATGGGATGGAGAGGCCTTAGGAGACAGGGAGAGTATTATGGGCTGGAACAGCCTTAGGAGACTGGGGAGTATTATGGGCTGGTGAGGCCCGGCTCCAACTGGAGGCGGGAGGAAGGGGTGCGGGGCGGGAAGGGGGGGTGGTGGTGGAAGGGAGTATTATGGGCTGGAGGCCTCCTGCGACCAGAGGCAAGAGTATTATGGGCTGGCAAGGCCTTCGGTGGCCAGAGGGGGGAGCAGCGGGGGATGGCACCGGCTGCATGTGACTGAGGGGGGGCAAGTTGGGGGGTGATGAGTGGGGGTGGGGGAGCTTATTATGGGATAGCTCTTTGTACCTACTGCGGGGACTGCTTCTCCAGAAGATATTATGGGATGTCGTGTGTGGGAGGGGGAGGGGGGCTGGGGGATTATTATGGGATGGTGGTGCAGAATTGGGAGGGCCTGAGGAGCTCTTCTCCACCCCCCCCCCCAGTTCACCCCTTACTCTCCTCACCGTTCTAAGGTCAGCCTCCCTCAAGAGCCCAGTGGGAACACCTGAAATCCATCTCCCTACACACTTCACCCCCACACACCATCAGCCACTCCCCCCTCCACACTGGGCACCTCAGCCCAGCCTAGGCATCTGCCCTGTCTAGCAGCCACCTCCGGACTGTGGAGGGGAAAATGTAACTCCTGGATAATGGGGAGAAAGCCTCCCAGCAAGGTTGTGGTGGTCAGTGGTTCCCACCTGCATGTCACCTTTGACCCCCAGGTTCTTATGCCACTCTCCTTCCCTTCCTCCCTGGGGTTCACAAAGTGGGGGCCCTTGGTTCTCCCCTCCCCCGCCCCTCCATTTCCTCTCCACCTCCCTCCACAGCCGTAACCAGTAAAACAGGCGGCCGGTTATTATGGGATGGCTGCTCCCAGCAGCTCTGCAGGGAGGGGGCGGTCACCGCGGAATGTCTCTTGTGGGTGGCTATTATGGGATGGCCGCCTCTCTTCTGGGAGGGGTGGGGGCTAGGGAGGAGAATTATTATGGGATGGACACAGCACAGCTGGGTGGGGCTGTCCTGGGTAGGTAAAGCTCTGGGGAGGGCAGAGAGGGGGGGAGGAGAGGAAGGAAGAGGGAGGGAAAGGCTGAGGAGGGTGGGGTGAGCCCTGGAGCCAGACCTGAGGCCTGGCAGGAGTAACTGGCTGGAGAGGTTTCTTTGGTGACAGCTGTTGGAAGAGGCCCCAGGGGCAGGCTCCATCGAGCCAAAGCCTGGGACACCTGGGTCCTCTTCACATCTTGGGGGTGCAGAGGACAGGGTATGCATGCGGGGTGGTGCCGGAAGAGCGCCCGCCCGGGCTAGGTGCTCAAGTACTCCTTTCCACCTGTGCCTCCCCAGCCTGGGGACTGCGCGCATGCAGCCGATGAACACAGAAAGCCGAGCACCGAAGAAGTAGAGGCTGGGTGGGCTCCTGAGGGACAAATGCCACTCCCCAAGCCCGACAGGGACTGCATCCTGTCTAGCTATCTGGTCTTCACAAATCCTTTCTGTCAGTGCGGAACACTAGCCCCTGAGATCACTGAGCGGTTTCTTCATCCACCCAAAGCAGGTGTGAGGAGAGGAACCATAGATTGTGTGCTAAAAACTCCAGGATAACCTCCTCAGGGTGTTATTCCGGGTTCTTGTATACCATAGGGTGGAAACAGAATTCTAGATAACTGGCTAGAGAGGCTGCCCCCTTGGGTGCATTAATTAGGAGATTATACCATCCTTAGTCTCTGTGGGCCAATCATGTTAGTGGCTTATTTATAATTGATCGAGGAGGTGACATGGGGCAGAGAAGGGAGGGGGGTATAGAAGCATGAGGACCTCAAAAGCAGCACACAAACACACCCTATACCTCCCCAGCATTCGAAAAGACAGGAAGTGGGGGTGGAGATATGGCCCAGCAGTTAAGAAACTGCTCTTGCAGGTGACCCAGGTTCAGTTCCCAGCACCCTCATGGTGGCTCACAACTGACCATAACTCCAGTTCCCGGGGCTATGATGCCCTCTTCTGTTCCTTTTGCACAATGGGCATGCACATGGTGCCCATACACACACGTAGGCCAACACTCATACACATGACATAAAAACCTAAAACGGAGGATTGAATATAAAGACAGGGAAGGATTTGAACCTTCTTGTGCTGGTGTCAGGGAGGGGTGGGAGGTGAGGGAAGGACTGGGGGTGTGCTAGAGGAAGGAAACCAATATTTCAAATCGTAGGCAAGAGCCTGTGACTCCCTACTTGTAAACCCTCCCTAGTTTATATTCACCCATCACTGTGGTAATGTGGTGTACATAGGAGAGGTGGGATCTGGGAAGTTGGGGATATTTATTACACAACTGAATTTGAGCTCCAGAGATAGGGAAGATGTAGGAAAACGAGGATAGAAGGACCTAATCTGTATCCAGCAGCACTATGTAGGAAGGAACAGCTTTCCTGAAAGGAGGGATACCTACATTATAGTGTCTTAAAAGAGCCACATCCTAGCTGGGCATGGTGGTGCACACCTTTAATCCCAGCACACAGGAGACAGAGGCAGTGGATCCTCTGAGTTTGAGGCCAGCCTGGTCTACAGAGTGAGTTCTGGGACAGCCAGGGCTACACAGAGAAATCCTGTCTCAAACAAAACAAATACACACATACACACAAAATGAAAAAAAAAAACAAAACCAAAAAACAGGGACTAGAGAGTTGGCTCAGAGGTTAAGAGCACTGGCTGGTCTTCCAGAGGTCCTGAGTTCCATTCTCAGCAACCACATGTGGCTCACAACCATGTATAATGAGATCTGGTACCCTCTTCTGACATAATACATGCAGGTAGAACACTGTATGCAAAATAAATAAATAAATAAATAGACGCTTGAATGAGGGAGACTATGGAAGCCTGTGGGGTGGAGGGAATGGCCAGTACACCACAGTAAACACAGCCAGAGGGTGGTCCAGAGAGTTCAGGTAAGTTTTGGAAATAGAAAATATGAACTTCGCCGGGCAGCGGTATGACTCGCCTTTAATCCCAGCACTCCGGAGGCAGAGGCAGGCGGATCTCTGTGAGTTTGAGGCCAACCTGGGCTACAGAGTGAGTTCCAGGAAAGGTGCAAAGCTACACAGAGAAATCCTTTCTCGAAAAACCAAAAAAAAAAAAAAAAAAAAAAAGAAAGAAAGAAAAAGAAAACATGAACTTCAAAGATGATGGTGGGAGCTTTTGGCAAGAACTCAAGAGGGTTTGCTTGTTTTGAGACAAGATCTCTCCATGTCTCACTGGCTGGCCTAGATTTACTGTGTAGACCAGGCTGGCCTCAGTCTCAGAGATCTACCTGTCTCTTGAGTGCTGGGGGTTAAAGGTCTACCACCATGCCAGACCTAAGGTCTTAAGACCCTACCTAGTCTTAAGGTAAGAAAACACTTAAGCCGGGTGGTGGTGGCGCACGCCTTTAATCCCAGCACTCGGGAGGCAAAGCCAGGCGGATCTCTGTGAGTTCGAGGCCAGCCTGGTCTCCAAAGCGAGTTCCAGGAAAGGCGCAAAGCTACACAGAGAAACCCTGTCTCGAAAAACAAAAAAAAAAAAAAAAAAAAAAAAAGAAAACACTTAAATGTGTAATGCTCATGGTTATCCTCACAGGATTTGATGGAACAACACTTCCAGCATCACTGGTAATCTGGGAGCAAGGAGACTGTCCTTTTCTGAGTAAAGTCTTTGCTGCTTCTCCAGCACTCACTAATTCAGTCCTTTGAATGCCACAGGAGGGTGTTATCTGTTGGGCTCTTTCTCTAGGGAGGTGAAGTGAGCAGTGCAAGGAGACACACAGCATGAGGGCCTTCCAGGTGGGGTCAGGAAGGCCTCTTCCGGTGAGGGAGTTCCGCTTCCTTTTCAACCTGTCCAGCTCCCACAGGTCTTTGCTCTTCCTGAAACAGGCAGATTAGAGCAGAGGAAGACAGCTCTGGCTTAAGGGAAAGGCGTGGAGACAGTGGGGCTGGGATACTGGTTTTCACTGACAGCCACAGTTTCTGGAACCCAGAAAGAGGGGAAAGTGGTTGGCCTGGAACTCAGAGACTAACTTGCTTTTGCTTCCCAAGTGTTGATGTTAGGAACACCCTCCACCACACCATGCCTGTATTTATTGATTTCTTTAATTCTGGGTGTGGAGTGGAGGACCGGGTCCCAACAAAATGAGGATGGGAGCAATCGGTGGTATTATGAGGCCTCAGGATATAATAATTGGGGAGTGACTAAAAAAAAATGTAGGACATTGCACATGAACAGAATTTGGTATTCAGGAATCAAGGTATGGGCTGGAGAGATGGTTCAGGGGTTAAGAGTACTGGCTGCTCTTCCAGTGGGCCTGGGTTCCATTCCCAGCACCCACATGGTAGTTTACAACCACCTGTAACTCCAGTTGCAAATGATCTGATGCCTTCCTCTGGCCTCCATGGACATAAGGTATTAACATGGTACATGGGCATATGTGCAGGCAAAATTACTCCTACACATATTAAAAAAAAAAGCTGTGTGTAGTGGTCCACATGTATAATCCGAGGGTTTGGGAAACAGAGCAGGAGGATGGGAGGATGGTGATTTGAGACCAGACTATAAAGAGAGAACTTATCTCAAAATAAAACAAAACGAAAAAACCATTGGGTGTAGTGTCAAACACCTTTAGTCCCAGCACTCAGGAGGCAGAGGCAGCGGATCTCTGAGTTAGAGGCCAGCCTGGTCTACAGAGTGAGTTCTAGGACAGTCAGGGCTACACAGAGAAACCCTGTCTCAAAATCAACAAAATGGTTTAATGGGCTTGAGAGATGGCTCAGTGGTTAAGAGCACATGCTGTTCTTGCAGAGGACCAGAGTTCAATTCCCAGCACCCACCTCCTACACACACACACACACACACACACACACACACACACACACACACACACAAACTAAAATTTTACAAGAGACCCTATCTCAAAACAAAAACAAAAACAAAACCCCCCAAGCAAACAAGTAAAAACAAAACGAGGGTAGCAATTGTGGCACAGTGATGTGCTTCAAGGAGACACATGATAATGTTATGGAATTTCAGCGTTAGGAACATTGACTGGATGGATGCTGCTTACCAATCACAATCCCTTAGCATGCAGGGACCAGCCAGGAGATAGATTATCATTCTCTCTCCTCCTCTCTCCTGAGGCCTCTCCCACTCCTTTTTTCTCCTGTGCTGTGGATCAACCCCGGGGGCCTTGCACACCCTAGGCAAGCACTTTACTAGTGAGTGACAACTCCAGCTCTAGGTGATATCTTTGTTGCTGTTTTCAGACAGTCTCCACTTTAGCCCAGAATGCCCCCAAACTCAGGATCTTCCTGTCTCTGCCTCAAGAGTGCAGGGTTGGAAGGTATGCATCATCAGACCCTGCAGGAGATTAGCTTGATAACCCTTCTCTTATAAATTCTCTAGATCAGTGGTTCTCAACCTGTGGGTAGTGACCCCTTTGGGGGTCTGAATGACCCTTTCACTGGGGTCGCCTAAGACCACCAGAAAACACAGATATTTACATTACAATTCATAACAGTAGCAAAATTTAGTTATGAAGTAGCAATGAAAATAATTTTATGGTTGGGGGTCACCACAACATGAGGAGCTGTATTAAAGGGTCGCAGCATTAGGAAGATTGAGGACCACTGCCCTAGAGGGACCACCTCCCCAGACTTCTGTGGGGGAATGTGATCTCTTCTGAGAGCTAAGTTTGGATTCATTCAGTTTTCTACGACAGGACATTTAGGAAATAGTGGTGAGCAGTAATTCTTTGACCAGATACTTTTATATTGTATCATGGTCTCTTTGGTTGTTTAATGCTTCTTCTTCTCTCTCTCTCTTTTTTTTTTTTTTTTTTTTTTGAGCTGAGGACTGAACCCAGGGCCTTGCACTTGCTGGGCAAGCGCTCTACCACTGAGCTAAATCCCCAACCCTAATGCTTCTTTTAAAAGTATTGATTTACTGGTGCCCTGTTAGCCCAGTTGGGTAGAGCATGGGTGTTGATAATAATATTTATTTGAGACTTGTTTCTACCGAAGCCCAGGCTGGTCTTGAATTTGCTGTGTAGGGGAGTATGGCCTTGAACTCTTGATCATCTTGCCTTCTGAGTGCTGGGATTACAGACATGTGACACCGTTCCCAGCTGTTTACGTTTCTTGCAGGAAGGCACCTGTGTCTTTGCATTGCCAGTTGTACCAGCTTGTACCTTGCTCAGTACTGTCAAAAGTATGTTGAATGAACACGAGTAATAGTGAGTAGAGAGAGAGCAAGGCTCAGAGCTTGGTGTTATAGAGGACCCTCAGTTCACGAGGTGATGATGGGATATCCATCCATAGGGACTGCCTGGACTTGAGAGAGGCAGTGGAGAGGACTTCCGGGATGTTGAGAAATAGTTACTGGATGGGGGTTTATAATCGTATGGGATGTTCTGGGTCAGTTAAAGTTGATGCAAGTTTTTCATCTAGTCAGCATATTATTTGTTTGATTTTACACAAAATTTCAGAGCTGGAGGTAAGCATCTAGAATAATCCTGGGTTCTGATTGGACTGGATGGGGCTCTAGGTTGGCCCTCTGTTCCTGAGTGTCTGCAGATGGTGAGCTAGGGAGCCCAAGGTGCTGAACACTGAGAGACTTCTGGCCAGAATACTCCTTTTGCCCAGAAAGGGAATAAGGTATGTGCTAATGGGGGCGGGGACAGGGCAGTCAGTAGTTTGCCACACCCTCTCTGCTCTTGGGTGTTGGGAGAGACTGACAACTTGTAGAGATGGGGGAGGTTGTGAATATTATGGGATGTCTGGCCAGAAGACCTGTGCGAGGTGGTGGAGTGCAGCAGAAGTATTATGGGATGTGGCACTGGGTTGCGTTGGGAATATTCTGGTATCATGGGCTTCTTGCAATTAGGGGATGTCCGAGTAGATGGAGTAAATGATGGGACGTTTCCCCAATGTTAGGAGAGGGGAGCTTTAGATGCCCATTGTGGGGTGACAGCAGAGCGGCTGGTCATTAGTGAGTTTCTCTTTGATAGGGAGGAGTGTAATTTATGGGCCATGGAGCTAGAAGGAGACTAGGAGGGCTGGGGGTGGTGATGTGAGCATCTAGAGTCTAGACCCTGTGCGCAGGGGCTGAGGGCAGCTCTAGGGGGTTGCCTATTATGGGCTATCAGTACAGAAAGTGGGAGACTGATTATTACGGGATGTGCGTGGGAGGAGGCCGAGTGTCCGTTGTTGTAGTGTGGGGTGGGTGAGTTTCTGACAATCATGGGATATCAAACTGGGGGTGGATGAAGGGTGGTTATTATGGGATGTTAGTGGGGGATGGGGTTGAGTATTATGGGATATGAGGCTGAAGTGCTGGGAGGGGTGCTTATTATGGGATGGCCAAGGGGAGGGAGGGGTAACGAGTTATTATGGGATGTTAGCAGTAGGGCCAAGAGTGAAGAAGTTGGCAAAGAGTGGTTATTATGGGATATCTGAGGTGGGGAGCAGGTTTAGTTTGTGAA
The DNA here is from genome assembly GCF_949786415.1 of Peromyscus eremicus. Lineage (NCBI taxonomy): Eukaryota > Metazoa > Chordata > Mammalia > Rodentia > Cricetidae > Peromyscus > Peromyscus eremicus. The sequence continues at coordinate 135,105,283 of NC_081418.1, forward strand.
AGGTCTGCACTCTATGTCAGTAGCCCCCGGGCATATATATGCATGGAGTGTTGGGGGCGGGGTGTGTGTATGTGGGGTGTCCGTGTGTATTATGGGATGGCCAGGAGGTGGGCGGTTGCCCGGGTGACGCGCGCGCGCGCTCGACGGGGGCGTGGCCAATGGTTGCCTGAGCGACGAGGGGGCGGGGGTTGCCCGGGAGACCTAGGGAGGAGGGTGGCGGTAGTGGAGGGGGGGGGTTGGAGTTGGTTGAGGTTATTATGGGCTGTCCGTGGGGGGGCGGGGCCTGTGCGGTGGGATTTCCCGGCCGGTGTTTCGGGCCCTTTAAGAGGCGCCGCCGGAGCCGGAGCCATTTTCCCCCCTTCGGCCGCGGCGAGGAGGAGCCGGAGCGGGAGTGACACCGGCGAGACCCAGCGCGACCTGAGGCGGCTCTCGGGTGAGGGGAGCGCGAGGCTCCGGGAGAGACGTCCCTCACGGCCCGACACCATCCCGGGGGGTCACCCCGTCACCTGTCCCGTCCTCAGGCGGCCCGCGGCCCGCAGGCCGGCCCCCGGCCCGGGGCGCGGACCCCTTCCCCGGCCCCTGAGGCGCCCGGGCTGCCCCGAGGCGGCGCCCTGCCCTGAGGGAGCCGTGCTCCCCGCGCCCCTCTCCCGGGCCCGGCCTCCCACAATGCCGGGCGCCCGCCCCTCGCCCTTCGCTCGCCGGCCCCCCGGGACACGTGGCCCGGCCCCCTTCTCGGGGGGGAGCTCGCCTTCCGCCGGGGTCCCGACTCGCGGGGACCCCGGAGCGCCCGGGCCTCCACGCCCCCCGGTCCCCGGCGTTCCGGAAGAGAGCCCGGGTTGTCCCGGAGGACAGCCTTTGGAGAGCTGCCCTGTCTGGGGACCGGCCCCTCCCCGGGCCCCGAGAGGCGCCCCCCCCACCCCCAAGTGACCTTGTGTCCCCGGGCACCGGCCGCCTCCCCTGACCCCCTCTGCGCCTCGCCGCTCGGGTCCCCCTCCCCGGTCACTCGGGGGGCTCAGTCTAGCCCAGCCTGTCCCCTCCCCACCATGCACCAGCCTGACCTCGGGGCGCGGGGGGGGGGCATCGCTCCCGCTTCTGGGGGGGGGGCTTCTGCTGGGGAGCCGGCTCCCGGGCTGTCCCCGAGGAGTGTGGAACTAAGTTCAGCCTGAGTGGTTCGGGTGCTCGCCTAGGGTGGCAGGGCCGGGGGGGGGGGGGGCGGAAAGAGCGGGTGGGGGAGGGGGACTGCGCGTCACTCACTGTTCTCCCCCCCCCCTCCCCCGCACAGTGACTCGGGCCAGTGTCGAGGGCCCCAGGCCGCAGGCAGGAGCAGCTGGGCCAATTCCCTGGCCGGGGAGCGGAAGGGGATGGCGTCGGGCCTGGGCTCCCCGTCCCCCTGCTCAGCGGGCAGTGAGGAGGAGGATATGGATGCACTTCTGAACAACAGCCTGCCCCCACCCCATCCAGGTAACATCTTCCCAGAGGGCCCAGGCCGGGAAGGAGGTGTTTGATCTTTCCTGGAGACTTGTGTGAGGCTGGGTGCGCTGCTTGTCTCCTCCTGTGTAGGGAGCCCAGGGCGGAGGGGCATCCGAAGGGAGTGGTTCTCTTCTGCGGAGCTCTAGTGGGTTGTGCAGGGGGGGAGTGCGGGGGCGGGGGGGGGGAGGTGGAAGCCATGTGCCTCTTGGGCACCGCGGACCCAGATGTAAGCTGGCTGTACTCAAGGCTGTCTGGAATACTCCGCAGTTCCCAGTTGAGGGAGCTCTCTGGGTTAGCAGGCATTACCTTGAGCGGGTTCTTAGGAGTGCAGGTGGCTGGGACTCTCTCGGAGACTCTGGTGGTGACATGGTGGGGTGAGTTAAGATTTCTGTTGTAGGAGCCCAGCCTGGCATCTGGGATCTCGCGGAAAAGAAAGCCGGAGTGCTGGTTGTTCTCTGTCCGATTATTTTTAGCTTGTGATCAGTTACCGGTTTTCTGCGCTGTTCAAGAGTGTGAAGTTTGAATCTCGCTCCTTACCGGATCTAGAGAACTTTGAGTTAGGCAGATTATTGGAATTTTTTGAGTGGGGAAGGGATTGGGGGACTAGGGGAGGGGCAGTAGCCTAGTAAGGAGAGGCAGAGGGAAGGAAGGGACTTCTCCCCTGGAGTGGACATAATCCTCCTGGCTTCTTTCCTAGAGGCTTGGGTCACTGAGGTAGTTCGGGGTCTGGGTTGGTGGTGTGAGGTGTTTGTGTGGGTGTGTTACAGGGTTTGCACTATCAGTGTTTTGGGGTGGCTCCCTTGACTGGCTAAACCCGTAGAGTTATAACCAGCCTGCCTGAGTGCTTGTCCTCAAGTGATGGTTGATGTCATGCTTATAAGTGGATATCTTCTCTTGTCTCCTTATTCAGAGTCCCTTGTTAATACACCTATTGGTTTATTTGACTCTAGTTCACTTAAAAAGATTAAAATTTAAATGAAAAAAAGCCAGCCCCTCCCCACCAGCACCATTTCTTTATGCTCCCCACCCCACCCTATTCTGGAGCCTGGTGGTCCCGGGCTTTTTGGTGGTGGTTGTTTTTGGTTTTGTATTTTTTTCGAGACAGATTTTCTCTGTGTAACAGTCCTGGTGTCTGTTTTGTAGAGCAGGCTGGCCTCGAACTCACAGAGATCCTTCTGCCTCTGCCTCCCTAGTGCTGGGCTTGAAGGCATTCACCACCACCACCATGGCCTGGCCTGTTTTTGTTTTTTATGACATAGTTTTCACTTCTGCCTTTTCCTTAGATCCAACTCAATTTTGAGGTATCCAGGAGAAATGCTTTTTCAAATTTGCCCCCCCCCCCTTTTGAAACAGGGTTTCTCTGTGTAATTTTGGTGCCTGTATCTCGCTCTGTAGCCCAGGCTGGCCTCCAACTCACAGAGATCCACCTGGCTCTGCCTCCTGAGTGCTGGGATTAAAGGTGTGCGCCTGGCTTTTTTTTTTTTTTTTTTTTTGGTTTTTCGAGACAAGGTTTCTCTCTGTATCCTTGGTTGTCTTGGAACTCATTCTGTAGATCACACTGGCCTCCAACTCACAGAGATCAGCCTGCTTCTGCTTCATTGGGATTAAAGGGGTGTGCCACCACTGCCCAGCAAATTTGACATTTTCTAACTTAGAATTTTTCATTTCAGTCTGAGACCATTTAAGAGAACTGATATTCTTGATATCTTTGGCCGCAGGGGTGAGGGACTTAGATTTGCATCTCATCATCTAGGTGTAAGGCTGCAGTTTTCTGTGCCCTGATGGGGTGGTGGCGGGGGGGGGGGGGGGGGCGGGGGGGGGGGAAGGCTTACTTTTCCTTCATACTCCTCGTGAGGGGCAGTAACCCGTTGGTCTAGGGCTTCCCTCCCAAGTTGAGTGTGAGCTATTCAGGCTCAGTGTGAACTCTGCCCCAATGTGTAGCATGACCCAGTTTTTCCTCTTGACACACCCAAAATGCCCCTTTCCCAAATCTCCCTCTTATCTCGTGCAGTGGTCGCTTGCCATTTCAGCATGGGACTTGCCCGAGGAGTTTAAGGGTTGTATGTGCCTGGAATGGTGTCTTCTCTGCCTCCATGGACTTGTCCTTATCTCTGCGCTCTAGGCAAGATGAAGAAGGGACATGTAGCAGATTAAGGGGTGGTGTAGGGGTTATGGGGGCGAAGCCCTTAAGAAAATGATTGTTTGGGAACGAGAGGGGCCTCCTAACCTCTGACTTGATCCTGGGAAGTGTGAAAATGGGAGGCCTGTGGTGCTTTGTACAGCCTTAGGATCTGTCTAACTTCAGAAGGGCAGAACTAGAGTCATTTTAGGGCTACTTCTGGGGCTCATGAGCTAAGAGTGTGTGTGGAATGGAAGAGAACATGTCGTTAGCCACTGTTCTCTTGGTCCTACTACTTTTGTGCAGTCTCAGCATGATCTCTATATGCTGGATAATATTCTTGTTGGATGATGAGGGAGCTGAGCTTCGAGACTGGTTGTGGGCTCCATTCCTCAAGCTAAAGCTTTTGGAGACCTTCAAGGGAAGAAGGTCATAGGGTTTGATAACCTCCACTGAGCCCTTGTTCAATCTTGGTTGTAATGTCTTAAAAAATGATGATTGAGTGAGGAATGCAGTCTTTCAAATAGTGCTGTCTTGGTTTGCTTGCCTGGGACATCAGGGTGACCTCTTACAAACTGTGTCATCCTTGAGTAGGTGTAGAGATCATTAGCTGTGGACCTGGGGCCAGGTCATCATTTGGGAAGTTTTCTTTGAGGGTACTCTTTGCTCTGTGTACTTCTGTCGGCTCCACCCCCTGCCCGCCACTTCCTGTCTGTCCTATGTTGGCACTGGGTGCCCTGGGCTGGCTTCTGCGGTCAGGAGCCATTTTCCTTCTCTTCAGTGGGTGAGGCGCTCCCTTCTCTCTCCTCCCTTCCCTACTCCCCCCTTCTTGGGCGGGGGTGGCTTGGGAAGAGAGCGAGAAGAGGGAGGAGGGAACTGGGAGCTGGTGTACATGTCTGGTACAAAGAAAGCTCCCTGGCAGCTCTCTCCCTCTTTGCCCCTTTCTACCTATCCTTGCCCAGGAGCCCCAGTGTTACCCAGGCTTTGTGTGTTCTTGTAGCCAGAGAAGGAGGTGGAGCCAGATGGGAGGGGGGTTGGGAAGGGGAGATGGTGACAGCTGGGCTGATTCCGGGCCCCTAGGGAGAGGAGTCGCCTGACCCAGGAGAAAGCTGGGAAGAAACAGTAGGGCTAGAGATGGAGAAAGGAGACTGGGAATGGATATGAAGTTGAACTGGAAACTCTGGTGGTTTTGAACAGTGATAATCCCGAAGGGCTTTGATACTGGTGTGATTTCTTAGACCCTGAACCTGGTATTTGATCTGGGGTGGAGGGGTGAGGATGGAGTTTGTGTTTAGTGCCTTCTGGTTATGCTTCCCCCACCCCTGTCCTATGGGCTGTTTGGCCACTTGAGGGAGACCTGGATCCAGTTCTCTTACTTGCTGAGTTCCAGGCAGCTCGATTAAGCAGTGTGGTGAACACAGAAGGTGGCTACAGTGATGAGAGGAGCTAGGGGCCTGGACAGCTGCCCGAGGTGGGCCTGCTCTAGCCTGGCAGGCCTGTGTCGGGATCTACAGCTCTCTTTGTGTTTGTGCCTGGGCATCCGCTCCCTTCTGTGTGCTTACTGTAACAGTTCTTTCTCTTCAGGGGAATCTGGGACGAGAGGTGGGGAGAGACAGTCTAACCCTCTGGATTAGGTCCTCACCTTTCGCTGTTGCTCTGTTTCTCATCTGCCACACTTTGCCAAATGTGTGTAGACAATGAAGAAGACCCAGAGGAGGATTTATCAGAAGCGGAGACTCCAAAGCTCAAGAAGAAAAAAAAGCCTAAGAAACCTCGAGACCCTAAAATCCCTAAGAGCAAGCGCCAAAAAAAGGAGGTGAGTGGGTGACTGAATGTTCTGGGGAGTGAGAGAAAGATGGAGGTGCTCCAAGACGGTTGTGGGCCTGAGGGCCTTTTTCCTTCTGGAGCCGTGGGTCAGGTCCTGGGATGGGCTCAGGACTGTCCTGAGGTCAGCATGTGTGTAGCATGTATGTCGTCTCCCTCTCCCCTTCCCTGCTCCAGCGTTTACTCTTGTGCCGGCAGCTGGGGGACAGCTCTGGGGAGGGGCCCGAGTTTGTGGAGGAGGAGGAAGAGGTCGCTCTGCGGTCAGACAGCGAAGGTAGTGACTATACCCCTGGCAAGAAGAAGAAGAAGAAGCTCGGACCTAAGAAAGAGAAGAAGAGCAAGTCCAAGCGGAAGGAGGAGGAAGAGGAGGAGGAGGATGATGATGACTCCAAGGTGCCTAGACCTCTGTCCTGGCCTCTTTCCTGCTAGAGCCTGCCCCTTGTTCTCAGATACATTCCTGCCCTTTAGAACCCCATCTATCTCTCCGTGGAGTTTCGAGTACTTCCTCTAGGTCTCCTGTACCCTGCTCTTGCAAGCCATAGTTTCAACTCGCATTCTCTTAGCAAGTGTGGGCAGGAGGAGGCAGGTTCTTCTTGACTGTGTTCTCTCTGCAGGAACCGAAATCATCTGCCCAGCTTTTGGAAGACTGGGGCATGGAAGACATTGACCATGTGTTCTCAGAGGAAGATTACCGTACCCTCACCAACTACAAGGCTTTCAGCCAGTTTGTCCGGTAAATCAGGAGGATCTTGGGATGTGGAAAGGGAGGAGATTCCTTCTAGAATTTCTTTTTGTTTCCTTTTCTCTTTTATTTTTATACATGGCCGTCTTTCTTATTCTTGTCCACTTCTCTACCAGACCCCTAATTGCTGCTAAAAACCCCAAGATTGCTGTCTCCAAGATGATGATGGTCTTGGGTGCAAAGTGGAGGGAATTCAGTACCAATAACCCCTTCAAGGGCAGCTCTGGAGCTTCGGTGGCGGCTGCAGCTGCAGCAGCTGTGGCTGTGGTGGAGAGCATGGTGACGGCTACTGAAGTCGCACCCCCCCCTCCCCCTGTGGAGGTGCCTATCCGCAAGGCCAAGACCAAGGAGGGCAAAGGTGAATGGAGTTGAATGAAGAGTCCAGGGTGGGCTTGGGAAGTCTAAAGACAGCATAGGAATGCTGGATCGCCCCTAAGGGAGGTGGCAGGAGGCAGGGGTGAGCCTCAGATTTAGAAGGCAAGGCAGAGTTGAGCAAGCTTAGGTGAAGACTTGGTTCTCCCATCACTCGCCTTGTGATGGACATTTGGCTGTATCCTGACTTTAGGTCCCAATGCTCGGAGGAAGCCCAAAGGCAGCCCTCGAGTGCCTGATGCCAAGAAGCCTAAACCCAAGAAAGTAGCTCCTCTGAAAATCAAGCTGGGAGGTTTCGGCTCCAAGCGTAAGAGATCCTCGGTGAGAGCCTGGCTCATCCCACTGGGGGAAGAGGGAGCTGTGTGGTGGAGAAGGATGTTGCTTTCTGTCAGGTACATAAGAATGTGGGGTATTATTCCTCAGGCACGTGTGACCAGGCTCCCTCTGGGCAACTCTTGCTGGGGTTCTTTACCATTCTTTCCTTGGCCTGGGCTTTAAAAAACCCTTGTTTTCTCGTTTTTTCCAGAGTGAGGATGATGACTTAGATGTCGACTCTGACTTCGATGATGCCAGCATCAATAGCTACTCTGTTTCGGATGGTTCTACCAGCCGCAGTAGTCGGAGCCGCAAGAAGCTCCGGACCACTAAAAAGAAAAAGAAAGGTGTGTTTCTTTTCTGTGCTTAGGGGATGGGACAAGGTGGGAATGGCCAGGGAGAATCTCCCTTAGGAGATAAGGGTGGGGGAGGAGGTTTTGTTCTAATAATTGGGCTTTCCCTCTTCCTTGCCCAGGCGAGGAGGAGGTGACTGCTGTGGATGGTTATGAGACAGACCACCAGGACTATTGTGAGGTGTGCCAGCAAGGCGGTGAGATCATCCTGTGTGACACCTGTCCCCGAGCCTACCATATGGTGTGCCTGGACCCAGACATGGAGAAGGCCCCCGAGGGCAAGTGGAGCTGCCCACACTGTGTGAGTACCTGGCTACTGGGACCCCTGGGAAGGTACCCCTAAGGGCAAGGGTGGGGGGATGAGTTTCTTTGGGCCTGGGTGGAAATAGAAATGGCAATGTCCTTGGCTGTCAGCTTTGAGAAACATCTAAAGGCACAATGGCTTTAGTAGGTTCTGGCTTGGGGTGGGGGTGGGTGGTAATAATCTGATCTCCGGTTCTTTATTTCAGGAGAAGGAGGGCATCCAGTGGGAGGCTAAAGAAGACAATTCTGAGGGTGAGGAGATTCTTGAAGAGGTTGGGGGAGACCCAGAAGAGGAAGATGACCACCATATGGAGTTCTGTCGAGTCTGCAAAGATGGCGGGGAGCTGCTATGCTGTGACACCTGCCCTTCTTCCTACCATATCCACTGCCTGAACCCCCCGCTGCCAGAGATCCCAAATGGCGAATGGCTCTGTCCCCGTTGTACTGTAAGTGACGGGAGCGAGGGTGGGAGATGGGCGCAGTATCCCATAATAGCACAGGGTTTGCTCTCCTGTAGGCATTGTGAGGCTGAGGCTGGGGCAGGGTCATTGGAGACCTACACATTTTCTAGCTGAGACAGGAATTTCTTTTTTTTCTCAATTAGTCTTGGGACACCATCTCCTGTGTAAACATAGAGTTAACTGAATAGAGGAGGTAGTGCCCTGGCAGTCCTTTTAAGCAGGATGAAGTACTGTTCTACTTCAGTCATTCCTATTTCTTTCTTTTTTTTTTTTTTTTTCCTTTTTGGTGTTTTGAAGTGATGTCTTATTACATAGTCCAGGCTGGCCTTGAACTTACTATATGTATAGCTCAGGCTGGCCTTCAATTCATGGTTATCTCCTGAGTGTTGGGAATATAGGTGTGACCCCTACACGTGGTCTTGTCCTTAAAAACTTTAATTTTGGGAGCTGGATTAAGAGCAATTGATACTCTTGCAGGACCCTGTTTTGTTTTGTTTTTATATATGTCCTGCCTGTCCTGGAACTTACTCTGTAGACCAGGCTGGCCTTGAACTCAGAGATCTACTTGCCTCTGCCTCCTGCCTGCCTGCTGCACTGAGGTCTCTTCCCCTTCCCCTTCCCATCAGTTCTTTGTTCCTCTTTAATAGTGTTGTATCTACTTTTATGTCCTCTGTACGTACATGATTTTCTGTATCGGTAAATTTAGGACTCAAAGATCAGAGAGAACTAGACTTTGTAAGACCGACTTCATTTGCCTGTATGACTGCCGTTCTTATTCATTTTCCTGTCAGTGACATAGCCTTGTTCTTTATAGCTGAAAAGAATTGCATTGTATAATATACCACATTTTCTTCCTTCCTCTGTTGATGAACACCTGGGGTGGTCCCATAGCTTAGCTCTTGTACACAAGCTCTGCAATATTTTTTTTTGAGTCAAGGAACTCATTATATAGCCCAAGCTGGCCTTGAACTCATGCTGTCCTACCTCATCTTCCTGAGTATTAGGAGTAAAGCTCAGGTTACTGTGCCCAGCTTCATTTAGTCTGGATGTCTTGCCTCAATTCTTCGTAACTTAGGCTGTTCGAGAGCCTATTTACTTACTGCCTTTAAGTTGCTTAAGATGGAGAATTGCTTGGCTCTCGTTCTGTGAATTTTCTATGCCTATCTATTCTGGGTTATTGTTTAAAGTATAGCTCCTTGGCTTTTTTTTTTAAGCTCTGATGATATCCAGAAAGGGAGAGAAAATTCTAGTGTTCTTTACCTAGGGAGGGTCATGGAGTTAGGTTTTATTTGAAATGAAGTCTTAATGACTCATTGACAAGATTAAAGTTGTGGGCTTGTCTACTAATTTGTTTTTAATTATTTAAATTTTTTTTGATAGGGTCCCACTTTTAGCCCTGGCTAGCCTGAAATCCACTGTGTAAAACAGATAGGGTGGTCTCCAATGAACAGAGATCTACCTACCTCTGCCTCCCCTGTGCTGGTGTCAAAGACGTAGGTCACCAGGCTCCCTGTGTAGTTTTTTTTTCTTTTTTCTTTTTTTTTTTTTTTTTTCCGAGACAGGGTTTCTCTGTGTAGCTTTGCGCCTGTCCTGGAACTTACTCTGTAGCCCAGGCTGGCCTTGAACTCACAGAGATCCGCCTGCCTCTGCCTCCCGAGTGCTGGGATTAAAGGCGTGTGCCACCACCGCCCGGCTCCCTGTGTAGTTTTTAATTTTATTTCCTGGGCATGATGGTACATTAATTATCTAGCAGAGGTAGAGGCAGTAAGACCTCTGTGAGTTTAAGGTCGGTCTGGTCTATATATTGAATTCCAGGCCAGCTAGGGCTCTACAGTGAGACTTATATCTGAAAAGTAAATGTGTGTCTGTGTGTGTGTCTGTGTCTGTGTGTGTGTGTGTGTGTGTGTGTGTGTGTGTGTGTATGTGTATTGTGTATGCACATGTATGTGCAGGGGTCCAGGCCACTGTGTGCCTAAGGCCAGGAGAGCAGCAGTGTTCTACTCTATTACTCTATCTTATTCCTTTGAAAAGAATCTTACTAAATAAATTTTACTAAACCTGGAGCTAGGCTGGCAGCTAGCAAGCTCCCGTGATCCTTGGGTCTGCTCCCATGGCACTGGGGTTACAGGTGTATGTGACTGTGTGGCTTTCTATGTGGGTGCTGGGGATTTGTTTTATGATGGGTGTTTTGCTGTATGTATGTATGCACACTATGTGTATTCAATGAGAGAAGAAGGTATTGTGTCTCCTGTTACTGGAGTTACAAATGGTTGTTATCCACAATGTGAATGTTGGGAATCAAATCTGGTTGCTCTGGGAGACCAGCAAGTCTCATCTCTACAAATGCTAGCCATTTCATTCATGTTCTCATCCTTGTGCAACAAGTGCTATTACCCATTCACCCATAAACATTACTGTTTATTCATTCTTGGGGAATTTCATATATCTCCCTGTACTTTTTAATTGAGAGAAACTGGTCTCTTTTTCAGTGTCCAGCTCTTAAGGGCAAAGTGCAGAAGATCCTAATTTGGAAGTGGGGCCAGCCACCGTCTCCCACACCAGTGCCTCGGCCTCCAGATGCTGATCCTAATACCCCCTCTCCGAAACCCTTGGAGGGGCGGCCGGAGAGACAGTTCTTTGTAAAATGGCAAGGCATGTCTTACTGGCACTGCTCCTGGGTATCAGAACTGCAGGTAAGCCTGGGACAGGCTGTATGTGGGGCGACCCTGCAGAGGCAGTGAGAAAAGAGCCGTGTGAGTAGGGGCCGGAGGAGCTCCAGGGTGGTTTACTATCTCTTTCTGCTCCCAGCTGGAGCTGCACTGTCAGGTGATGTTCCGAAACTACCAGCGGAAGAATGATATGGACGAGCCACCTTCTGGGGACTTCGGTGGAGATGAAGAGAAGAGCCGAAAGCGAAAGAACAAGGACCCTAAGTTTGCAGAGATGGAAGAGCGCTTCTATCGCTATGGAATAAAGCCAGAGTGGATGATGATCCACCGAATCCTCAACCACAGGTACCTGTTTGGCTCCCTGGAGGTAGTGTACCCACGGGGGGCTCTCACTAAAGGGGCTAAGAGAGTGGACATTGCCATTGACTTACTGCGCTCAGGAGACATTCTTCTGTAATTCAGTGACGAAGTCCTGGAATTTGGTCCGTAGGAGAGTATAAAGTAGAGAGAGATTAGTGATCCAAAGACAGATATTATTGAGGCTCTGAATACACGTGGATTCTGGCAGATTTAGAATGGTTTTATTGTTTTTTTTTTTTTTTTTTTTTTTTTTTTTTTTCCAGTTTTTCGAGACAGGGTCTCTCTGTGTAACTTTGGAGCCTGTCCTGGAACTCACTCTGTATCCCAGGCTGGCCTCAAACTCACAGAGATCTACCTGCCTCTGCCTCCAGAGTGCTGGGATTAAAGGCGTGTGCCACCACCGCCCGGCCAGTTTTGTCAGTTTTTAAGAGCAAGGCTGATTGAGGAGGTGAGGAAAGTTGCTTTCTGGCTCTGAGGAGTTTTTCTTTATTGACCTTGTAGTGTGGACAAGAAGGGCCATGTTCACTACTTAATCAAGTGGCGAGACTTACCCTATGATCAGGCATCTTGGGAGAGTGAGGATGTGGAGATCCAGGACTACGACCTGTTCAAGCAGAGCTACTGGAATCACAGGTAGGCAATGGGAGGAAAGAGCTGAGGTGCTCTCTTGAGAGGACCCCTTGGCATTGTGGTGGTTTCATTCCTAGGGAGTTAATGAGAGGTGAGGAAGGACGGCCGGGCAAGAAGCTCAAGAAAGTGAAGCTTCGGAAACTGGAGAGGCCTCCGGAGACCCCAACTGTTGATGTGAGTTGGAGTGGCAGAGGAAGGACATCATTTGTTGGGTGGGCAGTGTGTCTTGCCTGCTGCAGTCTCATGGTGCAGCTCCAAGTCATCCTGCAGATGGCTGTAGCTCAAATGCTCCCTCTGCACAGGTCTGTAAATCAGAAAACACTGTGATTTCTTTCTTTCTTCACCATTAGGAAAAACCCACAGAAGAGATTGTATATGATGACAAAGCATTATCTAGGGAGTGGTCTTATACACAAGGGCTTATTTATTTATTTGAGAAAGGCAGAGTCTCTTGTAGCTGAGGCTGGCCTAGAACTCCTGATCTTCATGTCTCCACACCTCCCAAGTGCTTTGATTACAGGTGTGTCCCACCATCACACCAAGCTCCCTTGCAGATCTAGCGGAATTAGTGTATTATTAGTGAGTCTTTAATTTTCATATTTTTTAGTGCTCTGTTTATTATTTGAATAACATTGGTGTTTTGCCTGCATGTATGTCTCTATGAGGGTGTCAGATTTTGGACTGTGAGCTTCCATGTGGTTGCTGAGAACTGAACCCTGGTCCTCTGGAGGAGCAGCCAGTGCTCTCAACCACTGAGCCATCTCTCCAGCCCTTGGTTTTCATATTGAACTCAGTTCTTCAGTTTCAGCTTCTGAAGTAGGAGCATTATAGGCAGGTGCTACCGTGCCTGGCTTCCTTAAGGGTTTTGTTGTTGTTTTTCTTTTAGCTTCCGGGGGGAAAAATCTAGTGAGGACATGAGAAGGAGGAAGTAGCCACTGTCTTCCTCAATTCTTCACCAGCTCTTGTATTCTCTCTCATCCTTTAGCCAACAGTGAAGTATGAGCGACAGCCAGAGTACCTGGATGCCACAGGTGGCACTCTGCACCCCTACCAAATGGAAGGCTTAAACTGGCTGCGCTTCTCCTGGGCTCAGGGTACTGATACCATCTTGGCTGATGAGATGGGCCTTGGGAAAACTGTGCAGACCGCAGTCTTTCTCTATTCCCTCTACAAGGAGGTAAGAATGGCAGAGATGTTAGTGTTTGTGTGGGTGTTTTGTGATTATATTCTTTTCTTGTGCTTGGAGGAGAGGGAGGAAGGGAAGAAGGTAGTTTCACTCTGAACACTGCTGAGGGACAAGAAGACACAGGTCTGGCGGTGGAAATTTTTTTTCCTTAAAATTGTATTTGTGTGGGTGTTTTACCTGCTTGTATGTCTGTGCACCACCTGTGTACAGTGCTTGTGGAGGCCGGAAACTGGACACACTGAGCTATCATCTGGGTCCTGGGATCTGAACGGGGGCCCTCTGCAAGAGGAGCCTGTGCTCTTAGCCAGTGAGAGACCCTACAGTGGGACTGTTATGGGAGTGGAGCCATGGTAGACTTAGTGTGTCTGTCCTGGGGGATATGGAATGCATGTGTTTTGAGGTCAACAGAATTGTGGGTGGACTTAGTGGTAGGGAAAGTCTTGGTGGATGAGTTTGGCATTGTCAAGGTGGGCTGTTAATTTTTGGAAAAGAGAGGGTCAGACAGCTTTTGTAAAGGAGAACGATGGTGGGGCAGGGGTGCAGGTGTCAGACCTCAGCTTCACTGAGGGTCAGGGAGAGAGGTGGAGTCGTGTTTAGGATGATGGGCTCTTAGCCCTGATTCTGCCTGCTTTCTTCCTCCTAGGGTCATTCCAAAGGCCCCTTCTTAGTGAGTGCTCCTCTTTCTACCATCATCAACTGGGAGCGAGAGTTTGAGATGTGGGCTCCCGATATGTACGTGGTAACCTATGTGGGTGACAAGGACAGCCGTGCTATCATCAGGGAGAATGAGTTCTCCTTTGAAGACAATGCCATTCGTGGTGGCAAGAAGGCCTCCCGAATGAAGGTATCTCAGTGTGGGGAGGAAGAGGGTACTGTTTGAGAGGGAGTCACTGGTTTGGGCTTAGTTTGCTGCCTCACCAGGTCTCTGGGTAAGGCAGAAGGGTAACTCTGGGAGCAGGGAAAGCCCACCTGTCCCTGGCTGTGCTGATATTGGAGGAGTGGACCAGTAATAAATAATCAACTCATCTTTATGCAGAAAGAAGCATCTGTGAAATTTCATGTTCTGCTGACATCCTATGAATTGATCACCATTGATATGGCCATCTTAGGTTCTATTGATTGGGCCTGCCTTATTGTGGATGAAGCCCATCGTCTGAAGAACAATCAGTCTAAGGTGAGAAGGGAGGGAGGTGATAGTCTCCAGTTTTAGTCTTTTGGGAGCATCATCTCTTTGAAAGAAACCTACGTAGAGAAGAAAGGAAAAATGGTCTGTTTCCTTCCTTACCTGTGGTAGCAGTTCTGTGGCCAGGCCTTTAAGAATGATGCCAGCCATAAGAGACTTAATTTCACTGGACAGTGAAACAGCTTGGGATTCTGTAGAGATACATTGGTGCCCTGATTTCTTGAATTTCATCTCTCTCCTCCAGTTCTTCCGAGTTTTGAATGGTTACTCACTACAGCACAAGCTGTTGCTCACTGGGACTCCACTACAAAACAATCTGGAGGAATTGTTTCATCTGCTCAACTTTCTCACCCCTGAGAGATTCCAGTAAGTGTGTTTATCATAGTCAGTCCATGATTATCTTAATTCTTCTTGTTGCCCATCTCCTATATTGCTTTCCTTCCTTCGTTTCTCCCTCTCCAATGACTTTCTTTTTTTCCTGAAGCAATTTGGAAGGCTTCTTGGAGGAGTTTGCTGACATTGCTAAAGAGGACCAGATTAAAAAACTACATGACATGCTCGGGCCTCATATGTTGCGGCGGCTCAAAGCTGATGTATTCAAGAATATGCCATCCAAGACAGAACTGATTGTGCGTGTGGAGCTGAGCCCTATGCAGAAGTGAGTGTGAAGTGTAGAAGCACAAATTCAGTCTTGTAATACAGTTAGACATCTGTCATTTTGCCAAGGGTTTCTCCCATATAGCTCCTAGGCATCTGGTGACAGGAGCAGGCAGAGCCTGAAGAAACTTGAGACCTGGGAGCTGGAGTTTGTAGTTCTTAGTTATACCTTCCAGTGTCTTAACGACCGTGTGGCTAGTGCTTGTTAGCTTAGCTCCACAGTGAGGAAGGTTGGAAAGATGATCTCAGGCTGTTGGGTTGCATCATTAGTCATTTAAAGACTGGAGTCCAACGTGTCCTTGCATCTTGTTCATGTAGGAAGTACTACAAGTATATTCTCACACGGAATTTTGAAGCACTTAATGCTCGAGGTGGTGGCAACCAGGTTTCCCTGCTAAATGTGGTGATGGATCTTAAGAAGTGCTGCAACCACCCTTACCTCTTCCCTGTGGCGGCAATGGTAAGTTGTGCCACCTCTTTGTCCTCCCTGGGTTGCTAACTCCTCCTTGTGGGCTTCTTTAATCCATTTTCCTTTGCTTCTGTCTCCAGGAAGCCCCTAAGATGCCTAATGGCATGTATGATGGCAGTGCCCTAATCAGAGCATCTGGGAAATTGTTGCTGCTACAGAAGATGCTTAAGAACCTTAAGGAGGGAGGGCATCGGGTACTCATCTTTTCCCAGGTATGTGGGCCCAACTAGAACTTTGGAGACAGTGGTGGGACAGCTCTAGTGACTGAGAAGAGAGTTATCACCTGACAGCTCTATAATTAAGCTGTTCCTTTTTACAGATGACCAAGATGTTGGACTTGCTAGAGGATTTTTTAGAACATGAAGGTTATAAATATGAACGTATTGATGGTGGGATCACTGGGAACATGCGTCAGGAGGCTATTGACCGCTTCAATGGTAAGAGAAGAGTGGCATATTTCCAGGCAATCCTTTTCTTTTCTTTTTTTTTTTTTTTTAATAAAAAATAAATACTATTGCTAGGTGGTGGTGGCACATATCTTTATTCCTTTAATACCTTTAAGCACTCAGGAGGTAGATCTCTGTGAGTCTAAGGACAGCCTGGTCTACAGAGGGAGTTCCAGAACATCTAGGATACACAGAGAAACCCTGTCTCAAAAAACAAACTATATATATATATATATATATGTGTGTATGATGGGCACACCTTTAATCCTAGTACTTAGGGGCCAGAGACAGCCAGATATCTGTGAATTCAAGGCCAGATGGTTTACATAATGAGTTCCAGGACAGCCAGGGCTATGTAGCGAGATCCTTTCTCTCAAAACCCCAAAACAACAACAACAACAACAATAAAAAGATTACTTTTTTTGTGTGAGTGTTTTGCCTGCATGTAAGTATGTGTACCGTGTGTGTGCCCAGGTACTGGAGTTACAGAGGGTTGTGAGTTACCATGTGGGTGCTGGGAATTGAACTCAGGTCTTCTGTAAAAGCAACAGGGTCTCATTACATATCCTTGGCTGGTCTGGAACTATGTAGACCAGGCTGGACTCAAATGTAGAGGTGGACCTGTCTTTAACTAAATGCTAGGATTAAAGGCTTGTGCCTTCTGTCTGGCCCCATTTTCTTGTGTTTCTGGAACGATCACTTTATTCTTTTTTAAAGTGTGTATATGCTTGCAACTGTGTCTACACACTTGTGTACCATGGCACAGATGTAGGAGTCACAGGAAATCTTTTGGTTTTTCGAGACTGGGTTTCTCCATGTAGTTTTGGTGCCTGTCCTGGATCTCGCTCTGTAGACCAGGCTGGCCTCGAACTCACAGTCCGCCTGCCTCTGCCTCCCGAGTGCTGGGATTAAAGGTGTGTGCCACCACCGCCCAGCCACAGGAAATCTTATAGGAATTGGTTCTCTCCATCTACCATGTGAAATCCTGGGGATTGAACACAGGTTATCAAGACATCTTTACCTAACTGAGCCATCTCACTGGCCCCACTGGTTTGTTTTTTATATTTTATTTTGTGTGTGGGTATTTTGCCTGCATGTGTATCTATGTACCATAGGCGTATAGTGCCTGCGGAGGCCAGAAGAAGGCATTGGATCCCCTGGAACTGGAATTAGAGCTAGTTGTAAGCTGCCATGTGGATACTGGGAATGAATCCAGGTCCTCTGGAGGAAGAGCCAGTGCTCTTAACTGCTGCGCCATCTCTTCAGTACCCCAGCTTGTTCTTGTGCGCCTGTTTACTCAGTAGTTCTTGGGGTCTTGGTCATTGATGGGGAGGAGTAAAGCTTTTGAAGAAGGAATTGGACTGTATCTAAGAGATTTTTCTGACCTTCCTCTTGGAGTCTTTGTTCTTTCTGCTTAAAAGGGGGCTTTTCTCTAACCTTGTTATATCCTGAGGCTGAAAGAAGGATCAGATTAGTTTTTTTTTTTTTTTTTTTTTTTTTTTGTTTTGTTTTGTTTTGTTTTGTTTTTCGAGACAGGGTTTCTCTGTGTAGCTTTGTGCCTTTCCTGGAACTCACTTGGTAGCCCAGGCTGGCCTCGAACTCACAGAGATTTGCCTGGCTCTGCCTCCCGAGTGCTGGGATTAAAGGCGTGTGCCACCACCGCCCGGCTCAGATTAGTTTTGTTTTTAAAATTATTTTATTTTACTTTTTGATTTTTCGAGACAAGGTTTCTCTGTGTAGCTCTGCGCTTTTCCTGGATCTCGCTCTGTAGACCAGGCTGGCCTCGAACTCACGAAGATCTGCCTGGCTCTACCTCCTGAGTGCTGGGATTAAAGGCGTGCGCCACCACCACCCGGCTTTAAATTTATTTTTATATGCATGTTTGTGTGCCTACTTGTCTATGTATCATGTATGTACAGGTGCCTAAAGAGGTGCCTGGAGTTATGAACTACCTGATAGGAACTGAACCTAGGTCCTCTATGAGCAGAGAATGCTCTTTATCTCCAACCCCGAGGATCAGATTTGTTGAAGCTCAAATAAGACTCGTCTGTCTCAGTAAATACAACTACACCTTCCCCCAACCTTTAAATTTTATTTAGGTTTTTTTTTTTTTTTTTTGAGACAGGGTCTCTCTGTGTAGTCCTGGTTATTTAAAATATTTTAGACTTAAAAATTGTAAAAAATACAGAGTTAGCCTGCTGCACTTAATAATAGCAACTTACAGTGCTTGAGGGATATGCATGTATCTCAGCACTTGGTACGTCAGTGGGGCTGGAAAGAGTACTGGCTGTTCTAGAGGACCTGGGTTTGATTCCCAGCACCTACATGGCAGCTCATAACTCTTTAACTCCAGTTCCATGAGATCCAACATCCTTTTATGGCTTATCCCGGCAGTGCACATATGCTGTGCACAGACATACATGAAGGCGAAACAGGCATGCACACAAAATGAAGATGAAAAAATATTTAAAAATAGCCGAGTAGTGGTGGCACACACCTTTAATCCTAGCACTCTGGTGGCAGAGGCAGGTAGATTTCTGAATTTGAGGCCAGCCTAGTCTACAGAGTGAGTTCCAGGACAGCCAGGGCTACACAGAGAAACTCTGTCTCAAATAAAATAAATATGAAAACAATTCAAGGATATCCTGACTACAGGAGACCCTGTCTGGAAGTGGGAGAAAAAGGGCCAGTGAGATGACTAGCAGGCGAAGGTACTTGCCACCAAGCATGTCTCTGATTTCTATCCTGGGACCCATATGGTAGAAAGAACCAACTCCTGCAAGATGTCTTCTGACTATATGTGTGCACATGCATGTACATACACAAAATAAATGTAATTTAAAAATACTTTTTTAAAAGGCCAGTGAGACATTCAGTCGGTAGACGTGCCAAGCTTGTTTACCTGAGTTTCTGTGTCTGGGAGTCACATAATGGAAGGAGAAGACTGCCTTTGTCCTCTGACCTCCATGTGGGTGCTGGAGAGCGCACTCTCGTATCCCGACACACAAATGCACACATGGGGTTGTCTGGGGATGTAACTCAACTGTAGAATGCTTGTCTAACATGCACCAGGCCTTGGATTCCATCCCCAGCCTACATAAAGTGTGGTGACACATAACTGTAATCTCAGCACTGGGGAAGTGGAGACATGTGGAGACAGGAAGTTCAGTTATCCTTGGCTATCCAGAGTTTAAGACCAGTCTGATCTACATGAGACCCTGTTTCAAAAAACTAACAAACAAAACCCAAAAAACTCAACAAAACAAAATCTAACATGGTACAGTTGCCAACAGAAGGAAATTAACATTGAGTCATACTGTCAGGTGAACTGTAGATCCTGAGTGTCGTCCGTTTTTCTCTCATGTTCTTTTTCTGTTTGAGGGTCGAATCCCTGGTGCACAATTAGATCCTACTCTTTACACTGTAGTTAGATAGGAAGCTGCTGGTGCTTCTTCTTTTTTTTTAAACTTTTATTTTATGTGCATTGGTGTGAAGGTGTCAGATCCCCTGGAACTGAAATTATAGACAGTTGTGAACTGCCATGTGGTTGCTGGGAATTGAACCTGTATTCTCTGGAAGAGCAGTCAGTGCTCTTACCCGCTGAGCCATCTCTCCAGCCCCATAGGAAGAAGCTTGTTAACTGACATTTCACTCCTCCTCCCCCTTCCTTCATGGTATTGATATTTGGAATTTCTGGTCAGTTATTTCATATAGAGCCTCTTTTTTTGAAAAATACATGTACAAGAATGTCACATGTGATATTGTGTGTGATGTTTGCATTTATCCTTTCTGGTGATTATTTGTCACTTGGTTGAGGTGGTGTCTGCTAAAATTCTCCATTGTAAAGTTACTTTTCTCATTGAAATTCATACATCTCTTGAGGCAGATACTTGAGCTATGCTAATATTGTTTGTAAACTTTGATGCTGATTTCAGTATCCTTTATGACAATTGTTTGGTGTTTTTATAAGCTGTTTCTTACCTTCCTTCTCTACTTATTTATTGGAATTCAGTAGAGAACTCATGGTGTTTTCTGTTTCTTAGCACCGGGTGCTCAACAGTTCTGCTTCTTGCTTTCCACTCGAGCTGGGGGCCTTGGGATCAATCTGGCCACTGCTGACACAGTTATCATATATGACTCTGACTGGAACCCCCATAATGACATTCAGGTGAGTAGAGTCGCAGCTTTAGGAGGTCCCAGCAGTCCCCACTCTGCAGAAGGGGGTTCTATGATTCGAAATTTAAGTATGAGTGAAACAACAGACTTTTTCTCTTTTTTTTTTTGAAGGTCATTATCTTATGAGCCTGGGAATTGGGGTAGTTATAGACCTATTTTGGGTAATGTGATAAGAGGTTGAGGTCTGGAGGGAGAGCTGCAAAGGCGATTTTATGGGAAGACTAGCTTCAGCTTCTGTCTAGTATGACTGTTTTCTGTGAAAGTCAGTAGGACATAAGATTGCTGGTTCTGCTTGATCAACTCCAGGCCTTTAGTAGAGCCCACCGAATTGGGCAGAATAAGAAGGTGATGATCTATCGGTTTGTGACCCGTGCGTCAGTGGAGGAGCGCATCACGCAGGTGGCAAAGAAGAAGATGATGCTGACCCACTTGGTGGTGCGGCCTGGGCTGGGCTCCAAGACCGGCTCCATGTCCAAACAGGAGCTCGATGACATCCTCAAATTTGGCACTGAGGAACTATTCAAGGATGAAGCCACAGATGGGGGTGAGCTAATCAGAAGCTTAAAGTTTGGGTGGAACTTGGCTTCTCAGAGGGTAGGGAAGAAGTACTTTTGATAGCAGAGGTTCCATGGGAACTGCTTTTTCCTCCCTTTTTTTCCCCCTTTGTTGTTGTTCAAGACAGGGTTTCTCTGTGTAACAGCCCTGGCTGTCCTGGAACTCACTTTGTAGACCAAGCTGGCCTCGAACTCAAATCTTCCTGCCTCTGCCTCCCAAATGCTGGCATTAAAGGCGTGTGCCACCACTGCCCGGCTGGAAACTGCTTTTTCTACTGCAGCTGAACTGACTGGGGGTTGTGGGTTCCTGGTTCTTGACAGGCGGAGACAACAAAGAGGGAGAAGACAGCAGTGTCATCCATTATGATGACAAGGCCATTGAACGGCTGCTGGATCGCAACCAGGATGAGACCGAAGACACAGAGTTGCAGGGCATGAATGAGTATTTGAGC
This sequence comes from Peromyscus eremicus, assembly GCF_949786415.1. Taxonomy (NCBI): domain Eukaryota; kingdom Metazoa; phylum Chordata; class Mammalia; order Rodentia; family Cricetidae; genus Peromyscus; species Peromyscus eremicus. The sequence continues at coordinate 135,126,024 of NC_081418.1, forward strand.
TCGTTCAAAGTGGCCCAGTATGTGGTACGGGAAGAAGAAATGGGGGTGAGTATGAGTCCAAGGCAATGCTGTTCTTGGTGATTGGTCTGAAAATTGGAATTGAGATCATAATGATACTTGAAACAAGAGGAAAACATCTTTTTGCCTTGAAAAGAAAGAATGTAACATGCTCAATTTCCATTCTCATCTTTGCCTTGACTGTCAGGAGCTACACAGCCAGGTTTCACATAACCGGCATAGACTCTCCTAGAGTCTTACTTTTATGTATCTTATTAATTCTTCATACACCTTTTTGAATGCTACCTTAGAAAAAGCAGATGGATACATACTTTAATAATGAGCTGTTTTTTTCAAAGGTGAGAATTCTTCCCTTTTTCCTTTTCCCCCTTTGATCTTTTACACTAGGAAGCAAAAACTACCAAAAGAGAATGTGTGAGGTTTTTGTAATATATTTCTTCCCTTAAGTAATTTAAAAACATTGCTTTCTTTGCTGGTTCCCTTTAAACCACTTGACGAAGGGTTGGGTTGGCATGGATTTTTGATGTCTTCACCATGCTTTCTCATCAGAATGATGATGCTCTTGCAGTCTTCTGATAGTATAGCCTTTTCCCCCCTTCTTTTTTATTTTATTTTATTTTTTTTTTGGTTTTTCAAGACAGGGTTACTCTGTGTAGCTTTGCGCCTTTCCTGGAACTCACTTGGTAGCCCAGGCTGGCCTGGAACTCACAGAGATCCACCTGCCTCTGCCTCCCAAGTGCTGGGATTAAAGGCGTGCGCCACCACCGCACAGCCCCCCTTCTTTTTTAAACAAAGTCTTGTTATTCAGCATAGATCTCAAACTTTGGATCCTTCTGCACCAACATCCCAGTTGCTATGATTACAGGCCTGGGTGTTACTTTAGCTGAAGCCTAGACTGGCTTTGAACTCTATGTAGCTTAAGCTGATTTTGAATTCCTGATCCTCCTGCATCTACCTCTCAGGTGCTGGCATTACAGGCATGTGCCACCTACCATTCCTGGCCACCATATCATGTCTGACTATCTGGCAGAATTTTTATTACTATTTTTTTGTTTTATTTTATTTCTGAGACAGGGTCTCAGATATCCCAGACTGGCCTTGATCTTACTGTGTATCTGAGAATAACCTGACTCCATCTTCCAAGTTTTGTACTGATACCATGGGCCACCAGGCCTGGTTTACGTGGTAATGGAGATTGAACCCAAAGCTCCTTGCATGCTGGGCTAGCATTCTGTCCAGCTGACTCATATCCTTACCCTTGTCTAGCAGATCTTGATTAGCAGGATTATTGTGTTTTTTTTTTTTTTTTTTTTTTTTTTTTAGTGATTTGCATAGGGCTATAAGATCCGTTCTGCCTGATAGGTTAGTTTTTTTTTTTTTTTTTTTTTTTTTTTTTTGCTGTTGTTTTTTTATTTTTTTTTCCTCCCCTGTTTTTCAAGATAGGGTTTCTCTGTATAACAGCCCTGGTCGGCCTGTGTTGCATGAATCCTAGAACTCCCTTCGTAGACCAGGCTGGCCTCAAATTCACAGAGATTTGCCTGCCTCTGCCTCCCAAGTGTGTACCACCACCACCACCTAGTTTAGGTTAGGTTTTTGAAGGGTCCTAAATCAAACACTAATGGGGACTTTTCTTTCCTCCTTGTTTATATTATTATTATTTTTTAATTATTTAATTTTTTTTTTTTCCTGGGTGGTGGTGGACTGCCCTTTAATCCCAGCACTCGGGTGGCAGTGCCAGGTGGATCTCTGAGTTCCAGGCCAGCCTGGTCTACAGAGCAAGGTCCAGGACAGGAACCAAAACTACACAGAGAAATCTTGTCTCAAAAAACCAAAAAAAGAAAAGAAAAAGAAAAAAAAATTTTTTTTTTTTTTTTTTTTTTTTTTTTTTAAGACAGGGTTTCTTTGTGTATCCCTGGCTGTCCTAGAACTTGCTCTGTAGACCAGGCTGGCCTCGAACTCAGAGATCCATCTGCCTCTGTCTCCCGAGTGCTGGGATTAAAGGTGTACACCACCGCCGCCCAGTTTGTTATTGCAATTTTTTGGAGACAGGATCTCCCTATGTATCCCAGCCTGGTCTTGAACTCATGATCTTCCTACCTTAGCCTCCCAAGTGTAAGATTATACATGTGAACCACAATGTCTGTCTGTCTGTCTCTGGATTTTAAGACAGGGTCCCATATATCTCAGGCTGTTTTGGAAGTCACTGTGTAGTCGAGGATGACCTTGAGTTTCTGATCCTCCTGCCTCTACCTTCAGAGTGTTGGGATGACAGGCCTATGCCACATGTGTAACTGCCACATCTGATATGTAGTGCTGGGGATTGACCTGAGCTTTGTGCACATGGAAAAGTACTCTGCGCTTTCTTACCGGCTTGTTTGTAGGGGATGTGTAACTGGGGGAAACTTTATATAAATCAGCAGTAAATTCAAGCAAAAACTCGTTTTTCTGGTAGGAGATCGTATTCCTTACAGTAGCAGAGAGTATTCTGTAGAAGCAATTGCCTGTCACAGCACATGTTAGGGCCGATCTACGATAGTGACTATGCAAGTGTATGTGGTCTTCTCTGATTAATGCCTGTTATTTCTTTTTACTTTATTTTCCTTTTTTAGACAGGGCCTCACTATGTAGCTCTGGCCTGGAACTCACAGATATCTGCCTGCCTCTGCCTCCAAGTGCTGGGTTAAAGGCATCTACCACCACACCTGGGTATTTATTTCTTTTTAGACCTTTTAATCAGAAGGTGGAGTTGCTGGGGATGGAACCCGGGGCTAAGCAGTTAATCTACTACTGACTTACATTCATTCGTACTAAAAGAATTTTTGTTTAGTTTTCTTTTAAAATTTTTATTATGTATATTCATTATGCATAGTACTGTGTACTTTAAAAATATCTTTGGCCGGGCGGTGGTGGCGCACGCCTTTAATCCCAGCACTCGGGAGGCAGAGCCAGGCGGATCTCTGTGAGTTCGAGGCCAGCCTGGGCTACCAAGTGAGTTCCAGGAAAGGCGCAAAGCTACACGGAGAAACCCTGTCTCAAAAACCAAAAAAAAAAAAAAAAAAAAAAAAAAAAAAAAAAAAAAATATCTTTGGGGACAGGGTCTTTTTATTTTTGTTGAGACAGGGTTGGCTGTCCTAGAATTCACTCTGTAGACCAGGCTGACCTCAAACTCATAAAGATCTGCCTACCTCTGCCTCCTGAGTGCTGGGATTAAAGGTGTGCACCACCACTGCCCGCCTGGGACAGGGTCTTATGTATCCCAAGATAGAATTTAGGCAGCTAAGGATGACATTGATCTTCTGACCCTTTTCCCTCTGCCTCCCAGGTGCTGGGATTACAGGCATCTGTCATCACATCTGGTTGTATGTGGTGCTGAGAATTGAATCTAAGAATTGGTGCATGCTATGGAAGCACTTTACCAACCAAGCCATATCCCCAGCCCCTCTATAAATTGCCCATGCTGGCCTTGAACTTTTGGTTCTCTTGCCTCAGCTTCTGTAGTGGCTAAGAAAAAGGAGCTAAGGCTTGTAACTTTATGCACAAAACTTTATTTTAACGGCCAGATCAATTCTTCTCCCTCAGCTTCCTGAGGGCTGAGTTTATAGGTGTGTGATGATCAGTTTAGAAAAAGCTGAGCCCACCATGGTGGTGCATGCTGTTAATCCTAGCATTCAAGAAGCAGAGGCAAACAGTTCAAGGCCATCCTGGTCTACATAGTGAGTTCCAGGCCTCTTGGGTCTACAAAGTGAGACCTTATCTCAAAAAACCGGATTGGGAGGGAAAAGGATAAGAAAGCTTGTTTTGTCTTACATCTTTTAGGAGCTTTGGTGTAGATAGTCAGGTCCTGTTGCTTATGGACAACAGGACTATCCTAACAGGGCATATGTACTGAGGAAACTGTTCAGAGGGCAGTAAAGAAGCAGAGAGAACAGACTGCTGTCTAGTATCTCCTTCAATACATGTTTCCAGTGATCTGACTTCTTCTTCCCAGGTCTGTACCATGGAGGCTCCACCACTTTCCATTCACATACAGGCCATACAGCAAACGTGGTTCAAAATCCAAAAGAAAAAAAAATCTCTCCTCCACCCTGTCCTGCCTAGTTCTCTTCTGGGGACAATTGTTTTCACTTTGACTCGAGAGCACAGAGTGTGTGTGTGTGTGTGTGTGTGTGTGTGTGTGTGTGTGTGTGTGTTATATACATACGGTGTGTGTGTGTGTTATATATACATACGCATACATAATATGTACATATGGGTTTGTGTGTAACTGTCTTACCCAGGGTGACCGTGAACTTAACAGTGATCCTCCAGCTTCATCTTTCTAAATGCTTAGATTATAGGTGTGCACCACCATGCTTGGGATGTGTCTGTCTGTCTTTCTGCTGGGGAGTTATATAACAAATAGTGGAGGGAGTGTCTGGAGAGATGATTTAGCAGTTAAGAGCGATGGCTGTTCTTCAGAGTTTGATTCTTTATACACACACATCAGCTTACAAACATCTGTAGCTCCAGTTCCAGAGGTTCTGATGCTGACTTCTAGTCTCCTTGGGTTCCAGGCTCACACAGACTTAACGTGCAGGCAAAACATATACATAAAATTAGCTGGGCGGTGGTGGCGCACGCCTTTAATCCCAGCACTTGGGAGGCAGAGGCAGGTGGATCTCTGTGAGTTCGAGGCCAGCCTGGGCTACCAAGTGAGTTCCAGGAAAGGCGCAAAGCTACACAGAGAAACTCTGTCTCGAAAAACAAAAAAAAACAAAAACAAACAAAAAAAAAATTAAAAATACTAAAATGGGGGCCTGGAGAGATGGATCAGTGGTTAAGAGCACTGACCACTCTTCCAGCGGACCCAGGTTCAATTCCCAGCACCTACATGGCAGCTCACAGCTATTTGCACCTCCAGTTCCAGGGGACCTGACGCCCATGACAGAATACCAATGCATGAAAAAAAAAAATACTAAAATGAAAATTTCTTCTGTCAACTTTTTTTTTTGTTTTTTTTTTTTGTTTTTTGTTTTTTGAGACAGTGTTTCTCCATGTAGTTTTGGTGCCTGTCCTGGTTCTCGCTCTGTAGACCAGGCTAGTCTCAAACTCACAGGCTAGTCTCAAACTCACAGAGATGCGACTGTCTCTGCCTCCCAAGTGCTGGGATTAAAGGCATGTGCCACCACCACTTGGCTAAAATAAAAAAATTTTAAAGGAAGTTATAACTTTTGGGTATTTGAGTTTCATAGTCTTAGATTTTGTTTTCTTTCATTAGAGATGACCAGCCTATTCTGTAATTTAGTTGTGTAGTCATTTTGTTTGTTTCTTTTGACATTTATTTGAGAGTGTGTGCGCATGCGTGTGTGCATGTGTGTAGGACAGAAGACAAGTTGCAGGAAGTTGGTTCTCTCTGATGTGGGTCCCAGGGCCAGCTCTGACATTTAGCTTATTTGTACTTAGGCTATGAAGAATGGTTTTACTCTGTCGTGAAGAACTTGGGTTTTGCTTCTTCTCCCTTTTTTTTTTGGAGACATAGTCTCACATATTCTGAGCCGGCCTTGACTTCACTGTAGTTAAAGTTGTTCTTAAACTTCTGATTCTTCTGGCTGTACTTCTCAAGGGCTAATATTATAGGCACATGCTGCTGTGCATGGTTTATGCATTCCGGGGGTCAAACCCACAGCCTTGTGTATGCTGAGCAAGCACTCAGCCCAGTATTTGTATGTAATCAGTATTTCTGAAGTGTCCAAGGGGAAAAGAATCTGTACTTGGGTATTAAGACTTGGAGATCCAAACTGGGCAGTGGTGGCACAAACCTTAATCTCCAGCACTCAGGAGATAGAGGTAGATAGATGACTTTTCATGAGTTCAAGGCCAGCCAGGACTACACAGAGAAACCCAGCTCAAAAAACAAAATAAACTCCTCAAAAACCTGGAGAGCTATTGAAAATATTTGAGTGTGTTTCTGTATGTATGCATGTGGGGAAGGGGTGTGTGTGTGTGTGTGTGTGTGTGTGTGTGTGTGTGTTGTTTTTTTTTTTTAATTTCTCAAGCAGCTGATAATTTTTCTGAGGTTAATTAAGATCAGAATGTTTTTTGCCTGTTGCTGTCTTGAAGATCTCTTGCAGTATTTGGGAAGCCCTCCATCCTTCCGGCTAAGGTGCTAACCTTCTTCCTCTTTGTTCTCCTGCTTCTGGGTGTTGCCAGTAGGAAGGGATAGAAGCTGCACAGTGTCTCATTCTGTTTCATCATAATACTTTTCCTTCTCACATTTTTCTTCAATCAGGCTGACTGCTAATCTACACATAACCTTTTGAGGAGCCATGTCCTGTCTCTTAAATTTCTTCCAAGTTTTTAGGTTCAAGCAGGCACACCGAGTGTTTACAAGTCCAGCCGTGCAAAGGAGCTAGCAGAATGGGAACTGTGAGGACCAGGGGTAGCTGGTGGTGCTGACTTCAGCACCCCTGAGTCCTGGCCCTCCCTCTGTCCCAGGAGGAAGAGGAGGTAGAACGGGAAATCATAAAACAGGAAGAAAGTGTGGATCCTGACTACTGGGAGAAATTGCTGCGGCACCATTATGAGCAGCAGCAAGAAGATCTAGCCCGAAATCTGGGCAAAGGAAAAAGAATCCGTAAACAGGTCAACTACAATGATGGCTCCCAGGAGGACCGAGGTGTGTGTGGCCGGCCCCGCCCCCCACCCACGGGCCGTTCCACTAGAGCAGTGGGCCCCGCTCATCTGCCCTCTCTCCCTCCAGATTGGCAGGACGACCAGTCCGACAACCAGTCCGATTACTCAGTGGCCTCAGAGGAAGGTGATGAAGACTTTGATGAACGATCAGAAGGTGAGTGACGTCATCTTGCCAGTTCTGTGGCTGTTCAATTGTTCACTGTCCTATCAGTGTCACTCACTCACTGTCTCTTCTTCCAGCTCCCCGCAGGCCCAGTCGCAAGGGCCTGCGGAATGATAAAGATAAGCCATTACCTCCTCTGCTGGCCCGTGTTGGTGGAAATATTGAAGTAAGTACCGTATGATCCTGTGGTGGGGTGAAAGGGGGTGAGAGAAGGCCACACAGTGGTCTTTGGTGGGAGGAGACTTGCTTCCTCTTATGGTGCTTCTTTTTCCTTAGGTACTTGGTTTTAATGCTCGTCAGAGAAAAGCATTTCTTAATGCAATTATGCGATATGGCATGCCACCTCAGGATGCTTTTACCACTCAGTGGCTTGTGAGAGATCTTCGAGGCAAGTCAGAGAAAGAATTTAAGTAAGTTGAGGGCTAGGCACACAAGATGGAGCCAGGGCCTAGCCCCTGTTGTTCAAGGAAAGGGTGTTGCTAGCTGTAGTTGGCAGGTGAAGCTGTTGTTCTGAGAGTTGTGTTCCTGGCTTCCCTGAAGAGCTTGGGTTAGAGTGTGGGTCGGAGACCAGCACTCCAGGGCCCTGTAGGCCTTACCTTGTGATGGAGCCATGTTATGGCCAGCAACTGTGTGACAGGCTCTCTGTTGAACTGTGTCCTCTCCCTTCCCACAGGGCTTATGTGTCACTCTTCATGCGGCATTTATGTGAGCCTGGGGCAGATGGGGCGGAAACTTTTGCTGATGGTGTCCCCCGTGAAGGCCTGTCTCGGCAGCACGTTCTTACTAGGATTGGTGTCATGTCCTTGATTCGAAAAAAGGTGAGCCCCAAGCCTGTTTTCATTTTTAAAGATTTCTAGAGAAATTAGGGGCCGATAGGAAAGTAACCCACATCTGGAAAGGAGTCTTGACCTTGCCGTCCTTTGCTATAGGTTCAGGAGTTTGAGCATGTGAACGGGCGCTGGAGCATGCCCGAACTGGCTGAAGTAGAGGAAAGCAAGAAAATGTCTCAGCCAGGCTCACCCTCTCCAAAGACTCCAACCCCTTCCACACCAGGGGACACACAGCCCAATACTCCTGCACCTGTGCCACCTGCTGGTGAGTGCCTGCCATGTCATTTCTGTCCTTTTTAAAACATGTGTCCTGGGCCTTTTTCTGCTCCCCTGTGCTCAGTCTTAACAGGGCAGTCTGGCAGGACACACATCAATTTCCCTCTCCGTTTAGGAGGGCTGTCCTAAGAATAGGGCTGGCTCTTAAAGGCACGAGAGGACAATTTAGGAAGAGACAAACAGCATGACCTCTGATCTAGGGCCTTCCTAATTGATTGTCTTCCATTGGTCTGCAGAGGATGGGATAAAAATAGAGGAGAATAGCCTTAAAGAAGAAGAGAGCACAGAAGGAGAGAAGGAGGTGAAGCCTACCTCTACAGCCCCTGAGGTGACTGCGGAGGTAAGAGAGAGGGGGGCTGGATGCTGTGCTGACATCAGATGTCTTGAGATTCAGGCCCGTTTGCCTCACCTTCTGTCTTCTGTTCCTTTGCAGGGTGCACAGCCCCCTGCTCCTGCTCCTGCCCCTGCCCCTGAGGATGAAAAGGCTCCTGCTGAACCTCCTGAGGGAGAGGAGAAAGTGGAGAAGGCAGAGGTGAAGGAGAGGACAGAGGAGCCTATGGAGGTGGAGCCCAAAGGTACACACGGATTTCCTATAGGCACTCCAGGTTGCTGTGTAGTTCTAGACTTTCACTAGGCTTCTGAAGTGATAACCTGGGACCCTTGTTTCTAAATTATCCTAGCCTCCGACGTCTGTAAACTCTCTTCATAGCAGTGTGGACGTGTAACACTGTTGCAGTTGTGGGGGTGTGTGTGGGGGAGGGCAGAGTGCAGTTGTCTTTCTTCAGGGTATTCTCAGTGCCTTCTTCTCTCTAGGCTCTGCTGAGACAGACAAGGTAGAGGAGAAGTCTGCAATAGACCTGACCCCTATCGTGGTGGAAGACAAAGGTCAGTGTGTACAGAAGCTGATTGTTGTTTGGACTAAAACCAGAAGCAAGCACATAACCACCCCCACTTCATTACCTGTTACTGTAGACAGCTTATTCCAAGATAAATGACTGACTGTTCCCAAATAGAGTTGTTAGAGAGCTGGCCCCTTTCCCTGGGTCTAGGAGACCTGAGTGTGGAGGTGGAGGTAGATGGGTGGAGCATGCAGTGCTGTGGGCAAGGGCTAGAGTCGTGGGTTTCAGACTGGGCCTGATGTTTTTCTTTGTCACATCCTGCAGAAGAGAAGAAAGAGGAAGAAGAGAAAAAGGAGGTAATGCTTCAGAATGGAGAAACCCCCAAGGATCTTAGTGATGAGAAGCAGAAGAAAAACGTCAAACAGCGCTTCATGTTCAACATTGCAGACGGGGGTTTCACTGGTATGGGAATGGGGACCTGAGGTGAAACCTGTGTGTAGTGGGACGTGCTATGATTGGTTGTTTGCCCTCTGGGTTCTATGTTAGGGAGCTAGAACTGGACCATACTGAGATGGATGGAGGACAGGGGACAAAGATAACTTTTTTTTTTTTTTTTTTTTTTTTGTCGTTGAGTTTTTTGGGATAGGGTCGCACTATGTAGTCCTGGCTAGCCTGGGGCTCAGTCTGTAGAATATGGTGTGCTCCTCCTTGCCTGCACACCTAAGTGGTTTTTTTTAAATTCTCACAGGTGTTTGCCTTTTTTCCACTCACCAACCTTCCTCTCAATTCCTTCTCAGAATTGCACTCCCTTTGGCAGAACGAGGAGCGGGCAGCCACAGTCACCAAGAAGACATATGAGATCTGGCACCGCCGGCATGACTACTGGCTGCTGGCTGGCATTATAAAGTATCCTTGTCGGAGTCCAGACCGGGGTCTAGGTGCACGCTTTAGCCTGAGGCTCTTGTTTCTTTTGATTTTCCTGAGCACTTCCCCAATAGCCATGGCTATGCCCGATGGCAGGATATCCAGAATGACCCACGGTATGCCATCCTCAATGAGCCTTTCAAGGGGGAAATGAATCGTGGCAATTTTCTAGAGATCAAGAATAAATTTCTAGCTCGAAGATTTAAGGTGAGCAGAATGAGACAAATGTGACCTGAAAGTCTCTGCTGAAGGCTCTGTAAAGGGGGTCTATTCATTGAGCCACACTTGTGCCACCCCCCCACCCCCCCATATTTTTTTTATTTTACGTGTATGCATGTTTTGTCTGCACATGCTTGTGCACTGTGTCTGTGTCTGGTGCCTACAGAGGTCAGAAGAGGGCATCAGATCTCCTGGGATTGGAGTTACAGAAGGTTGTGAGCCACCCTCCTCATGCTGGTGACTGAATCAGGGTTTTCTGCAGGAGCAGCTAGTGCTTTTAACCCAGCCGTCTTCCTAGCCCTATAGTTTGTCTTTTTGTATTCATGACTTTGCTTCCAAGTGACTAGATGCAGGGATCAAGATGTATAGACTTGGAGACTGAATGACATAGGCAGATCTCTATGAGTTTGATGTCAGCCTAGTCTACATAGCGAGCTTTATCCAGGTCAACCAAGGTTTCATAGGCCCTGCCTCAAACAAGAAACAAAAGAGAGACACACAGAGTTGAAATTTATTGAGCTGTATAAGAGTTGTAGCTGTACCTCCTGAGTGGCACAGACTAGTTCAGTGGGTTTGATGGGGACTCTGTAGGTTGGGGTGTTTGGGAGTTAGGGAGGGATTGAATTGGATCCCTGAGGAGGTAGGGCTGTTAGTGGGCTAGGGTCCCTTTTTTCTGGGTCATAATATTTGTTGGATAAGGAGTGGGAAGGCTGGGTGCAAAGAGAAGATACACAGTGAATCATGTTTTCAATATTTCACTGAGACAACCTCATTCAGAGTATTCAGCAGCTATTTATTGAGTATATCTTTTTTTGGTTTTTCGAGACAGGGTTTCTCTGTGTAGCTTTGGAGCCTGTCCTGGAACTCACTCTGTAGCCCAGGCTGGGTCCGTCTGCCTCTGCCTCCCAAGTGCTGGGTTAAAGGCGTGCGCTATCATCGTCCGGCTGAGTATATCTTATATGTAGCTATCAATAGGATACCATGGAAATAAGTCTCCTAAGCTGAGTGTATTTCAGGGAAAAGAAAATGTATACTAATAAATGTTTACCTTTAGGTGTTATATACTAAGCAGTGAGTTGCACAGAGACATAAGGACAGATAAGCAAGGTGTTTGTTTTCCAGCCTTTAGTTTCATATAGATACCATTGTGTGTGTTAGGGGAGGAGGCTACTGAATGCCCTAAGGAAGTTCTACAGGGCAGCTGGCGAGGGAGCTCATGAATGACTTTAAAAGTCTTGATAGAAGCAATAGAGATTATTATTGGTTAGGAACAGAGGGATTTTTAGGAAGTAATTGTGTTGAGTGTTGGTGGAAAGTAGGTTGGGAAGAGGTTAAGAGCTAGAGCCCAGTAGGCCAGTACCAGAAGGCCAGTAGGTCTTGGTAAAGAAACAGGACTGTGGGTTTTATTCCTCTAGTTCATAGGCAATCTTTGAAGGTTTTTGGATAGGACCGAAGGAAATGAAAACATTGACAAGATGATAATTATCGTATAGTTGTAAGATATTAAGAGCCTGACCTGTGGCTGGTTCTGTTCATGTAAAGGTTAAAGATAAGAAAACCCCATCAAAGGATTTCTGGGTTTTGTGATTTACTCTGGGGTTAGCAAAACTTTCCTGTTAAAGGGCCAGAGAGAGCTAGGCAGTGGTGGTGCAGCCTTAGTCCCAGCATTCTGGAGGCAGAGGCAGGCAGATCTCTGAGTTCAAGGCCAGCCTGGTCTACAGAGTGAGTTCCAGGACTTCGAGGAACAAACAAGCAAAATGGTGCGGGGGAAGGGTAGAGAGAAAGTGATTAATCCTGAGTGGGCCTTCATGGCCTCTGTTGCAAATCCACAGCTCTGTCATTGAAGCAGTGGAAACAAGGGACATATCAATTAGTTTCAGTAAAGCTTCTATTAGTGGATGCTCAAATGGGAATTTCCTGTAATTTTCAAAAGTAGCATGTATTATTTCTTACTTTCTGGACAGCCATTTATCTATAACATAAAACTTCATTCTTTACTCTTGGGCTATACCGAAACTTGCCATGAGCAAGATTTGGTCCCTGGACCAGAGTTCACCAACTCATGAGTGCTGAGTTTGATGTACATAGTAAGAAGACCCAAAAGTAACTGACTGAGCTTGAGTCAGGGAGAAAGGTGCTCATGTGAGAGCAGTCAGAAGCTTGTTTAGATTGAGGAAAGTTGCTTGGCATTTCTCTATCCCATATCTCTATACCACTATCCCCCGTTGGCTCCAGACCCTCAGTGTTTGTGAGGCACATTGAGGGCATCAGTTACCTGCATAGTGGCGCTGTCTGCTACTGCAGACGTCGCTCAGAAAGGTTTAAAAGAACGGCAGCAGCTAGGTGTGGTGACAGGTGCCCGCCACCATCACTTAGGAGTGTAAGTACAGGGCAGACTAAGACAACTTAAAGACCTGCAGCAAAGCATGCCTGTTATCTCAGCATTTGGATGGCAGAGGCAGGAGGATCAGGAGTTCAATGTTATCCTTACCTAAATAGTTTGAGGCTAGCCTGGGCCACAGCTGGATCTGTCTTAAACAACCCTTTCTAAAAGCCAAGGCTAAATCTTTGGAATGCTTATAACCTGGGGCCAGGGAGAGTGAGCAGGTGAGGGAAACGTAGTATATAGACTGGAAGTACATGCCTGTTTGGGCATAAATTGGTACATCTTGACTTACACAAGTCATGAAAACAGGCCCGTTCTCCTAACATCCTTTGTCCCTGGTAAGAATCAATGGGAACAGCATTGGAAACAGTTGGTAGCTCATGCTTGTAATTCTAGTTAAGAGACTATAGCAGCCGGATGGTGGTGGTGCACGCCTTTAATCCCAGCATTCGGGAGGCAGAGGCAGGAGGATCTCTTGTCAGTTCCAGGCCAGCCTGGTCTCCAAAGCGAGTTCTAGGAAAGGCGCAAAGCTACACAGAGAAACCCTGTCTCGAAAAACAAAACAAAACAAAAAGGCTATGGCAAGAGGAACCCTGCCTTTAAAACAAAATGAAACAACAGCTAGACAGTGCATAAGGCTGGGTATGTGTGTAGCTTAGTTACACAGGACTTGCCTGGGCCATGAGTTTGATCTTCAGTCCTGGGGGCAAGAACCTTCAGTGGATACTTTTTATAACTTAAGAACTAACATTCTCAGGCAGCGGCAGGTAGAGTTCTGTGTGTTTGAGGCCAGCATGGTCTATATAGTGAGTTCCAAGCCAGCCAGCTTTAAGGTTGTCAACTGTTAACATCATGAGTTCATGGCCAGCTTGGGTTTATGAGACTTTGCTATTTATTTATTTATTTATTTATTTATTTAAGAAATCCAGATAACCTGATTGATACAGTTCCTGTCTACATAGGACAGATTACTGTGCCACAAAACAAAACTATTTTTGTTTTTTGCCTTAAATCCCAGCACTTGGGAGAGTGGATCGTGGGCAGTTTGAGGCCAGCCTGATCTACAAGTGAGTTCCAGGGCTATCCAGAGCTCCAGAATGAGACCCTGCCTCAAAAGACAAAGCTAGTTTGGATAGATGTGGTAGTGGTGGTGGTGGTCCTTGCCTGCAGTCCCATCTGCTCCTGGGTATTTGAGAGGCAATTTCAGATTTACTTACTTGTAATCTATGTGTGTTCTTGTAAGTGTCACACACAAGTGTGTTTGGGTGTCCAGGGCGGCTAACACAGGCATTTTGGTGCTCTCTCAGACCGCCCTCTTACTCCTTTGAGGCAGGGTCTCCATCTGAACTTGGTCCTCCCTGTCTCCCCTCTGCCCCACTTTCTGAGAGCTGGGGCTACATGCTTGTTCGCATAGGGCCCAGGTCTGAACTCAGTCCTTGTGATTGTCTAGCAAGTGTTCCTCAGTGCTGTGCCATCTGCTCAGCTCCAGAGCTACAATTTCAGGACCAATCTGGACAACACAGCAATATTCTGTTTCTTGTCCCTCAAAACTAGACATGGTGCATATTCCTGTAACCCTAACACTCAGGGAGGTAGAGGTAGGGTCAGGAGTTCAAAGGCATCCTAGGTTATATAGTGAGTTTAAGGCTAGCTTGGTCTACCTGAAACCCTGTCAAAGTACAAACATTTTGGGTTTTTTTTTTTTTTTTTTTTTTTTTTTTGGTTTTTCGAGACAGGGTTTCTCTGTGTAGCTTTGCGCCTTTCCTGGGACTCACTTGGTAGCCCAGGCTGGCCTCGAACTCATAGAGATCCGCCTGGCTCTGCCTTTTCGGGATTAAAGGCGTGCGCCACCACCGCCCGGCCAACATTTTGGTTTTTTGAGATAGGGTTCCTCTTTGTAATCCTGACTGTCTTTTAACTAGCTCTTCAGACCAGGCTAACTCACAGAGATCCATATGGGATGGGGGAGCGGGGCATTTTAGGACGATCTCCTCTTGTAGCTCTGGCTTGTCCTGAAACTTCTCTGTAGACCAGGCTGGCCCCGAACTCACAGAGACCCTGAACTCACAGAATTCACCTGCCTCTGCCTCAGAAAGTGCTGGGATTAAAAGCATGCACGCCACCATTGTCAACAACAAAAAAATTCAAAATGAAACTTGTCACCCCAATAGTTTTGAAGAGCAAAGGAAGTGCCTGGCATATAACTTAGATGTACATGGTCTTGAATATAATGTGCCTCAATTATGTAAATGATGTATACACAGAAAAATTTTGGAAGAAATGATCAAAATGTTAACATTATCTCTAGCAGGGGAAATTACCTGTGGTCTTATTTATTTTACTTTTCTAAGTTTAGTTTTTAGGATTTCTCTGAGGATCTAAAGAGTAAGGAACTGTGAAAGTGTGGCCCTCCAAATGGGAAGGAGATGGTGTACTGTGAACCACCTGGGGGAGGGGTGGAAGTTCTTTCCAGGTCCTTGTTCATCCGGAAGAAGAGGTGAGCTGAGAGGCCCGTCAGTGAGAACGTGGCCATTAGTCCACCCTCTCTCCTCTTTCTCTTGTGCAGCTCTTAGAACAAGCCCTGGTGATCGAGGAGCAGCTTCGCAGGGCCGCTTACCTGAACATGTCAGAGGACCCCTCTCACCCGTCGATGGCCCTGAACACTCGCTTTGCTGAGGTGGAGTGTTTGGCAGAAAGTCACCAGCACCTGTCCAAGGAGTCGATGGCAGGAAATAAGCCAGCCAATGCAGTCTTACACAAAGGTCGTCAGTGGCTCCCCTGCCTCCTGCTCCTTCAGCCCCTCTCCACTCTCCCCTCCCCGACCGACACCCCTAACTTCCCGCTGAGGAATCAAGGACAGCAGTTTTCTCTTTGAACTCTTAGTATACTCAAGTTCTTGAATAATAGTGTCATTGGGAATATTTTAGAGGTGACTTCAGGAGATTTTTAGATCTCTTCAAATTCTAGACCCCTTTCAACATTGTATATCTAATTAAAACATTATGAGGGCGTGGAGGGTGAAATGAGGAAAAGGTGGGTGTCGTAAAGGTAGTGGGAGACATCCAGGAAGTAGAAAGGCATGCGTGCAGAAGAAGAGATCATAGGATTCAGTTTGTCAAGTGGAGAAGCACAGCCCCTTGGTTTGACCCCTGATGCTGAGAATAAAAACTGCAAGAAATAGTAATAAAGCCCTGTGTTGGCATTTGCCTGTGATCTCAGCCCAGGGAGGCGGAGGCAGGAGGATCAGGAAATCATGGTCATGTTTGGCTACAGTGAGTTTGAGGCCAACCTTAAAAAACATATGGAGACAGTAGAAGGGATGATGATCTGTAAGGGTTTGGTGCCTCTAAAATCAGAGTCAGCCAGCTATGGTGGGAGACAAGGCAGGAATGTCACCTGAGCTCAGAAGTTCCAGGCCTAGCCTGGGCAACATGTGAAACAAAAGCCAATTGGGAACTAGAATGTGAGGAATCCGGAGTCTGGGCCAGGCCAGGTTAAGTGAGTGTCAAGAGGCAACAGCATATCCTGGTATATGCTGGTGGGGCAGCTGGTCCTCTAGGTTGGCACTGTGCTCTTGACTACCACAGCTCACGACATCTTTTTTTTTTTTCCCCTGCAGTCCTGAAACAGCTGGAGGAACTGTTGAGTGACATGAAAGCTGATGTGACTCGACTCCCAGCTACTATTGCCCGCATCCCCCCAGTTGCTGTGAGGTTACAGATGTCAGAGCGGAACATTCTCAGCCGCCTGGCAAACAGGGCACCAGAACCTCCCCCACAGCAGGTAGGACCACTATTTTAGTTGTAGCTCTTCCCACAAAGCCACTGCAGTTTGTGCTCGCTTGTGTCCTTGGCTTTCCTACTGGCTGCCTCCCGTGGCATCAGGGGTACCTGGGCTCCTCTTCTGACTCTTGGCTGTTTTTCCCTCTAGGTAGCCCAGCAGCAGTGAAGACCCAGTGATTCTATCACCTCCACCACAGAGCAGTGACCTTCCTCACTTTCTCTTGTCCCGGCTGCCCCCTGGGGGCTGGAGAGATCTGGCCTTCCTTCTGCCCATGTCTGAGTTGTAAAGGAGCAGCCCTATGCACTAGGGGCAGGGAGGGAGTGCAGGCACCGGTGCCCTTCCTGCTGGAGAGGCTAGCAGCAGTAGCAGGGCGCCATGTGCAAGGAGCTGCGGGCTGGCTGCCTTCTGGACCCTGGCTTCTCCACCGAGCAAGCGAGCGCCTGTTACAAACTGTTGTGGGTTCTGCCAGGCTTGAAGAAAATGATCTGAATTTCTTCCTCTTTTTGGTTTTATTTTGTTGGTTTACTTTGTGTTTTCTCCTTTTGGGGGGTATTCAGAGTGGGCCGGGCCCCTGGGCGAGACACAGCTACCTCTGTTGGCATCTTTTTCATACCAGGAACCCAGCGGCTCCAGCCAATGAGCGGCTTAAATAAAGTTGGGAAAAAAAAAAAAAAAGGAAAAGAACCAAAAGCATAAAAAACCACAACAAATTTCTTGATGAGAATTGAAAATAAAAGTTTCCTTGTATTTTAGTGATTTGGTTCTGTGTGAGTGAGTGGGGGTGCCAGGTGCTGCCTGTTGAGGAGGAGACTACTGCACCATCCCTTTGTAGGCTCTGACCTGGAGCAAGTTATTCCCACAGTGTCCTGAATGAAGTAATTACCTGCTTGGTAGTTGTAAGCAAGCATGCTACACGGGAACATACATACATGTACACATGTCTGAATTTTTTTTTTGAGACAGGCTGGCATTGAACTTAGTACCGCCTGCCTCTGCCTCTTGAGTGTGGGAATTAAGGATGTGTCCTACCATGCCCTTTTTAGTTATTCACTTTTCCTAGTCTTTTTGTTTTTGGTTTTTCAAGATCGGGTTTCTTTGTGTAGTCCTGGGTCCTTGAACTCCAGGCTGCTCTCAAACTCGGTTTCCAGAGAGCTGGGATTAAAGGAGTGCACACCGCCACGCAGCTTATAGTTTACACCCGGCTTATAGTTTATATTTTGTATAACATATTTGAGGGAGGACTGCTGTACACGTGGAGGTCAAAGGGCGACTTGCAGGAGTTGGTTCCCGACGCTCACAGTATGGGTGTATCCCGTAACCAACTCTGGTTGTCAGACTTGACAGCAAGCACATTCATTTACTGAGCCATGTCCCAAGCCTGGGAAGTTCTCAACTCTAGTACAGCACTGAAGGAGGGCCGAGCACGTATTTCTGGCGATGCGATGTGTAGAGGGTCGGCGAGGAGAGGAAGATTGGCTTCCGTAAGGAAAGCGGCTCTATTTAAAACTTGGGGAACAGGAGGGCGGAGACGTGGAACCTCGCGATCCTGAGATCTAAGGCAATACGCAGATTGCCAGGGCGAAGGCCGTGCTGCGGGTCTAGGTAGGAGCACGGCGGCCTCGGGAGTCCTAAGCTGGAACCCGCGGAGAGAAGCCGACGCTCGGCGGCAGGGCGGAGTAAGCAGGAGCCCGCCGAGGCACGTTTCCCTCCCTGAACAGCCGGAGCCGGAGACGCGCCTGTTCCTGGATTGGGTCGGTTCCGGTGCGGCGGCCGGAAGAGGCGGGGCGCCCTGCGCGTGCGCGATACACTTTGTCGGTGTGCTGCCTGGGAGCTCGTCCCTGAGTGCACGTGGAGCGGGCCTTGGCTGGAGGCTCTACATCTAGAGGACCCGGGTCCAGCCAAGCGGAGGCTTCAGGTGCGTCTGCAGGCTCCCGGAACAGGGTTTCGACCTGGGTCTGGGTCTGGTGGGAGTGCCTAGAGAGGACCGTCAGGGGTCGCGAGCACAGGTTCTGGGCCGGGTGGTACCCCTTCGCAGGTAATGTCGCCAAGTCTACGGCCTGCGTTCCCTTTTCAGCACCGTAACGCCGCCTTCTCCGGTTTTTCTTTGCTTTAGTACCATGGGGCGTAAGTTGGACCCTACGAAGAAAGAGAAGCGTGGGCCCGGCCGAAAGGCCCGAAAACAGAAGGGTGCAGAGACCGAACTGGTCAGATTCTTGCCTGCAGGTGAGGGTCGTAGCTCCCAGACCCCGCCCAGCCTTTAGTCCATTTTGTGTCATAACCTCTTCCCATTTGCGCGTCCGCCTTCACCTGCTGCGTAGATGTGAGTTACTAGGACAGAACATAAGTCGTCCGTGTTGGAAGGTAGGGTAGATGCACGGGTACCCGGCTGAGCGAGGAGAGGTGTCGTTCTCCGTTTCCAGAAAGGGAGCTCTCATGAAGAACTTAGAAAGGTTTTGTCGAGCCTGGTTTTAGCAAGCAAGAGTTGAGAACGGGACAGGCCAGTCATGAATTGTCTGGAAGAAGGGATGAAAGCATGGGTCTGAGTCCTGTGTGGTGAAGCATGGGGAGAAAAGACTGCGCATGGAGTTGGTGGTCGGTTGTGAACGGAAGGTGCGGTTTACTGAAGTAGTGGCCAGTCCCAGGCCCATGAAAGAGATCCTCAGCCCTATGGACACATGGCATCGCTTCATCGAATTTTAGAGTCCTGGAGAGAAGCTTTGTTCAGAAACGGATGCTGAGGAGTCAGGTGTCTTGCACACAGTTATTAAGTGGAAAGGGCTGTGGTTTCTTGTAGAGTATAAAAAAAATAACAATTCCAAAGTTAAACTCTACTGTAGTGGATAACTGAATAAGCTGAGAATAAAGGAAAGGGCAGAAAAGGTTCTGGGGTTCTGCTGTTCTCAAACTGTCCCTATTTGGACCTGGTTGCTGAGCGGTCAGATAGATGACTGCTTCATCGCCTCTACATCTCCTCTTTTTTTTCCTTTACTGGAGGTGATGGGAATGGAACCCAGGGCTTTTCCAGCTCTTGGCTCAGGCTGTACCATCATCCCGCCCTTCGCAGCTCGCCTTGACTCCTAGGAAAGTGTTATGAAGTGACACACCTTGACTGTACTTTGTAACCTTATGTCTGTCTGTCTTGATGCCGTGGGTGAACCCAGGGGCATGCACATGCCAAGCACACACACTACCGTTGAGCCACATCACTAATTCTGTCACACTTTAGTGTAGGAACTCTCTTCCTAATTACATTCCTGCTCCTATTTTGTGTGTCTCCAATCAACTCCTACTCTGCTCCTTTTTTAAAACAGCTGGTGATGAGAATTTCAAGAGGCTGTCCAGTCGTGCTCGGAAGAGGTGAGTGTGGATTCCCCGGGCTTAGCAAAAATTGGAGCTGCTTGATACATGGATGAAGAGGGTTAGTTGTACATTGTCATGTTTCCTCGTGGTGGGAGGTGGCAGAACCTAGAAGCATGTTCCCATGTTTTCACTTTCTGTATCTTTTTCAGGGCAGCCAAGAGGAGGTCCAGGTCTGTTGACGTCCCTAAGCCAAATAAGTCTCCTGGGATTAAAACATTGCCTGGAGAGCTGTCAAAAGGTGAGTGGAAATAGGAGTTGGTTGCTGTGTGAGGAATCTTCTGGGTCCTGGATAGGGCTAAGCATTTCTAGAATGAAAGGAAAAACACAAGGCCTTTTTTTTTTTTTTTTTTTTTTTTTTAAAGATCTATTTTTGTTTGAGACAGGATCTCAATGTATAGCCTTGGCTGTTCTTGGACTCACTATATAGACCAGACTGGCCTGGAACTCACAAAGATCCCCTGCCTCTGCCTCCCAAGTGCTGGAATTAAAGGTGTGTGTTGCCATGCCCAGTTAAGGTTTTTTCGAGACAGGGTTTCTCTGTGTAGCCCTGGCTGTCCTGGAACTCACTCTGTAGACCAGGCTGGCCTCAGACTCACAGAGATCCGCCTGCCTCTGCCTCCCGAGTGCTGGGACTAAAGATGTGCACCGCCGCTGCCCAGCTTGTTAAGATTATTTTTTTATCTTACTTAATTTTTTTTTTTTTTTTTTTTTTTCTCGAGACAGGGTTTCTCTGTGTAGCTTTGCGCCTTTCCTGGAACTCACTTGGTAGCCCAGGCTGGCCTCGAACTCACAGAGATCCGCCTGGCTCTGCCTCCCGAGTGCTGGGACTAAAGGCGTGCGCCACTACCGCCCGGCTATCTTACTTAATTTTTAAAAACTTTGTCTCAATTTATCCTATGTGCCCGAGTGTTTCTGCCTGCGTATATGGACGTGTATCACATGTGTGCCTGGCGCCCATGGACGTCAGAAGAAGGTGTAACTAGGGTTACAGATAGTTGTGAATCACCATGAGAGTGCTGGGAACCAAACCTGGGTCCTTTGTAAGAGTAACAGCTGCTCTTAACCACTGAGTCATCTCTCCAGCCCTATTTTTTTTATTTGTTAATTATGTGTATGTATGGGTGAATCAACCTGAGATGGAGATACAGGTAGTTGTGAATTGTCAGGTGTGGGTTCTGGGAACTGAACTCGGGTCCACTGCAGAGTGAATATGTGCTCTTAACTGTGAAGTCATTTCTCAGTACCGGCTCCAGAGGTGTGGGGCAGGGAATGTGATGGCCATTTGTCCAGGATTGGTCAAACCCTTACTGTTTTCAGGAGCAGACCAGGCTCGAGGTAAGAAGCGCCCAGCACCAACTAACAGTGACGGGGATGAGGAGGAAGACTCTGAGGAAGATGGTCTGGCAAACCAGGGGGACCTCTGGGGCTCTGAGGACAGTGATGCTGATATGGTGGATGACTATGGAGCCGACTCTGAGCTGGAGGATGAGGAGGGAAAGGTGAGATTCACTTCTTTGTATTCTCGGGTAGATCTTTTTGTTAGCTTGAGACAGGGTCTTACTGTGTAGGGCAGGCTAGCTCCTTAACTCGGATCTGCCTGCCTCTGCTTCCTGAGTGCTGAGATTAAAGGTGTATGCCACCACACACAGTTTGATGGTTGTTTAGAGACAAGGTTCTGCTGTGTAGCCCTGGTTAGCCTGAACTCTCACTGCAGAGCCCAAGCTGGCCTCAAATTTACAGCTATCCTATACTGGCCCCTCAGTGCTGGGATTACAGGTATATGTCACTGTGCCTGACTTTGACTCTTAGCCTTTCAGTCCCCAGGCTGGCTTAGAATGTGTAGTCCTCCTGCCCTGGCCTCTCACGTGCTGGCATCTCAGGCGTGTGCCACCACGTCTAGCTTGCTTTTTAGCTTCTTTCCAGTGCGTCCAGGCTCCCGTAGCGTGGAGTAAAGGCTGTGGTTCTCTGTGCTTTCTGTCAGCACTCACAAGTTTGAAAGCACAGCACTGTCTGTCAGCTGCTCACAGGGTTTCTCTGTGGTCCTGGCTGTCCTGGAATTTGCTCTGTAGACCACGCTGGCCTCAAACTCACAGAGATGCACCACCACTGCCTGGCCTTCGAATGCTCATTTTTTAATAAAGCAGTTGTTGCAGGGCTGAAGTAGTGGAGCACTCACCTGATAGGTGAGGCCTTGATAGTTGAACCGAGCACTGAAAAGTTTCTGTTCAGGTGGCACAGGCCAGATGCCCAGGGGTTCAAGAGCAGCCTGGACAGTATAGTAAGACTCTGCCAAAGAAAAAAGATTTTCTTTTTATCTAGCTTATTGTTAGGGAGGTGGTATATAATGTGGGTGAAGGGTTATTTACTGGAGTGCCAGTGATCATAGGACTAGGAGGTGAGTGTGCGTATTTCAGAAGAGGCAGTCATCTAAACTTGTATAGAGTACAGCACTGCCCTCTGCAGAAAGCATCATAAAGGCCAAACCCAGGAAACTTCCAGCACGTAAATGGGCCACAGCTCAGACACATGGTGAATTAACATTGGCTGTCGTGTCTGTGAAAATATTTACTTACTTGAGACAGGGACTCACTGTGTAGACTAGGCTTGCCTCTCTCATGTCTGGCCTCTAACTGTAGCTTGGTGGAGAGATGAATCAGTGGCTAAGAATACTGGAGCTAGGTTTAGTTTCCAGCACTTGTTGGACTGATCACAGCTGCCTGTAACTTTCTTTTGTTTGTTTTTGTTGTGTAGCTTTGGAGCCTGTAACTCTTAAGTCTAGGGGATCAAAGGCCCTATGATGGCCTCTGGGCATCTGCACCATGTGCACATGTACACACATAGATGCTCACATACACATGTAGTTAAAAGTAAGATAAAATCTTAGGCCGGGCGGTGGTGGCGCATGCCTTTAATCCCAGCACTCAGGAGGCAGAGCCAGGTGGATCTCTGTGAGTTCGAGGCCAGCCTGGTCTACAGAGCAAGACCCAGGACAGGCACCAAAACTACATGAGAAAAAGATAAAGTCTTATCCAGGCATGGTGGCACACGTCTTTAATCCCTGTACTCAATAGGCAGAGGCAGGCAGATCTTTTGAGTTCAAGGCCAACTTGGTCTACTACAGAGCTAGTTCCAGGACAGCAAGAGCTTGCACTACACAGAGAAATCCTGTCCCCAAAAACAAGAAAGAAAGAAAGAAAGAAAGAAAGAAAGAAAGAAAGAAAGAAAGAAAGAAAGAAAGAAAGAAAGAAAGAAAGAAAGAAAGAAAGAAAGAAAGAAAGAAAGAAAGAAAGAAAGAAAGAAAGAAAGAAAGAAAGAAAGAAAGAAAGAAAGAAAGAAAGAAAGAAAGAAAGAAAGAAAGAAAGAAAGAAAGAAAGAAAGAAAGAAAGAAAGAAAGAAAGAAAGAAAGAAAGAAAAGAAACACTTGGAAATGAAATGTGATTTACATTGTATACAAGATAATAGAGTAATATGCAGAGTAATTCAAGAAGAAAATATGTCAAAGCAAGGCCCAAGAACATGTGTTCTCTTTATGCATGAGGTATTTCCTTTTTTGTTGTGTATCTCAGGCTGGTTCCAAACTCTCTATGCTCTGGCCTGGCCTCCTGAATGCTAGAGTGTAAGTGTGCATGACCTTGTCTGCACGCACACACACACACACACACACACACACACACACACACACACACACACACGATAGCCAATCAAAAGAAATAAGGGCTGGACGACGGTGGCGCTTTTAATCCCAGCACTTGGGAGGCAGATCTGGCCAGGCGGATCTCTGAGTTCGAAGCTTAGTCTACAGAGCAAGATCTAGGACAGGCTCCAAAGCTACACAGAGAAACTCTGTCTTGAGAAAAAAAAAAAACCAAACCAACAAAAAAATAAACAAACAAACAAAAGAAATAAGGAGCTAAGCATGGTAATCCCCACACTTAGGAGACTGAAGCAGGAGGATTGCTGTGAGTTTGAGGCCAGCCTGGACAACAGGGTAAGACTGTCTCAAACAAAAACAAACAAACACCTGGAGCTGGAGAGCGCTCAGTGGTTAAGAGCACACATCTGCTCTTACAGATGATCCAGATTTGACTCCAATGCCCACGAGGCTGCTCAAAACCATCTGTAACTCCAGTTCTCTGTGTTCTAATGTCCTCCTCTTCTGGTCTCCATGGACACTGCATGCATGGAATGTACACAGAAATACTTGCAGGCAAAACAAAATTTAAAAAGTAAAGGACCTGGAGAGGTGTCTCGAGTTAAGTGCCCTGGCTATTCTTGCAGAGGACCTGGATTTGTTTCCCTGCATCCAAATGGTGGCTCACAGCTGTCTGTCATTCCAGATCCAGGGAATTCAACTCTCCTGGTCTCCAAGGGCTTCTTCCTGCACAGACCTTCAGGCAAAACACCCATCATACTCATGCAAAACATTTACAAGTTAAAAAAAAACCCTAAAATTGCCGGGCGGTGGTGGCGCACGCCTTTAATCCCAGCACTCTGGAGGCAGAGCCAGGCAGATCACTGAGTTCAAGGCCAGCCTAGTCTATAGAGTGAGATCCAGGACAGGCACCAAAACAACACAGAGAAACCCTGTCTCGAAAAACCAAGAAAAAAAATAAAATAAAATCTTCCTAAAATTAAAAACTAAGAAGGAATGCTGGCCCTTAGTGGTGCATGCCTTTAATCCCAGCTCCTGGGAGGCAGAGGCAGGCAGATTTCTGTGAATTTGAGGCCAGCCTGATCTCCAAAGTGAGTTCCAGGACAGCCAGGGCTGATACACAGAAACCCTGTGTTGAAAACTGAAGAGGAAATCCCTGTGTAAGCTAGTTTCTGTGTCACATCTTCCTCGTCTTTAGCTTCTCTGTTTGCTTCTGAGTGTTGGATGAATGGGAAGGACGTGTGAGGGGATGAGCAAGGCAGCCTTGTCTCCAGCCCTTCTCTCTCTGCAGCTGTTACCCATTGAGAGAGCTGCTCTGAAGCAGAAGGCCCGGGAAGCTGCAGCTGGGTGAGTTTGGCAGCAGCTTCGGGGAGGAAGATTTGAGGGGGGAGGTGTCTGTTTTGGCTTGAACCTCTGTTCCTGGCCTTGTTTCTAGGGGCCAGTGGAGTGAAGACGAGACTGATGAAGAGGAAGATGATGATGCCCCCGCTGAGTCCAGTCCCCGAAAGGATGACAAAGCAGAGGAGGATTTGCAGATTAATGTGGAAGATGAGGAAGCCTTCGTGCTGCCCCCTGCTGGAGAGATGGAGCAGGATATCCTTGGAGTGCAGAGAGGGTGGGAGGAAGGTGCGTGGGCGGGTTTCTCGATGACTTGAGGTAACATTTCCTCAATGGGCCCACATGCCCAGGCTCCAGACCTGCAGCGCGTTCACAAGCGGATCCAGGATATAGTGGGGGTACTTCGGAATTTTGGGGCTCAGCGGGAAGAAGGACGGTCTCGTTCTGAGTATCTGAATCGGCTTCAGAAGGATCTGGCCACTTACTATTCCTATGGAGACTTCCTGCTGGGCAAGCTCATGGAGCTCTTCCCTCTGTCTGAGGTACCCTCCTGCCAGTCCATTGCTTCTGCTTTTCTTGCTGTTGAGGGGTGTGAAGGCATCTAGCCCTGCCCCCAGCTCCATGGTTCTCTTGCCTCAGTCTCCATGCTCTGTCTCCACTGCAGTTGATTGAGTTCTTAGAAGCTAATGAGGTGCCCCGGCCAATCACCCTTCGGACCAACACCTTGAAAACCCGTCGTAGAGACCTTGCTCAGGTGAGGAGTCGGTGTCGTTTAATCCAGCACTGGACCAACTTTTGCTCATCTGGGGATCACCCTGCCCAGTCCTGGCTGGGCTGCCCAGTCCTGGCTGGGTGGGTTCTTCAGACCTAAGTATGTCTTGTTATAAGCATGGTCCCAGCAGGCAAGCTGTGGGAGGCCTGATAGACTGAAGGCCTAGGTCACTGTAGAGTAGGACCTTGTCTTTGCAGCCTCTGTTCTCTGTGACTGGATGAACTGCTGCTTTCTAAGGAATTGGAGGAAGGTCACCAAGAAGCTTAGAAACTGATTCTTGCCCCCAGTAAAACACATCCATAGATAATTTTAATCGTACCCCGAGGTTAAAGACTTTGCTTCCAAAATCAGCGCTATATTGTATACTGTTCTTTTTTTGTTTTAAAGATTTATGTACTTTATTTATTTTTATTTTTTATTTTGGTTTTTCGAGACAAGGTTTCTCCATGTAGTTTTGGTGCCTGTCCTGGATCTTGCTCTGTAGACCAGGCTGGCTTCGAACTCAACAGAGTTGAATTCTGGCTCTGCCTCCCGAGTGCTGGGATTAAAGGCGTGTGTCACTGCAGCCTGGCCTGTATATTATTTATTAATGTTCACCATGTGAATGAATGCCTGGGAGTTATGAATTGTAGTGAGCCACCATGTGGGTGCTGGGATTGAATCCAGATCCTCTTCAATGGAGATGGTTGAGCCATCTCTCCAGTTTTGTATATTGTAGTTTTCTGAGACAGAGTTTCTCTGTGTAGCTTTGTGCCTTTTCCTGGAACTCACTTGGTAGCCCAGGCTGGCCTCAAACTCACAGAGATCCGCCTAGCTCTGCCTCCCAAGTGCTGGGATTAAAGGCGTGCGCCACCACTGCCTGGCTGTAGTTTTTATTTTATTTAACAGGAGGTGGTAGTCTGTGTATATGGAATGTACTTGACTGAATTAGAAACCTGGGGTTGAAAAATGGGGAGTGGGGCAAAGGGGCTGGGAGTGTGCCTCAGGGCTAGAGCACTAGCTTTAGCTTGCACAAGCCCTAGCCACAATCCCCTGTAGGCAGAAGTTTCTGTCCTGCCAGCAGCTCTCAAATAAACACACAGAGGCTTAAATTAATTATAAATGCTTGGCTAATAGCTCAGGCTTGTTACTAGCTAACTCTTTAACCCATATTTCTTTTTATTTATTTATTATCTATTTATTTGTTATGTATATAGCATGTATGACTGCAAGCCAGAAGAGAGCACCAGATCTCATTACAGGTGGTTGTGAGTCACCATGTGGTTGCTGGGAATTGAACCCAGGACCTTCTGGAAGAGCAGCCAGTGCTCTTAACCTCTGAGCCATCTCTCCAGCCCCCCATATTTCTTATCTATGCTTTGCCATGTGGTTTGGTACCTTTTTCAGTACAGCTTGTCCATCTTGCTTCTCCCTGTTTCTACTTGAGACTCCTCAGACTCCACCCTTCTTCCCAGCATTCCCAATTTGGCTTTCCCGCCTAAGTTTATCCTGTTCAGCTATTGGCCAGTCGGCTTCTTTATTAAACCAATCACAGTGACAAATCTCCACAGTGTACAAAAGGATTGATTATTCCATAGCAATCTCCAGTTGGGGGTGTGGCTAGTTCTGGTAGTTTACACCAATAATCCCAGCACTTGTGAGGTTGAGGCAAGATAGCTCAGGCTACATAGCAGTACCCTGTCTCAAAACAAGGGACTTGAAGGACAAGGGCTAGAGTAGCTCAGTGGTTGACCCTTTGTTCAACCTTGACAAGGCTTTGGGTTCCATCCGTCCTGGAACTGGAGGCAAAGGGGCAGGTGGATGGTAGGAAGGGAAGATCTGCCGGCTGTCTTGAGTGGGTGTGTTGAGTTGCACTGCATGGACCTGCATGGACCAGCTTCTCATGCCTAGCTCTTTTCTGGGTAGAATACTTGGTTTGGACATCTTCATCCCTTTTTCAGGCTCTCATCAATCGTGGAGTTAATCTGGACCCCTTGGGAAAGTGGTCAAAGTCTGGACTTGTGGTGTATGATTCTTCCGTGCCTATTGGTAAGTGTCCCCAGCCAATAGCCCTTCTGTTCCGTCCCTGTGCCAGCATCTCACACAGCGGTCCCCTTTCACAGGCGCTACTCCTGAGTATCTGGCTGGGCATTATATGCTGCAGGGAGCCTCAAGCATGTTACCTGTCATGGCCCTGGCACCCCAGGAGCATGAGCGGATCTTAGACATGTGCTGTGCTCCTGGCGGGAAGACTAGCTACATAGGTAAGAAAAGGGCAGGCTGGGTGGGTGTCACCAGGCTGGCTTTAGAGAGAACACAGTGTTGGAGAGCCCTTCAAGCTGGTCCAGCTGGTATGCTTGCATCCAGCAGAAAGGGAGGAGCAGTTTCTGGGATCTAGGCTCCGGGTTCAGCTGTTATTTAATAACCCTCTATCTGACCTTGGCTGACTTGGGTAGTTAATTGTGCTTAGGTTGGCTGTTACCGTGCTTGGCTTCAGAAGGTCACAGAATGCCTCTAGAAGCCCTTGGCACTTTGAGCTGGCTGTGGTAATGTAAGCCTGTAATCCCAGTACTCCAGATTTGTGGCTGGCCGTGGCTAGATGAGATCCTGTCTCAGAAAAGAAAAGTAACTTTGTGTGTAGGGCTGGAAAGCTGGTCAGCAGAAGTGGGGACCTGTGGGTGGGGACCTGTGGGTGGGGACCTGTGGGTGTGCACTGGACGGCTGGTGCAGGCTGGATAGGCCGGGAGGAGCTAGCCTGTGGGCTCTGGGCTGGAGGGAAGGTAGCGTGTTTTCGACCGAGGAGCTGCTGCTGAGTTCTTTGTGCTTTCCCACAGCTCAGCTGATGAAGAACACAGGAGTGATCCTTGCCAATGATGCCAATGCTGAGCGGCTCAAGAGTGTGGTGGGCAACCTGCATCGGTTGGGAGTCACCAACACCATTATCAGCCACTACGATGGGCGCCAGTTCCCCAAGGTGGTGGGGGGCTTTGACCGAGTGCTACTGGATGCTCCCTGCAGTGGCACAGGAGTCATCTCCAAGGACCCTGCTGTGAAGACTAACAAGGATGAGAAGGATGTCCTGCGCTGTGCCCACCTTCAGAAGGAACTGCTGCTCAGTGCAATTGACTCGGTCAACGCTGCCTCCAAGACTGGGGGCTACCTGGTCTACTGTACCTGTTCCATTATGGTGAGATCACTGCAGGGGCAGAGCCGCGGAGGCTGGGTTGTTGACTGCGCTCTCAGACCCGCTCCATCCCTCCTGCTTTGTCTTTGCAGGTGGAAGAGAATGAATGGGTGGTAGACTATGCCCTGAAGAAGAGGAATGTGCGGCTGGTGCCCACGGGCCTAGACTTTGGCCAGGAAGGTTTTACCCGCTTTCGAGAAAGGCGCTTTCACCCCACTCTGCGTTCCACGAGACGCTTCTACCCTCA
This sequence comes from Peromyscus eremicus, assembly GCF_949786415.1. Classification (NCBI taxonomy): domain Eukaryota; kingdom Metazoa; phylum Chordata; class Mammalia; order Rodentia; family Cricetidae; genus Peromyscus; species Peromyscus eremicus. Next base: position 135,154,666 of record NC_081418.1, read on the forward strand.
CACTCACAACATGGACGGTTTCTTTATCGCCAAGTTCAAGAAGTTTTCCAACTCTATCCCCCAGCCCCACACAGGTAGTTTGCTCTGCTCTCCCCACCTTTCCTCTTCCTCCTGTCTTTTTTTCTTTTTTTTAAATGTAAGGTATGTGGTGTATGCAGTGTGATGCATGTGTGGTGGAGGTGTGCTCACGTGCATGTGGGGAAGCTGGAGCTCAACTTCAAGGCATTGGCCTCTGTTCTCCACCTTACTTACTTACATTTTATTTATTTTGTGTGTGTATATGTGTGCGGGCATGTGCATGCCACAGTACACCTATGAAGGTCGGAGGATAACTTTTGGGAGTTCTCTGTTTTCCACCATGTGGGTCCTGATCAAACTCAAGCTTGGCAGCAAGTGCCTTTACCTGCTGGGCTGACCCCTACTTTTTTTTTTAAAGATTTATTTATTTATTATGTATACACTGTTCTGCCTGCACATATGCCTACGCACCAGAAAAGGGCATCAGATCTCATTGGTTGCTGGGAATTGAACTTAGGACCTCTGGAAGAGCAGCCAGTGCTCTTAACCTCTGAGCCATCCCTCCAGCCCCCACCCCTACTTAAAAAGAATATTTTAAAAAATATTTGCTCATTCCTATAATGTGTTTTAGATCAGGTCTCTTAAGTCCTCCCCTGCCACCGCTTTGCTTCCCCAAGTCCATGTAGGGTTGACTGTGTGGATGGGTGTGGGGCCGTCTCCATGTAGGGTTGACTGTGTGGATGGGTGTGGGGCCGTCTCCATGTAGGGTTGACTGTGGTGTGGATGGGTGTGGGGCCGTCTCCATGTAGGGTTGACTGTGTGGATGGGTGTGGGGCCGTCTCCATGTAGGGTTGACTGTGTGGATGGGTGTGGGGCCGTCTCCATGTAGGGTTGACTGTGGTGTGGATGGGTGTGGGGCCGTCTCCATGTAGGGTTGACTGTGTGGATGGGTGTGGGGCCGTCTCCATGTAGGGTTGACTGTAGTGTGGATGGGTGTGGGGCCGTCTCCATGTAGGGTTGACTGTGTGGATGGGTGTGGGGCCGTCTCCATGTAGGGTTGACTGTGGTGTGGATGGGTGTGGGGCCGTCTCCATGTAGGGTTGACTGTGTGGATGGGTGTGGGGCCGTCTCCATGTAGGGTTGACTGTGTGGATGGGTGTGGGGCCGTCTCCATGTAGGGTTGACTGTGTGGATGGGTGTGGGGCCGTCTCCATGTAGGGTTGACGACTGTGTGGATGGGTGTGGGGCTGTCTCCATGTAGGGTTGACTGTGTGGATGGGTGTGGGGCCGTCTCCATGTAGGGTTGACTGTGTGGATGGGTGTGGGGCCGTCTCCATGTAGGGTTGACTGTGTGGATGGGTGTGGGGCCGTCTCCATGTAGGGTTGACTGTGGTGTGGATGGGTGTGGGGCCGTCTCCATGTAGGGTTGACTGTGGTGTGGATGGGTGTGGGGCCGTCTCCATGTAGGGTTGACTGTGGTGTGGATGGGTGTGGGGCCGTCTCCATGTAGGGTTGACTGTGTGGATGGGTGTGGGGCCGTCTCCATGTAGGGTTGACTGTGGTGTGGATGGGTGGGGGCCGTCTCCATGTAGGGTTGACTGTGTGGATGGGTGTGGGGCCGTCTCCATGTAGGGTTGACTGTGGTGTGGATGGGTGTGGGGCCGTCTCCATGTAGGGTTGACTGTGTGGATGGGTGTGGGGCCGTCTCCATGTAGGGTTGACTGTGGTGTGGATGGGTGTGGGGCCGTCTCCATGTAGGGTTGACTGTGTGGATGGGTGTGGGGCCGTCTCCATGTAGGGTTGACTGTGTGGATGGGTGTGGGGCCGTCTCCATGTAGGGTTGACTGTGTGGATGGGTGTGGGGCCGTCTCCATGTAGGGTTGACTGTGTGGATGGGTGTGGGGCCGTCTCCATGTAGGGTTGACTGTGGTGTGGATGGGTGTGGGGCCGTCTCCATGTAGGGTTGACTGTGTGGATGGGTGTGGGGCCGTCTCCATGTAGGGTTGACTGTGTGGATGGGTGTGGGGCCGTCTCCATGTAGGGTTGACTGTGTGGATGGGTGTGGGGCCGTCTCCATGTAGGGTTGACTGTGTGGATGGGTGTGGGGCCGTCTCCATGTAGGGTTGACTGTGTGGATGGGTGTGGGGCCGTCTCCATGTAGGGTTGACTGTGGTGTGGATGGGTGTGGGGCCGTCTCCATGTAGGGTTGACTGTGTGGATGGGTGTGGGGCCGTCTCCATGTAGGGTTGACTGTGTGGATGGGTGTGGGGCCGTCTCCATGTAGGGTTGACTGTGGTGTGGATGGGTGTGGGGCCGTCTCCATGTAGGGTTGACTGTGTGGATGGGTGTGGGGCCGTCTCCATGTAGGGTTGACTGTGGTGTGGATGGGTGTGGGGCCGTCTCCATGTAGGGTTGACTGTGGTGTGGATGGGTGTGGGGCCGTCTCCATGTAGGGTTGACTGTGGTGTGGATGGGTGTGGGGCCGTCTCCATGTAGGGTTGACTGTGTGGATGGGTGTGGGGCCGTCTCCATGTAGGGTTGACTGTGTGGATGGGTGTGGGGCCGTCTCCATGTAGGGTTGACTGTGGTGTGGATGGGTGTGGGGCCGTCTCCATGTAGGGTTGACTGTGTGGATGGGTGTGGGGCCGTCTCCATGTAGGGTTGACTGTGGTGTGGATGGGTGTGGGGCCGTCTCCATGTAGGGTTGACTGTGGTGTGGATGGGTGTGGGGCCGTCTCCATGTAGGGTTGACTGTGGTGTGGATGGGTGTGGGGCCGTCTCCATGTAGGGTTGACTGTGGTGTGGATGGGTGTGGGGCCGTCTCCATGTAGGGTTGACTGTGGTGTGGATGGGTGTGGGGCCGTCTCCATGTAGGGTTGACTGTGTGGATGGGTGTGGGGCCGTCTCCATGTAGGGTTGACTGTGGTGTGGATGGGTGTGGGGCCGTCTCCATGTAGGGTTGACTGTGGTGTGGATGGGTGTGGGGCCGTCTCCATGTAGGGTTGACTGTGTGGATGGGTGTGGGGCCGTCTCCATGTAGGGTTGACTGTGGTGTGGATGGGTGTGGGGCCGTCTCCATGTAGGGTTGACTGTGGTGTGGATGGGTGTGGGGCCGTCTCCATGTAGGGTTGACTGTGGTGTGGATGGGTGTGGGGCCGTCTCCATGTAGGGTTGACTGTGTGGATGGGTGTGGGGCCGTCTCCATGTAGGGTTGACTGTGGTGTGGATGGGTGTGGGGCCGTCTCCATGTAGGGTTGACTGTGGTGTGGATGGGTGTGGGGCCGTCTCCATGTAGGGTTGACTGTGTGGATGGGTGTGGGGCCGTCTCCATGTAGGGTTGACTGTGGTGTGGATGGGTGTGGGGCCGTCTCCATGTAGGGTTGACTGTGGTGTGGATGGGTGTGGGGCCGTCTCCATGTAGGGTTGACTGTGTGGATGGGTGTGGGGCCGTCTCCATGTAGGGTTGACTGTGGTGTGGATGGGTGTGGGGCCGTCTCCATGTAGGGTTGACTGTGTGGATGGGTGTGGGGCCGTCTCCATGTAGGGTTGACTGTGTGGATGGGTGTGGGGCCGTCTCCATGTAGGGTTGACTGTGGTGTGGATGGGTGTGGGGCCGTCTCCATGTAGGGTTGACTGTGTGGATGGGTGTGGGGCCGTCTCCATGTAGGGTTGACTGTGGTGTGGATGGGTGTGGGGCCGTCTCCATGTAGGGTTGACTGTGTGGATGGGTGTGGGGCCGTCTCCATGTAGGGTTGACTGTGGTGTGGATGGGTGTGGGGCCGTCTCCATGTAGGGTTGACTGTGGTGTGGATGGGTGTGGGGCCGTCTCCATGTAGGGTTGACTGTGGTGTGGATGGGTGTGGGGCCGTCTCCATGTAGGGTTGACTGTGTGGATGGGTGTGGGGCCGTCTCCATGTAGGGTTGACTGTGTGGATGGGTGTGGGGCCGTCTCCATGTAGGGTTGACTGTGGTGTGGATGGGTGTGGGGCCGTCTCCATGTAGGGTTGACTGTGTGGATGGGTGTGGGGCCGTCTCCATGTAGGGTTGACTGTGGTGTGGATGGGTGTGGGGCCGTCTCCATGTAGGGTTGACTGTGGTGTGGATGGGTGTGGGGCCGTCTCCATGTAGGGTTGACTGTGGTGTGGATGGGTGTGGGGCCGTCTCCATGTAGGGTTGACTGTGGTGTGGATGGGTGTGGGGCCGTCTCCATGTAGGGTTGACTGTGGTGTGGATGGGTGTGGGGCCGTCTCCATGTAGGGTTGACTGTGTGGATGGGTGTGGGGCCGTCTCCATGTAGGGTTGACTGTGGTGTGGATGGGTGTGGGGCCGTCTCCATGTAGGGTTGACTGTGGTGTGGATGGGTGTGGGGCCGTCTCCATGTAGGGTTGACTGTGTGGATGGGTGTGGGGCCGTCTCCATGTAGGGTTGACTGTGGTGTGGATGGGTGTGGGGCCGTCTCCATGTAGGGTTGACTGTGGTGTGGATGGGTGTGGGGCCGTCTCCATGTAGGGTTGACTGTGGTGTGGATGGGTGTGGGGCCGTCTCCATGTAGGGTTGACTGTGTGGATGGGTGTGGGGCCGTCTCCATGTAGGGTTGACTGTGTGGATGGGTGTGGGGCCGTCTCCATGTAGGGTTGACTGTGGTGTGGATGGGTGTGGGGCCGTCTCCATGTAGGGTTGACTGTGTGGATGGGTGTGGGGCCGTCTCCATGTAGGGTTGACTGTGGTGTGGATGGGTGTGGGGCCGTCTCCATGTAGGGTTGACTGTGTGGATGGGTGTGGGGCCGTCTCCATGTAGGGTTGACTGTGGTGTGGATGGGTGTGGGGCCGTCTCCATGTAGGGTTGACTGTGTGGATGGGTGTGGGGCCGTCTCCATGTAGGGTTGACTGTGTGGATGGGTGTGGGGCCGTCTCCATGTAGGGTTGACTGTGGTGTGGATGGGTGTGGGGCCGTCTCCATGTAGGGTTGACTGTGTGGATGGGTGTGGGGCCGTCTCCATGTAGGGTTGACTGTGTGGATGGGTGTGGGGCCGTCTCCATGTAGGGTTGACTGTGGTGTGGATGGGTGTGGGGCCGTCTCCATGTAGGGTTGACTGTGTGGATGGGTGTGGGGCCGTCTCCATGTAGGGTTGACTGTGGTGTGGATGGGTGTGGGGCCGTCTCCATGTAGGGTTGACTGTGTGGATGGGTGTGGGGCCGTCTCCATGTAGGGTTGACTGTGTGGATGGGTGTGGGGCCGTCTCCATGTAGGGTTGACTGTGGTGTGGATGGGTGTGGGGCCGTCTCCATGTAGGGTTGACTGTGTGGATGGGTGTGGGGCCGTCTCCATGTAGGGTTGACTGTGGTGTGGATGGGTGTGGGGCCGTCTCCATGTAGGGTTGACTGTGGTGTGGATGGGTGTGGGGCCGTCTCCATGTAGGGTTGACTGTGTGGATGGGTGTGGGGCCGTCTCCATGTAGGGTTGACTGTGTGGATGGGTGTGGGGCCGTCTCCATGTAGGGTTGACTGTGTGGATGGGTGTGGGGCCGTCTCCATGTAGGGTTGACTGTGGTGTGGATGGGTGTGGGGCCGTCTCCATGTAGGGTTGACTGTGGTGTGGATGGGTGTGGGGCCGTCTCCATGTAGGGTTGACTGTGTGGATGGGTGTGGGGCCGTCTCCATGTAGGGTTGACTGTGGTGTGGATGGGTGTGGGGCCGTCTCCATGTAGGGTTGACTGTGTGGATGGGTGTGGGGCCGTCTCCATGTAGGGTTGACTGTGTGGATGGGTGTGGGGCCGTCTCCATGTAGGGTTGACTGTGTGGATGGGTGTGGGGCCGTCTCCATGTAGGGTTGACTGTGTGGATGGGTGTGGGGCCGTCTCCATGTAGGGTTGACTGTGGTGTGGATGGGTGTGGGGCCGTCTCCATGTAGGGTTGACTGTGGTGTGGATGGGTGTGGGGCCGTCTCCATGTAGGGTTGACTGTGGTGTGGATGGGTGTGGGGCCGTCTCCATGTGTGGTTGACTGTGGTGTGGATGGGTGTGGGGCCGTCTCCATGTAGGGTTGACTGTGGTGTGGATGGGTGTGGGGCCGTCTCCATGTAGGGTTGACTGTGTGGATGGGTGTGGGGCCGTCTCCATGTAGGGTTGACTGTGTGGATGGGTGTGGGGCCGTCTCCATGTAGGGTTGACTGTGTGGATGGGTGTGGGGCCGTCTCCATGTAGGGTTGACTGTGGTGTGGATGGGTGTGGGGCCGTCTCCATGTAGGGTTGACTGTGGTGTGGATGGGTGTGGGGCCGTCTCCATGTAGGGTTGACTGTGGTGTGGATGGGTGTGGGGCCGTCTCCATGTAGGGTTGACTGTGGTGTGGATGGGTGTGGGGCCGTCTCCATGTAGGGTTGACTGTGTGGATGGGTGTGGGGCCGTCTCCATGTAGGGTTGACTGTGTGGATGGGTGTGGGGCCGTCTCCATGTAGGGTTGACTGTGGTGTGGATGGGTGTGGGGCCGTCTCCATGTAGGGTTGACTGTGGTGTGGATGGGTGTGGGGCCGTCTCCATGTAGGGTTGACTGTGTGGATGGGTGTGGGGCCGTCTCCATGTAGGGTTGACTGTGTGGATGGGTGTGGGGCCGTCTCCATGTAGGGTTGACTGTGTGGATGGGTGTGGGGCCGTCTCCATGTAGGGTTGACTGTGTGGATGGGTGTGGGGCCGTCTCCATGTAGGGTTGACTGTGTGGATGGGTGTGGGGCCGTCTCCATGTAGGGTTGACTGTGGTGTGGATGGGTGTGGGGCCGTCTCCATGTAGGGTTGACTGTGGTGTGGATGGGTGTGGGGCCGTCTCCATGTAGGGTTGACTGTGTGGATGGGTGTGGGGCCGTCTCCATGTAGGGTTGACTGTGTGGATGGGTGTGGGGCCGTCTCCATGTAGGGTTGACTGTGGTGTGGATGGGTGTGGGGCCGTCTCCATGTAGGGTTGACTGTGTGGATGGGTGTGGGGCCGTCTCCATGTAGGGTTGACTGTGTGGATGGGTGTGGGGCCGTCTCCATGTAGGGTTGACTGTGGTGTGGATGGGTGTGGGGCCGTCTCCATGTAGGGTTGACTGTGGTGTGGATGGGTGTGGGGCCGTCTCCATGTAGGGTTGACTGTGGTGTGGATGGGTGTGGGGCCTTCTCCATGTAGGGTTGACTGTGGTGTGGATGGGTGTGGGGCCGTCTCCATGTAGGGTTGACTGTGGTGTGGATGGGTGTGGGGCCGTCTCCATGTAGGGTTGACTGTGGTGTGGATGGGTGTGGGGCCGTCTCCATGTAGGGTTGACTGTGTGGATGGGTGTGGGGCCGTCTCCATGTAGGGTTGACTGTGGTGTGGATGGGTGTGGGGCCGTCTCCATGTAGGGTTGACTGTGGTGTGGATGGGTGTGGGGCCGTCTCCATGTAGGGTTGACTGTGTGGATGGGTGTGGGGCCGTCTCCATGTAGGGTTGACTGTGTGGATGGGTGTGGGGCCGTCTCCATGTAGGGTTGACTGTGGTGTGGATGGGTGTGGGGCCGTCTCCATGTAGGGTTGACTGTGGTGTGGATGGGTGTGGGGCCGTCTCCATGTAGGGTTGACTGTGTGGATGGGTGTGGGGCCGTCTCCATGTAGGGTTGACTGTGGTGTGGATGGGTGTGGGGCCGTCTCCATGTAGGGTTGACTGTGTGGATGGGTGTGGGGCCGTCTCCATGTAGGGTTGACTGTGGTGTGGATGGGTGTGGGGCCGTCTCCATGTAGGGTTGACTGTGGTGTGGATGGGTGTGGGGCCGTCTCCATGTAGGGTTGACTGTGGTGTGGATGGGTGTGGGGCCGTCTCCATGTAGGGTTGACTGTGGTGTGGATGGGTGTGGGGCCGTCTCCATGTAGGGTTGACTGTGGTGTGGATGGGTGTGGGGCCGTCTCCATGTAGGGTTGACTGTGGTGTGGATGGGTGTGGGGCCGTCTCCATGTAGGGTTGACTGTGGTGTGGATGGGTGTGGGGCCGTCTCCATGTAGGGTTGACTGTGTGGATGGGTGTGGGGCCGTCTCCATGTAGGGTTGACTGTGGTGTGGATGGGTGTGGGGCCGTCTCCATGTAGGGTTGACTGTGGTGTGGATGGGTGTGGGGCCGTCTCCATGTAGGGTCTCCTGGAGCCTGAGGAGCCTCTCGGCCTCATCCCTTAACCCTGACTCCACCCTCAACCGCAGTCAGCTGCCAGGAGCTCCTAAGAGTAGCTCTTCATAGCCATCCCCCCACCCCCTGAATCACACACCTCACTCCACTGTTTTGTTTTTTGTTTTTTAAGCTAAACTGCTGTCTGGAACGTGATCACCTGGGATCCGTCTGCAATTCTGACTCCTAGCTTTTTTTTTTTTTTTTCCACTTGGGTGCCAGTGATCCAAACTCGGTCCTTGTGCTTGCGTACCAAGCACTTCACCCACTAAACCATCTCCCCACCTGCTTTCCACTTTTCTAGAGGCTGCAGGTGACGAGGGGGCGGGGGACTGGTTTTTTGTTTTTTTTTAACCCGGCCACTGTGTGCTTGGATGACACCTTGTCATCCGGCCGTGTTGTCCTTGGCCCCGAGTCCTGCCTGTTTGAGCAGGTTAAGATGGACGGGGTCTTTTGTTGGTGTAGCCTCAGTGCGCTCCCATTGCGGGTGGTGGTTTCTCGCGATTCTTGGCTCAGGGTTCTTGTCTACAGCTCTGGCCCAGCATCTCTGCACTGGATTGGTAGGCTCTGCAGGACCCTGAGCAGTTCTCCGAGCCTGCCCCTGATTGCAGTTTGTTTTCTCAGCCATCTTGATGCTGGCCTGTATCTCAGGGGAGGTGGGGAGTTCTGGAACAGGACTGAGCTTTGTGTTGGTTGGAAGATGGCCAAAAAGAGCATCTGAATACAGTGTGTGATTTCTGGTAGCTGCAGACCCAGTGCATGCCGGGTCGGTGCTCTGTCTCTCAGCCGCACCATAGCCTTTTGTCCCTTTTTAAACAAGGTTCCTTACAGAAGTTAACATAGAGCAAAAACCTTGAGAAACAGCACATCTTAAGAGGCAAAGGCAGCCGGGCGGCGGCGGCAGCGGTGGTGGTGGCGGTAGTGGAGCACGCCCTTAATCCCAGCACTCGGGAGGCAGTGGCAGGCAGATCTCTGGGTTTGAGGCCAGCCTGGTCTCTTTGTAGTGAGTTCAAGACCAACTAAGGCTACATAGCCAGACCTAGTCTCAGAGAAACCTAAGAAGTAGCAGGTTTTGATACTGTTCTCATTGATACTTACTAGCAGGTTTCTGGGTGAGTTTGCGGTCTTAGTTCCTGCACTGCATGAAAATGCATGATGGGGAGAACTGTCTACTGGGATTTCAAAAACAAACAAACCTTAGGTTTGTTTTAGAGACTGGGACTTACCTCATCCTCAGAGGTTCTTGTTACATACTGCCCTCAAGGGGGCGCAGCTTCCTAGGAAAACCTTTTGGCTGAGACTAGGCAGTGATCCCTTAACATTAGGTACCTAAAGCAGGGTCTTAATGTGTGAAGCTCTTGGTCTAGAGGTGCCAAAATAAACCCCTTTCTTTCTTTCTCTTTTGTTTGTTTTTTTTCAAAATAGGTTTCTCTGTACTCTGGCTGTCCTGGAACTCACTCTGTAGACCAGGCTGGCCTCAAACTTAGAGATCCACCTGCCTCTGCCTCCCAGGTGCTGGGATTAAAGGCGTGCACCATCACCCCCCCCCCCCCCCACAACCTCCTTGTTTCTTAATGATCAAACCTTCTCTTTAATTTTTACCTCAGGAAATGCAGCAGCAGCTACTCCGACAGAGCCTGAGTTGAAGGGTGAGGTCACCCCCATGTCTGAGGACAGTAGTCAGCCGGCCAAGAGAGCTGGGGGAGCTGCAAAGGCACAGCAGCAGCCATGGAGACCGCAGCACTCCAGAAAGCCCTCCCAGAAGATGAATGGCCTCTCCAGAGGGCCAGGCTCAGAACCCACTGTCCCTTCTGTCCCAAAGGCCCAAGTGTCTGCCAGGGCCCAGGAGAGTGCTCGGCCTGACGGAAGAGCTGGGGTGACCAGGGAACCAAAGGTGGCTGGGAAGCTAAAGCCAAGGGGACCTAAGTCAAAGGACTCCAAGGAGGCCGCCCTCCCAAAGCAGAAAGCCCCTCCCAGCGGCGTGGACCCGGAAACCCCTGCTGTGCCTTCAGGCTCTGAGAGTTGCCCCGCCCCACGGCTTAAGGACTGTGGTCAGTCCCTTGGGAAAACCAAAAAGATTGGAAAAGGAAAGCAGTTAGCAGAGCAGCCTGCCAAGAGAGCTGCCTCCCTAAAAGAGGATGGTGCCGCCAAGGGGCCCTCAGTCCCCACGGGCTCTCCCCACAGTTCCACGAGGCCCCCACCAGCAAAGAGGAGGAAATCTGTGACAAAGGGCAGTGGCCAGCCACTGTTCTCCTAATGGACTTGGAAACTAGACTGCTGGCTCACTCACATTGTCTCCGGGTGGAACGCCTACATCCTTCTGCAATCATGGCCTCCCCACTCTGCATAAATATGAAATTTAATACCTCTTTCCACCCTAGTCACTGCTGTCTTTTTTTAGGGGGCTGGGTATTGGCGGCTTCTAGGAAGGTGGGCCTGGGATCTTGAGACAAACAGCTGGGCATGTCTTAAATGGAAGGTCAATGATAGCCTCCTTCCGTTTCTTGGTCTCCCAGGGAAAAAGCCGTAGAATCAGGTTTAGGGTGCTGGGGAGAAGAAGACAGTAGGGATTTAGGGAAGTCTTCCACCACTGGTGCCCCTTAGGTACCAGAGATCTGGAATCTCAGGCAGTGGCTAGCTCCCTAGGGAAGAAGGGCTAGTCAGCTTCCTTGTGTGTTGACTCCAGACCCGGAAAGGTCCAGGGCTAAGCCTCTAGTGGGGGCCTTTCATTGGCTTCCTCTGGTCCCGCCCTCACGACCTCTGCCCTCCTACCGGGCTCTCTGATTGGTTGCTCGTATCCCGCAGGCGCCTCATTGGCTCTTGTCCTCACCCTCTGCTGCACTGGTCTCCATCTCCCAGCAGAAGGCGCAGCCATGAATCCGTTATTCGGTCCCAATCTCTTCCTCCTACAGCAGGAGCAGCAGGGCTTGGCCGAGCCGCTGGGGGACCCTCTGGGAGGTGACCACTTTGCCGGGGGAGGGGACCTGCCCCCGGCTCCGCTTGCCTCGGCGGGCCCCGCTGCCTATTCGCCTCCGGGGCCTGGTCCTGCGCCCCCTGCGGCCATGGCTCTCCGCAACGACCTGGGCTCCAACATCAACGTACTCAAGACCCTGAACCTCCGGTTTCGCTGCTTCCTAGCCAAGGTGCACGAGCTAGAGCGCCGGAACCGGCTGCTGGAGAAGCAGCTGCAGCAGGCTCTGGAGGAGGGTAAGCAGGGCAGGCGGGGCCTGGCCCGCCGCGACCAGGCGGTACAGACCGGCTTCATCAGCCCGATCCGGCCCCTGGGGCTGCCCCTGAGCTCCCGGCCCGCCGCCGTGTGCCCCCCGTCAGCGCGGGTGCTGGGCTCCCCCGCCCGCTCGCCAGCCGGACCCCTCGCATCCTCTGCGGCCTGCCACTCATCCTCCTCCACCTCCACCTCCACCTCCACCTCCTTCTCCTCGTCGACCCGCTTCATGCCCGGCACCATCTGGTCCTTCTCACACGCCCGCCGGCTTGGACCGGGACTGGAACCCACGCTTGTGCAAGGGCCTGGCCTGTCGTGGGTACACCCTGACGGGGTGGGCGTTCAGATCGACACCATCACCCCCGAGATCCGCGCACTGTACAACGTGCTGGCCAAAGTGAAGCGGGAGCGGGACGAGTACAAGCGGAGGTAGGGACCTGGAAAGTAGGGACAGGGTTCAAGAAACATGACTCACATAGACACAACGGGGCAGGGAGTTAGTGATGGGTTCCCAGACCAGAGAACTGGGGGCCCAAGAATCATGGCAACAAGAATAAAGTTCCTGCTGTGATAGTGAGGAGCTTGGAAGGAATTGGATGCAGGGGCCCCAGAATCCACAGACAATTCTCAAGTCAGACTCGTGACTAGAAGCATTCTAGAAGAACACTGGGAATTCATACTTTTCGTCTGGCATGTCTCCCCGTCTTATGCAGGCTGCAGTGTTTGCATGACTCTGCTAACTGTGGGGTGTTGTGTGGTGTGAAAGGGAGACTTATCCCAGAGAGCACCGCATCTGTGGTCTTGTTCTCTGGCCGGTCTCAGACCTTGGGGCAGTTTCAGGATATAAACTCCACGCTTGGGGTGAAGGATGTAGCTTTAGTTTTGGAGGTAACTTAAGTGGGACTGGAAGGAGGTAGTGAGAAGGGGCTGTGTCTGCCCAGGGCTCTGTTTGGTTCCATATGAGGCTCGAGGCTCCAGAACCTAAAGGCATTGCTTGGAACAGGCAAACAGGGAAAGAGAAAGAAAGTACAGATATCGTAGGACAGGGAGAAGGGGTGGTAGTTGTCAGGGCTGGTAGGGAGGCCCCGAATCATGACCGAGGAGCCAGCAGGGGGATGGAAGAAGAAAAAGGTGGGGGCATGGGCACCCCCTACAGTAATGGAGTATCTCAGGGCCAGCCCAGTGTGTTCCGAGGATGAAGGTTTGGCTTTCTGAGAGGAACCCCGCCCCCAACAGGTTGGCACAAAAGTTAGGAGGAAGGGATGTCACGTTGAAGTGCCCGCTGTTTACCAGGAGGAGTCACTGGGTGGCTGGTAACCAGGCGATAGGATGGGATCACAGGCAGAGTGAGTTCTTTGAAAACTGACCAGGCTGTGGTTGAGGAGGAAGGGGATGGCAGTCAGGGAGGCCCAGGCTTGGGTTTCTTAGCTAATGTGACCCTTCTGGGGCTAGCCTGGACTGCCTGTGCAGGACAGGGTGGCAGGGATTGCTATCTGCTTAGCTGTGTGTGGGGACCATCTGGAGGCCCTAGGAACACAGTGCTGGGTCTGGAATGACCTTCAGGGCTTGGTAACCTGTTAGCATCCACCCGATTACATGCATCAGCAGGCTTTCTGAAGTTCAGTCCTCACGCTGGCTTCCATGACTGTGGCCCATGTTATAACTGTCTTTAGGCTTTCAGTTGTCCCAGCATCTAGGTACCACCCAGAACTAGGCTGCACCTGCCTCTGCCCCCACAGAGCTTAACACAGGATGGAACACTGACCATTCTAGAGTTCTGCCATAATCCTAGGAACAGCTGCTCTTCTCCAGGGCATCTTTTAAAACAGAGAGCATTTGTCCTTGGTACAGCTGTCCAGGGCAGCAAAGAGTTATTCCTTGGGGATTGATTATCTCATCACTCTGCAGCACATTACTGTGCAGTGGCTAGACGTGGAAGGTACGTGACACCCTACCACCCCAGAGCCCCTGCCTGCCTTCTGGGCTCACAGCAACACTGAGCTCCCCATCTTTAGCCTGGACATGGGGTGCTTGAGTACGAAACTGGGCAGGAGCAAAGCCCCACCCCCAAGTCCTATTTCCAGCTCCTTATCCTGTGTGACCTTTTTCTTGGGGTTCAGTTTTTCCAACATAAGAATGACCCCTGCTTTTTCTCTTCAACTCAGAGATAGGGTTTATTTGCAGGAGGGGCTCCTGGTAAATGTAGGATGTACAGAAATCGCCCAGATTCTACCCACGATATGGAAACCTTGCAAAAAAAAAAAGGTGAGGGTTGGATGGAGGTCATACCACACCCATTTGTGTGTCTGGGTGGAGAGCAAATAGAGTCCTCATGAGCATCCAGACGAGTCATTTTCAGACTTTTTATCCTGTATGATCTAGCTCATTAATCATCATCTTGCCTTAACTTTCTCATGTTTTACTTGGATGTATTGAGTTCATTATGAAGTAGGATTTCTGCCCCTTTCTCATGCATCTTGGCCAGAGTTTTGACCTCTTGTCATCCTGTGGTCTTTCTCCAGAGACTCACAGGGTCTAGCACACAGGAGGCCACTTCCCACACTTGCGCGTTGTAGATGAAGAAACCAGGACCCAGCAGAGACGAAGGGCTCATCTAAGAAAGTGTGTAGCTTGAGGCCAGCAGAGTTGTCTTTGCTAGGACAAAAGGAGAAGCAGATATGGGGGGTGGGGTGGGGACAGGGAAGGGGATAGAGGGTGAGGGAGGCCAAGAGCTGAGCTGCATGGTCAGCTGCAGGGTGGTGGCTAGGCTGGCCGCCTCTTCCCCCAGCCAACTGGGAGGGGCATCTGGGGAGTTATTATTAGGAACACTGCAGTGCGGCTGTGAGTGCAGAACATGGGTGAGCAGAGACGTGGAAGCCGAGAGGGTGAGGGGCAGGAGAGGAGGGAAGGGCCACAAGGAGCTTCGCCCTCCTGACTGCAGAGGCTGCCCTCTGCCGCCTCCTTCCCACTGAGCTCATTTTGAGCCTTCTCCTTCAGCTCCCTTGCCCTCCTTTCTGAGGCCAGAAGCATTCCATGCAGAGTACAGCCAGAAGTGATGAGCTCATGCACCAAGGCTTTGAGTCCGGCTGCTGGTTCAGCTGGCCTCGGGTTCTGAACCTACAGGACCAAACAGCAGCCCCACCTTCCGTCTCTGTGACAGGATGGAGTGCGCACTTAGCCCTGGGTACTGCCCCGTAGGCTCTGCCCCATGGCAGGTGTGCCTTCCAAGCTCCTGACGATCTCTGGTTTGAACTCTGTGTTGAGATGCTATGCTACACTCTGGTTGGTTCCCTGGCCCTTGGGTGTGACTGCTTAGCAGTCCCTAGCTTCTGATGGCCACTTCTTTCATGCTGCTGGGGGGGCGGATCACGCCAGCCCTATGACCTTCTTATAGCTCACTTTAAGGGGCTGGGTGGGGAAGGACTTTGCCCCCCACAAGGCTGCTGAGCAGCTCTTGATCCAGCCTGTGTCCTGCAGATGCTTTCGCAGGTTTAAATGGTACCCAGCAGGCTAACAAGCTCTGTTCTGTGCGGGCAGGAGCGGGAGACCGGATCTGTACCACTGAAGGTGGGAGACTGGGCTGAGGGGGGGACCCGGTGGACTGGTGTGGGAAGGAGGTGGGGGATGAGTCCAGCCAGACAGCTGGCGGAACTGGGCCCACGTGGGGATGGGTACTGCAGAGGGCCAAAGTGGTGGCAGTTGTTCTTAAATATAGTTCCTGGTCCATGGTCCGGAGGTTCTGGGCAGGCAGTTGGTGATCTCAGCCCTTGCCAGGAAGTTCGGAGCCGCCCAACAGCTGCAGCTGCCCTCTGGCTGGCTGCCGCATACATTCTTGTCTCGACAAATTCCCATTCAGGGAGCCAGACCTGGGGTCTGAGGCCTGGGCCTGAGAGGGAGGGCCAGGAGCTGGAGCGGCAGGAGGACTCTAGGCTGTGTTCTCTCCCCCTTCCTAATGTCTGTCAGGTGGGAAGAGGAGTACACAGTGCGGATACAGCTGCAAGAGCGAGTGAATGAGCTCCAGGAGGTGAGGGTGGCCACCCTACTGCCCCTGCTCCCCTGGGGCACCACTGGGCCCTCCCTGTCCCTCCCGTACCTTTTCCCACATTGACATCATGTCCTCATTTCCTCCTGGCTGTAGGAGGCCCAAGAGGCCGATGCCTGCCAAGAGGAGCTAGCCATGAAGGTAGAACAACTGAAAGCCGAGCTGGTGGTCTTCAAGGGACTCATGAGTAACGTGAGTTCCGACTTCCCACTTGGCTCTCAGGGACCCTCAGATGGTCTGCCGGCCCTGCCGTCAGTGTCCCGTCCCGCTGTTGCTCTTCACCGCTGTCTTCTAGACAGAGACGCCTCACCATGACAAGAGGTTGTTAAGCAGTTAGTAAAAGCACAGCTCTGTGCTCTCTGGTGGCTTACACCCGTAATCCCAGCACTTGAGAGGTGGAGGCAGAATGGTCAGAAAGATGAGGGGTTTGAGGCCAGCATGAAGTACGTTAAAAGAAAAAAACATTTGTGCGCAGCTCCGGAACCAGCTGCCTTTGTGAGTTCTGCCACTCGCTAGCTGTGTGGCCTTGAGCCTTCCTCCCCACCACACCTCCTCTCTGAGGAATGTGGAAAGCCAGGGGAAAGAAAGTCTTCTCAGGGTTGTCTTGAGGAGGATCATGCCTCTGCCTGGCGCTTAGTGCCGGACAGGTGAGACCCGTGTCTATTGTCACTGTCCAGTACTTTCTCCACCCCCCCCCCCCCCCCCCCCCCCCCCCCCCGAGACAGACAGGGTTTCTCTGTGTAGCCCTGGCTGTCCTGGAACTCGCTCTGTAGACCATGTTGGCCTCGAACTCACAGAGATCTGCTTGCCTCTGCCTCCCGAGTGCTGGGATTAAAGGCGTGCGCCACCACCTGGCTGTCCACTCTTACCCCAGTGGTATCTTTCATCTCTGGGGTCTTACATTTCAGGAGGATAAAAAACTGTGGTTGCGGGCGGTGATGGCGCACGCCTTTAATCCCAGTACTCGGGAGGCAGAGCCAGGCGGATCTCTGTGAGTTCGAGGCCAGCCTGGGCTACAGAGTGAGTTCCAGGAAAAGGCACAAAGCTACACAGAGAAACCCTGTCTCGGGAAAAAAAAAACAAAAAAAAAAAACTGTGGTTGGTTCAAGGGAGGCTCTGCTCATCCCAGCCAGGGCCTCCCGGGTCTGTACTGCCTGAGGGACGGGTATCATGAGCTGCCCTGTGGATGTGCAAGTGTGGTAGGGTGGGCCCCTGGGAAAAGGGACATTCATCCAGCAAGGTCAGGGACTTTGTGGAGGAGGTGACAGTGTGTGCTACTAAGGATGAAGATCTTGCTGAGGCTTTATCTGTCCCCACGGGGGGTGCTGGGTGTCTCCTCACCCTTCGCTGTGTTCCTGGTACAGAATCTGACAGAGCTGGATACCAAGATCCAGGAAAAGGCCATGAAGGTAGACATGGACATCTGCCGCCGCATCGACATCACAGCCAAGCTCTGTGACTTGGCCCAGCAGCGCAACTGCGAGGATATGATCCAGATGTTCCAGGTGAGAGGCCTGCTGCCCGCAGCTCCCAGGGGCGGGGCAGGTGGAGAAGCTCTGTCATGGCTGGCCTGGATCTCAGGCCCTGCTGCCCTTCACCTCTGGGACACATCTTGGCCCCTGGGGCCCTTGGTGGGACTAGGCTGGGAGGCAGGGACAGCCTCAGGAGAGGGGTTTCAGAAGCCATCTCTAACTCCATCTCCCCCTCCCCCTCCTCTGCTTCTCTCCTCTGTCCCTCTTATCTCTTCTCTCGCTTTCTCCATAGAAGAAGCTGGTTAGTGTGACCTCACGCAAGCTTCCTGTCCCGGTCCTGTCTCTAAGCACCCCCGCCCCCCAGTTTTGAACCACTGGGCTCTTGAACCAGATGTCTTCTTCCTCCGCTTCCTCGATCCTCCCATTTCAGTCTCTTCCCCGTTGGTTTTTCTTCCTTTTCCTTCTCCCACGGGCCGTCCAGATCTGGCTGTGATTCCTGAGCCCTCTTATCTTCCTCGAAGCCCAGAACTGTTTTCAGTTGAGTCCTTTCATGAGAAAGACTTCAAGACTAAACACAGCCCCATGCCTCGGTAGCCATTAAACATCTTTTTTCTTTTTCTAAAGATTTGTTTTGTGTGTATGGGTATTTTACCACATGAGTGCCTCGTGCCTGAGGATGCCAGAGAGGGCATTGCATTCCATTGGAACTGGAGTGATGGAGGGCTCTGAGCCGCCATGTGGCTGCTGGGAATTGAACCCGGGTCCTCTGGAAGAGGATCCGGCGCTCCTAACTGCTGAGCCCTCTCTCCAGCCCCCATTAAACACATCTTAATGTAGTCATCACAAGACCTTTCTCTCCTTATCTTACTGCTCTGTTTTCTGTTTCTCCTTCTTCGTCCGCAGCCCCGCCCCAGCTGTGTGTGTCTGCCCATGTCTTAGTGACTCTCCTGTTTCTGTTCTTGTCATGTAATTGTGTCTCTTCTCTGTCTGCCCCTTCCTGCTGACCCTGCTCCACCCTGCGGCCTCCCTGCCCACCCTCTCCTCATGCACCCGGCCTCGCCTCTGTAGTCTCTACACTTGTCTCCCATTAAGGTCCCGTCCATGGGGGGGCGGAAGCGGGAGCGCAAGGCTGCTGTGGAGGAGGACACCTCCCTGTCGGAGAGTGATGGGCCCCGCCAGCCTGAGGGGGACGAGGAGGAGAGCACAGCCCTCAGCATCAACGAGGAGATGCAGCGTATGCTCAGCCAGCTGTGAGTCCAGAGGATGTCAGGTCCATCCTAGCTGCCCTCACCAGATGCACCCCAGCTCCCCCCCAAGGCCCCTGAAGCCAGCCTGCAGGTCCATCCCAGCTGCCCTCACCAGATGTGCCCCAGTCCCCCGAGGCCGGAGCTCCCATAGTGTCCTGTGCCCGCTCACAGGCCCCAGCGCCCGCTCTTGACACACGGGTTCCCTGTCTCTAGGAGGGAGTATGATTTTGAGGACGACTGTGACAGCCTGACTTGGGAGGAGACTGAGGAGACCTTGCTGCTTTGGGAGGATTTCTCAGGCTATGCCATGGCAGCCACAGAGGCCCAGGGAGAGGTAACCTCCCCTCCTGGCCTCAGGCCCCTCAGGCTCTGCCTCTGTGCCCTGCCACATTGTCTGCCTCCCCTTCTCATGCTCCGTCCCCAGTGTGGCTTTGTCTCCCCCTGGCTCCTCCCCTTCCTGTCTGCATCCTTTCTCACCTCTGTCTTCTCTAACCAGACATTCTCTCTCTTCCCGCCTTGGCCCATGGAATGTCCCTATCCTGCCCCTCCCTGGCTGGCTGCCCCTCGCCTCCCTTTCTCCAGCAGCAGGAGGACAGTCTGGAGAAGGTCATCAAAGACACAGAGTCTCTGTTCAAAACCCGGGAGAAGGAGTACCAGGAGACCATTGACCAGATAGAGGTAAGGGTGTCTGTCGGCAGTGGAGACTCTGTTCCCGGGGCTCACAGGCCAGGCTGCAGGTGTGCTGCTGGCCTCCTCACTGTTGGACCCCAAGACCTTTGACAGGAGTGTCGCCCCCCCCCCCACTCCACCCCCCGCCCCAGTTGTGGTAGCTCTAGTGGGTCCTGGAGACCTCAGGATCTAGAGGCAGATAGATGTGAGTTCGAATCCTGTTCATCACCACCTGGAACAAATCTTTTGTCTTCCTTCTTTTCTGTTTACATGTATGTATGTATGTATGTATGTATTGGGCAGGGGGAACATGTATGTGTGTGGAGGTCAGAGGACAGCTTGTGGGAGTGAGTTCTCTCCTTCCACCGTGTGGGTCCCAGGGATCAAATGCAGGTTGTCGGGCTTGGTGGCTTGTGATCTCCCTGCAGAGCCATTCCCCACCAGCCCTTTGTCCTCTCTTTCCTTTCTTAATTTGTTTTTTGGGGGTGAGGGTGAGACAGAGGTTCTCTATGTAGCCCTGGCTGTCCTAGAACTCACTCGGTAGACCAGGCTGGCCTAGAACTCAGAGATCCACCTGCCTCTGCCTCCTGAGCCTGGCTCCCTTGTTCTTTCTGAGTACCTGCTTTATTATTTATTTATTTACAAGTTCTTGTCTTGTAGTCTAGGTTGGCCTCAAACTCCTGGTCCTTCTGCTCCCCACTCCCCATTTGCTAGGATTATGGGCATGAGCTATAACACTTCAGCTTTGCACTGTGTGCTGGTGCTGCTGCTGGTGGTGGTGGTGGTGGTGTGTGTGTGTGTGTGTGTGTGTGTGTGCACACTTGCATGTGCAGATGTGCATACATGTGTGTAGAGGCCAGAAGACAAACCTAGTATTGTTCTTTAGGTATGGTTAACTTTAAAAAAACATTGAGATGGTCTCTCACTGGTCTGGAAGTTGCTGAGTAGGCTCTGCTGCCTGGCCAGGGAGCTCTAGGCATCCATCTGTCTGTGCCTTCTCAGCTTCGAGATTACAGTGTGCACTGCACGGTCTAGCTTTTCTCGTGTGGGTTCTGGGATCCACTCAGGTCTCCATGCTCATCCAGCTCACTTCGCTGAGTGAGGTATACCCCGGCTAGCTCCTCCATTCATTTCTCTTCATTCTTTGACACCGGCTCTCTGATGCTTTTGTGGGCACACACTTCCTCTCTCTCCTTTTCCTTTCTGTGTCACCTTTTTTACTTTGCGTGTGTGTGCCCCCTTGGAGGCCAGAAGAGGGCGTCAGAATCCCTGGACCTGGAGTTCACAGCTGATTGTGAGCCTGTGACATGGGTGCTGGAAAACAAATTTAGATCCTCTGCAAGAGCAGGGAGTGCTCTAAGCTCCCATACAGGGTCTTTCTATGTAGCCAGGCTGGCCTCAAATTGGAAGCAGTCCTCCTGCCTCAGCCTGCTGAGTGCTGGAGTTACAGATGTTCACTGCCATGCTAAGCTCGGGCCTGCCTCTTTATTTGTCAAATGGAGATTGCGTATTTCTCCCCTCAGGCCAGGTTATTAGGACGATCAGATAGAGCGAGACACGTGGCACTTAGGACAGAATCTGGCAAGTTGACATGCCAAAGCGTGTACTGTTTATTACCAGGAACACCCTAAGCACTTAGCACTCAGAGGGACTCCAGCCCTCTTTGCTCAGCCCTTGAGCTCCTGGAGGAGAGAGTCTCCCTTTTCATTTTTGAGCCTGGGGGAGTCCTTTATAAATGGTGACAGGGGCTGGAGAGATGGCTCAGAGGTTAAGAGCACTGGCTGCTCTTCCAAAGGTCCTGAGTTCAATTCCCAGCAACCACATGGTATCTGAAAACCATCTGTAATGAGATCTGGCTCCCTTTTCTGGCCTGCAGGGACACATGCAAACAGAACACTGTATACATAATAAATAAATAAATCTTTTTAAAAAAATGGTGATAGAGCTGGGGCTCGAACCGTCCTGCTGAGCCGCAGGCAGTTTTGTTTGTAGGGAGGAGGTCACTGCGGAGGAGGGTTGGGTGGGTGGGTGGGTGGGGCTGTGTGAGGACTGTGTCTTAGACTCGGATGTGTGAATGACGCAGGAGACTTGTGTGTCCAGCCTCCCTGCAAGCCCTGCGGTGTGTTCCCAGGCCTGTAGGTCTCCCCCGGTTTGCATTTTGAGAATGAACTTTGGAAGTTATTTCCCTGTGTTCTCAGTGTCCCAGCACACATCAAATGGCCACACTATCGCAAGCAAAATCAGGGTTTTTGTTTCTAACTCCAGAAAACTCTGAGTCTCAGAGGCCCAGCCAGTGTTCTGTCACCAGCTGTGGTTTGTCTGGGGACAAGTGACCTTCTCCCATCTTCTCTACACCCCTCTTACTGCCCCTTCCCTCCCTGGGTTGTGCCCACCTCCTTGGGATGGTGGATTTAAGGCTCAGTTTCTTCGTGCCGTCAACCAGGCAGGGGTCTTAGCACAGCGGTTAGGGCTGCCGCTCTCCTGTGGTTCATCCCTTGGACCACAAATGCCTAGTTGTAAACATGATCTGGTGAGACGGAAAAGAGCATCCTGGGCTGGGTCTGCGGCTCAGTTGGTAGAGTGCCTGCCTACCATGCATGAAGCCCCGAGTTTTATCTCAGCACCACATGAAACTGGGTGTGGTGGTGTGAGCCTGTAGTCCCAGCACTTGGGAGGTAGAGGCAGGAGGATCAGAGGTCCATGGTCATCATCCTCAGCTACATAACACGTTTGAGGCCAACCTGGGCTACATAATTCTTGTCTTACAAAAATACTCTGAGCCGGGCAGTGGTGGCGCACGCCTTTAATCCCAGCACTCGGGAGGCAGAGCCAGGCGGATCTCTGTGAGTTCGAGGCCAGCCTGGTCTACAGAGTGAGATCTAGGACAGGCACCAAAACTACAAAGAGAAACCCTGTCTTTAAAAAAAAAAAATTCTGAAGGGGAAACATGGTTTTGAAGTTGTTTTCTAAGTTGTATGACCTCTGTCCTCTCCTAGAATGGCTGGAGGAGAAAGGTGAAGGAAGTTCACTTGGTGGGTTTGGTGGCAGCATTGCACTGGGGTCTTCCTGGGGCATCTGTAATACCTTTGTCTTTGCGACCCTTGATGTCAGTGTCACTGAGGTAGAGCAGCCCCATTACTAGATGGGAAAGCTGACGGTGGGTGGGAGCTTCTTCCATGGCCCCAGCCCCTCCATCTCTCCCATCTACCTCTACTGCTCTGATCTCCCACGCTGAGTCTGGAATTTGGGGTGACTTGTTGAAGACGTCCTCTGGAATGTGCACCTTCCCCTTCAGTGTGTGAATTAGGGTGATGGACAGACATGCAGAGACTGCCGTTGGTGGTGCTGCTTTTGCTTTGAGAGACCATTTTTGCTTCACCTCTGTCTCCTAGAATAGTAGGTTCTAGCCTTGTCCCCTGCAATCTTCCTGAGGAAGAGCGCACATGCGTGTGTGTGTGTGTGTGTGTGTGTGTGTGTGTGTGTGTGTGTGTGTGTGTGTGTGGCAGCTGATCTCTGACCTGGAGTATCATATTTTTCTCACTGGGAGCACAGATTGCTGTGGGAACAAGCATGCCTTTCAAGCCATCTCCACCATGGCTTACAAGCCAGCTGTCCACCAGATGACCCAGAATGCCAGTGTCCTGGCTGTCCCCTTTGTCTGCTGCTGTGGCCCATTTCCTCCTTCTGTCTGCCCATTCCCACCCGCTGCCCAGTTCACATTTGTTTCGGGTGGCTTCCCCCCTGCTTAGTCACACGCTTCCCAGCCACTCTTCTGCCTTCTCTTTGCTCTCAGGCAGCCAAGCAAATCACCCCACGGCAGCTTGGTTCTCCCCTTCTGGCCCCTGGCCTTTGTACCCCAAACAAAGAGAGGCAGCAGATTGTCCCTGGCCTAGATACGTTTCCGCCTCAGCCTGCTTTTTCTCTCTGCCTCCAAACCTGGCTGCAGAGTCAGCTCTGGGAGGGAGACTTCTTGACGCAGGGACCCCGTTTCTTCCGTGCCAACCTTCTGAAATCAGGATCTACCTTGTAATCACTTAGTATGGACGTCTCTCTTGTGTGGGGGAATGGGTTATGAGTGAGAAAATGAAGTGGAGTGAAACGCTAATAAATAGCAATCCAGGTTTCTTCCATTACAGTGAGTCTTTGGGCTACTTCACAGTGAATTAGCTCCAGCTGAGGGAGGCTGCTGGCTGCAGGATGAAGAGATGAGCAGGACTCTGCCTACCCTTAAAGGAACTCAGCTCAGGAGTCAGTGAGGAAGGCCAGTGTATCTATCACACAGAGGACCAGGGTGAGCTGAGCCGGAGAAACCAGGCAGGAGCAAAGCATCCCGTAGGCATCGCATAGGCATCCCATAGGCCGCTATTTCTGTTCATGCCAGCGGAGTCCACTCCGCCCTGTCCACACCAACACCGCTTCCCTTGTTACCCTCTGTTTTTCTCTTGGGGAGTTGTAGGAATTGAAGCCAGGACCTACTCTAGCAGGTTCTCTCACAGAGGTGCATCTGCTGACTGTTTTGTTTGTTTCTGTTTTTGGAGACAGTCTCTCATGTAGTTTGAGCTGGCCTCAAAGTTGCTATAGACCAGGCCGAGCCTCAGCTTCTGATCCTGCTGCCTTCACCTTCCTAGTGCCAGGATTGCAGACACATGTCACCAGGTCCAGTTTAATGTGGTGCTGGGGCTCGAACCTATGGTTTTGTTGCATGCTAGGCAAGCCTATGACCAGCTGAGCTCTATTGCCTCTCCACACCTTTAAACACTTTTTAAAAATTTAAATTGGGGCCCAGCAATGGTGGTGCACGCCTTTGATCCCAGCACTAGGGAGGCAGAGGCAGGTGGATCTCTGTGAGTTCGAGGCCAGCCTGGTCTACAGAGTGAGATCCAGGACAGGCACCAAAGCTACACAGAGAAAAAACAAAAAATTTAAATTTTATTATTAGTGTGTGTGTCCACATGCCATGGAGCATGTGTGGAGGTCAGAGAACAATTTGGACTTGGTTCAAGCTTCTACCATATGGGTCCCTGGTGTCAAATTCAGATTGCCAGGCATGTGCAGCAGGTGCCTTATTTGCCAAGCCATCTGGCTAGTCCTGTCCTATCCCCCATCTTACCCCCCTTTCCTCCCCCCCCCAAGACAGGGTTTCTCTGTGTAACAGCTCTGGCTGTCCTGGAACTCGCTCTGTAGACCAGGCTGGCCTCGAACTCAGAGATCTGCCTGTCTCTGCCTCCCCTGCTGGGTCTAAAGGTGTGAGCCACCGTGCCTGGCTTCCTTCTGCTTTTTGAGACCAGGTTTTACTGTTTAGGTTTTAGGTTTATATCCAACTGCCCTTGAAATCAAGATCCCCCTGCCTCGGCTCCTGGTTGTTGGAGTTATGGGTGTGCTGCTCACTAGACTATGCTCTTAATTGATCTCTTAACAAGAACTCAGGCATCGAACTGATTCTGGGGGCGGAGGAGAGTGTAGAGATTCCCAGGAAAAGGCTGAGTGTGGAGCACTGTCCTGAGCACCCTTGCCTAGCCAGAGTGAGGGCCTGGAGTTAGATTGTCGCTAACTGGGTCCTCCCCCATATCCTAGGGAAACAGGCAGTTATGGGCTACTTGATGTTTTCTCATCTGTTTGGTTTCTTTTGAAGTCCAAGCTTTTAGCTATGGCTGCCTGGCCTCCAGGGGCCAGCTGGTGCTCTAATCCACTGTCTGCCCAGGGCTTGCTAACCTCCTCATCCTGCCCTGCCCTATTTTACTACAGCTGGAACTGGCCACGGCCAAGAACGACATGAACCGACATCTGCATGAGTATATGGAGATGTGCAGCATGAAGCGGGGCCTGGATGTGCAGATGGAGACCTGCCGCCGACTCATCACACAGTCAGGGGACCGGTAAGGACCTGCCCCGATTGGGCCCATGTGCCCTGCCCAGGAAAGAAGGGAGGGACAGAGCCTTGGTGACCTGTGGGCAGTGACCAGGTCACATCTTCAAGTGGAGCTATCCTTGGGAGTCACCTGTGGGTGTGGCCCATAACTTCCTCTCCCTGCCCTGGCGGCAGATGCAGCCTGCTAGTGCCCCAACTGTCTAAGAGCCGAAACCTGGCCAGGAACGAAGAGATGCAGGTTTCTGTCCAAAGTCAGAGGTCATGATTTATGTATTTGACCCTGTGTAAGAGTAAAATTGGGTTTGGGGAATAAAGCTTAGTGGTAGAGTCCTTGTCTGGCGTGTGAGGCCCTGTATGTATACACACACACACACACACACACACACACACACACACACACACACACGAGAGAGAGAGAGAGAGGAGAGAGAGAGAGAGAGAGAGAGAGAGAGAGAGAGAGAGAGAGAGAGAGAGAGAGAACTTAAAAAAATCTGGAGTCTGAAGAGATGGCTCATTGGTTAAGAGCACTCACTGGCTGCTCTTCCAGAGGAACTGGGTTCAATTCCCAGCATCCACATGGCAGCTCACACCTGTGACTCTAGTTCCAGGGCTTCTGACACCCTCACACAGGCATACATGCAGGCAAACACCAATTAACACAAAATAAAAATAAATTATATTTAAAAAAATCTGTAGGCTAGGCATAGTGGTACGTGTCTGCCATCCCAGTCTCGGGAGGCTGAGGCAGAAAGATTGTCATGAGTTTGAGGCTGTCCTGGACTGCAATAGCAAAGCCGTGTCTCAAACAAAATAAAACAAACAGCAACAACAGCAGATAAAATCTAAAGCACCACAGTGAGCCAGGTGTGGTGGTGCACATTTGTCATCCAGGTGCTTAGGTACCACAAGTACTAGGCCAGTCTCTCTTCTGTATAGAGTTCCAGGCCAGCCAGGAATGCATACTGAGACCTTGTCTCAAAACAAAAAACCCAGCCCATGCCACTAAATTACATTAAGCTGGGCATAATGTGCGTGCTTACTGGGTTTAATGGCCTTTGTTTATCATCCCAGCTACTTTGGAGGCAAGAGGATTGAGGTCAGCCTTGGCAACATAGTGAGAGTCCCCACCCCCACACCCCATTACAGCTGGACAAGAAGCTGGGCCCTAGTATCAGTACTTGTGGGCCCAGGGAACACCTCCATGCTGTGACTTGAGATTTTCTGATCTCTCTCAAAGCCTCCAAAATAAGAGGGAAACTGTTCCCCATTGAGGTGAATAGGGACGAGACTTCCCACCCCACTTCCCTGCCTGGCATCCAGCTGTACCCCAAAAGATAAGGCCATAGAAGGCGAGCATGCAAGCCTCCTTAGGCTTCCTGCTTGCCCACGGTGACATCTGGTGTTTTTTCCTAGAAAGTCTCCTGCTTTCACTGCGGTCCCGCCTAGCGACCCGCCGCCGCCACCGCCAAATGAAACCGAGGACTCCGATCGGGATGTCTCATCTGATAGCTCCATGAGATAGGGCCTGGCTCGCTCCCTCGAGCTCACTGAGGCGGGGCTGTGGGTCTGCAGAGGACTGTCTTGTGCCACTGCATGAAGCCTGGCCCCGGGGCTGTGTGCTCCTTCCCTGGGCTGCCTCCTCCCCAGGGTTCCCGGGGTGTCTGGAGCTAGGCTGGGCCCCACCCCTCCTGGACAACTCCTGTCACATCATGGGGCATTCCTGCCTTCTCCACATGTGGCTATTTGCTACTTTTCCATCTTTGAAATGCTGCCAGAACACTTGTGATTCCCCCTTCTCCATTCTGTGAGGAATGTGACTACGGGACCTGCCTGTTCTCCTCGGCTATCTTGGATTTTTGGACTGGTGCTAACTGGCCCAGGCACTGCTGGGAAGCAGATTCATCTGGGAGTCCCTGAGGGTTTACACATCATGTACGTTTGGAGAATTTATTTCCTAGTGAGGTCTCGGAAGGAGGCCGGGCCCCTGGCATTCTGTCCTGTGTCCACGTGCCCACAGCTGCCCACCTGCCCATTATCCAGGGAGCGTGGCTCCGTAGTTTTCCCTTTGGGAAGTCCACACAGAGAACTTGGTGCCTGGGCTGAGGGTAGAGTCCTGAGGGGAGCCGCTGCCGAGGTGAAGCTGATGCCTGTACGAGGATGTGTGCTCAGGGTCTGTTTTTCCAGGGGTCAGCTGAGGGAGTGCCTATCATTCACAAAACCAACAGGTTAAGATGTCCCTGACCTTGGAAAGTAGGGGACAAAGTCAGATGTCTCTGGAATCTTTAAAAAAGTAATGAAGAGTATTTATTGAGCACCTTCGTGTCACTGTTTTAAACACTTTCTGATGTACTTTTAATTTTGTTTTTTTGAGACAGGGCTTCTCTTAACAGCCCAGGCTGGCCTTGAACTCAAGAGATCCTCCTGTCTCTGCCACCCACTCTGGGATTGGGCATCCACCACCACTGCCTCACCTGAGGCCTGATGTCTTCATAACACACAATGAGGCACTGGTTACAAGTGATTGCCCCTGAACCAGAGTGCCTACAAGCTCAGCTGTCCCAGGCTGCATGGTGCAGGCACATCCCTTTACTGATACATTTTTACTGTATTGGGCATCCTTCCAGCTTTACCTAATCTGATGTCTGGAGACCTTGAGAGCTGGGCATAATTAACCTTTGTTTGCAAATAAAAGACACAGTGCTGGAACTTGATGCAGTCAACCCAGGGCTCAAAGACCATACACACTTCCTGTCCCCTGTCAGCCCTATTCCTCATGTTGCCAGACAGGTCAGGTGGTTTTCTCCTGTTCCAGACAGGTAGCCTGAGTTTAGGATGCAGCTCTGAAGCCTTCCCAACCTTGCTAGGTCACAGCCTCCCTCCCCCGACCCTGGATTGAGACACCAAGGAAGATGGGTGCAGTGAACTTTATTGATGGTGTTCAAGAGAGTAGGGCTCCCTAAGCCCCTCCTGTTGTTCTGGGGGTCTGGGATGGAAACTGTGAGGGAGATGCTCAGTATCGGGGGCTGAGATGGGACAGGAACTGCTCAGCAGCCGAGGGGCTCTCTTGCTGTCCTTGCTGGGGTGGGTGGTCCAGGGCGGGCTTCTTACTCCTTGGAGGCCATGTAGGCCATGAGGTCCACCACCCTGTTGCTGTAGCCAAATTCATTGTCGTACCTAGAGTGCATTGGGAGGACAGTTAGGAAGGGTTTCTTTTCTGAGCTAGCCACCAGGGGGTGCCAAACCCCATGTTACTTTCAAAAGCCGATCCCCACATACCAGGAAATGAGCTTCACAAAGTTGTCATTGAGAGCAATGCCAGCCCCAGCATCGAAGGTGGAAGAGTGGGGGTCACTGTTGAAGTCACAGGAGACAACCTGGTCCTCAGTGTAGCCCAGGATGCCCTTTAGTGGGCCCTCCGACGCCTGCTTCACCACCTTCTTGATGTCGTCATACTTGGCCTGTTAAGGGCAAAAATCAAGATGATTATCGAAGCCCCAGCCTCACCCTTACACCAGAGACAACCCCCAACCGACCCATACGTACAGGTTTCTGCAGGCGGCATGTCAGATCCACGACGGACACATTGGGGGTAGGAACACGGAAGGCCATGCCCGTGAGCTTCCCATTCAGCTCTGGGATGACCTTGCCCACAGCCTTGGCGGCACCGGTGGATGCAGGGATGATGTTCTGGGCTGCCCCACGGCCATCACGCCACAGCTTCCCAGAGGGGCCATCCACAGTCTTCTGGGTGGCAGTGATGGCGTGGACTGTGGTCATGAGTCCCTCCACAATGCCAAAGTTGTCATGGATGACCTTGGCCAGGGGGGCTAAGCAGTTGGTGGTGCAGGAAGCGTTGCTGAAGAGAAAAGGCAAGTTATGAGACTCTGCCTCCTGTAACCTCACCCCTGCCTGTCCACTTCGACATCCTTACCTGATAATCTTGAGTGAATTGTCGTACTTCTCATGGTTGACACCCATCACAAACATGGGGGCGTCAGCAGAAGGGGCGGAGATGATGACCCTTTTGGCCCCGCCCTTCAAGTGGGCCTGTGTAGGAGAAATCGATTTCGGACCCAGTCCTTCCTTTTTGGGCCACACTAAATGGAAGGGTTCCCCTCATCTTCAGCCTTCCGCTCACTTACCCCAGCCTTCTCCATGGTGGTGAAGACACCAGTGGACTCCACAACATACTCGGCACCAGCCTCACCCCACTTGATGTTGGCGGGATCTCGCCTGCAGGTGGGGAGCAGGACAGGAGTGTCATGGACAGGAGTGTCATGGACTGGACAGTTCCACCCCATACTAAGCACCTCAAAGCATCCCGTCCACTCCCCATACATACTCCTGGAAGATGGTGATGGCCTTCCCGTTGATGACCAGCTTCCCATTCTCAGCCTTGACTGTGCCGTTGAACTTGCCATGGGTGGAGTCATACTGGAACATGTAGACCTGGAAGAACGAGGCGGAAGGCATCAAGGGACTGTCAGCAGCTTGCCCCCATCCACCGCAGGAGCAGTACCCACCATGTAGTTGAGGTCAATGAAGGGATCATTGATGGCAACAATATCAACTTTGCCAGACTGGAAGGCAGCCCTGGCAACCAGGCGTCCAATTCGGCCAAATCTGAGAGGCAAGAAAAAGAGAGGGGAGTTGTTGGGGTTAGAGAACTCCTCGTGGGTCTAGTCAGCACTGGGCGAACTCACTCTTGAGAAGGCAGAATACAGTTGTCCCATGGTTGTTGAGAAACATAGTCTGCTGTACAGCGGTACAGCAAAGGCAGAGCACTTTTTGTTGAGATTCAGGACTGAATGCTTAGACGCAGAACCCAAATATAGAAGGCCTCCTTGCCTAGGAAGCCCCACGAGGTCTAATTTTATCTTCCTTGAGCACCCGAGGCTTTTACAGCAGTCATAAACTGGAGGTTCCTTTCCTGTCCAAGAGGCGATTAGGCTCAAAGCTTTGTCCCCACCCCAGTCACTTCAAGTCTCTAGGAAGTGGCAGTGTGCCCCCGTCTGGGCACAAGGCATTCACCACCCCCACCACTCATGCCCTGGGAAGTTTGTTCCAGCCTGGCCCGGCTTCAGGCTACACCCCTGGACAGGAAGGATTTGTGCACTCAGCAGCCCAAGCTCAAAGGGCAAGGTTAAAGGTCAGGATGAGCGGGGCAGGGCCAGCCCACCTGCTTCCTCCAAGTCCCTCCCCCGAAGTGAAAGAGGTTGAGAAAACCAGTGGGCTTTCCAACCCCTAATCCCAGGGCTGGAATTTGCGAAACACCTGTCTTTCCTAACTAAAAATCAGGAGCAGGAGCAACAGATGTGTGTAGGGCCGACAGGGTGGAGGAGCTCAGACCCCAGAGAGAGAAAGGTCAGACAGCTAAATTTAACCTCAGATTAGGGTGGAGCGGGGAGATCTGGTTTCTGGGGAATGGAGTGAGGAGAAGGGCAGGATCCCGAGGTTCAGAGACACCCAATCCTCTTAGTGACCTTTACAGTCTGGCCTATAGGGTTTGGGTCAGTGTTAGGCTGTGACGGGAAGTGGAGGTTACGGAGGGAAGGGGCTGCTACCACCGGAGCCATTTTGTGGTGGAAATTTTCTTTTTGGAACCCCGCCATGACTCAGCCACCCCCACCCCGCGCCCTACGCCACGGCTACCACACCTCTGGCGCTAGGAGGGCAAGGGACCTCAAGTCCACTTGGATTCTTGGAGAACAATCTACAAAAATGAATGCATCCTATGCCCGAGGAAAATCAGGCTTGAGGCTGCTTCGAGGCTAATAAGATGAGACGGCTTGTGAGGTAGAAGCCCTCTTGAGAGCACGGAAGCCTTGCATCACCTGGCTTACAGGACAGAGGCAACTCCACCCGGCAGAGGGAGGAGGCGGGAAGGTTAGTCACAAGCTAGGGAGGAGGAAGGCCGATGGAAGGTTTCCTAACGGTGGCTCATTCATTTCCTTCCCGTTTGCAACATGGCGGCGGCCAGTTACCCTAAGGGAAGCCCTGAGGAGGTGATGCGCTAAGGCGTGTGCACCTCGCAGCCGGGTGCACCGATCAGGAGGAAGGGGGCGATGGGGGGGAGGGGCTCCCCTCCTGACACGTGACTCCTCAGGGCGCGAAAGTAAAGAAAGAAGCCCCAGCCAGGGGATTAGGAGATGGATCCTGAGCAGGCGTGCGCGCGGGGGGTGGGGTGGTCCTAGCATAGACTGCGGGCTGCTCATCCCCTCAAGAGCGGGGTTCCGTGCGGCGCCACAGCCAGGAGCCATGGACCGTCCGATCGCTGACCTTGAGGTCTCCTTGGATGCGGCGGCCACCCATCCACCTCCCTACGCTACTGCAAAGCCCCGGGTCTGCTAGACCTGCACACGCAACGGAACGGGGCCCGGAGCCCCACCCTGGCCCAGCCCCGAACTCACCCGTTCACTCCGACCTTCACCATCGTGTCTCAGGAACGAGGCTGCGGGAGAAGCAAGAGAGATCAGCGTGGCCCACGGTGCACCAGGCGACCCCTCCTCCCCCTCCCCGCCTCCATTCCCGCCGTGCGCCCCATCACGTCCTCCTCCAGCCCTGCAATGCGGAGCCCGGGCTCGGCCAGCGGAACTCGCACCAGCGCCCCCAGACCCGGACAGCGCGCGCCCCCTTCCCGCTTTCCGACGGTCCCCGGCCTCCTGCGGCCCGCTCTGCGTTTTTCACCTGGCACTGCACAGAAAGATGCGGCTGTCTCTGGAACAGGGAGGAGCAGAGAGCACCGGGGAGGGCTGCGGTCCGTATTTATAGGAACCGGGGTGGGGGTGGGGAGCTTATGACGTGCGCCCCGCCTCCCGCCCCGCTCCTCCAGTCCCAGCTCAAGGGCGCTGAGGCCTGAGCTACGTGCACCCGTAAAGCCGCGAGTAGCTGGGCCGCTCTCTCTCGGTTTTTTTTTTCCCCCCCTTCTTCTTGGACCCGCCTCGTTTTTGAAATGTGCACGCACCAAACGTGTGGGCTCCAGGCTGGGAGGGGGAGGGGAGCTGAGATTGACCGGCTGGGGAGTTGACCCGGTGATGGATCCCAGGATAGGGCTGAGGGAATACAGACTATGGACTTAAGGGCGAGCAGTGTGCACCAAGGACATCCAGGGCCCAGGGACCTGAAAGTTGCGGCCCGAATATGATGGGAGGACCTTGGGAGCTGCGGGAAGGGGGGAAATGGAACAGAAGTGAGGGGCTGCCCACAGCTGCACCGTCGACCCTCTCCCCCTTTTGAAAAGGCTGCGGAAAAGTTGGGGATCTTCTCCTCGTTGTTCTTCGGTAGTGACACAGGCAAAATAAGAAGCTAGCAGAAGAAACAGCCCGGGAGGGGCTACCTTGCCTCCTGCGGGGGCCCTTCGCAGCCCCCCTCCCCCAGGCTTCCTGGCTTCCTTTTCTTGGGCCTGAGGCCTGGCTTGTGGACTGGGCTGTAAGGGCAAGGAGGCTAGGGAAGAGGCCTGAAGGGGCGGTCCCTACGCCATAGATCGGGGTGCCCTACAGCCTGGAGACCTGGTAACTGAGACTTACAAACACCTCTCTGTGTTCACCAGCTAAGGCCTAGGTTGGGGCCCCCGGAGTGGGGGCAGTATCCTGGTTGTGGGTTGGGTTGGAGGAGGCCAATAGGCCGCCCATAGTGTCCCTCCTCGGAACCTGAGGGTTGCGCCGCCCAGGCCAGGAGACACTGCTCCTTTCACCCACTGCAGCCCCAGGGTGGAGAGCTGGACGTGAGGGCGGAAGTCCCTCCCCGTCCTGGGACGTGCCTGCTGGCCCTGCAGCCAGGGACTCTCCTTTCTTGGCTGCCCTCGTGGTCGCAGGGTGAGGTCAGAGGGGAACATGTGGAAGGGGAGGTATTATGTCCTGAGCCGGAACAGGCCGGCCCCCAGTCCCTTCCCACAAGTGGGAAGGAGAAAAGCGATTCCTCATTGTTCGGAAGTGTAGGGAGGGTGGAAAAGGTGGGTTCTGAGCGCTTGGAAGGGTTAGGGAAGCTCAGCAGGTGCAGGACGGGGATCCTGGGGCCTCTTTGCTAGGCCGGTGCAACTTGAGACAGCCCCCTGCTCTTCTAGCTGAAGAGCCTAATTGCTAAGTTTAGCTGGCCTGGTGATAACCTTTGCTTAAAAGGCAGGGAGCACGCTGGGCTGCACCCCAAATCCACTCCTGGCTCCTTGCCCTTCTGGGATTGCCCCACCTCTCTGGGGCCCCAGAGCCAAGGCTGTGACTGGCAGCTGTGTGATCCATGCCAGGCTTTCCATGAGCAGGGAGCAGGCTATGTGAACAGGATGGAGAGGGGGAGTGGTCCCAGTGCTGTGGGGAGCAGGCTATGTGAACAGGATGGAGACGGGGAGTGGTCCCAGTGCTGTGGGGAGCAGGCTATGTGAACAGGATGGAGACGGGGAGTGGTCCCAGTGCTGTGGGGAGCAGAGGCCTCTGAGACTCAGCCTTGTCCTTTTCTGTCTTCCTTCCAACAGAGCTCCATGAGCAGCATTAACCCTTTCCCACCAGGTCTCAGGAGCCCCTCCATGGCCCTGCCCTACCCTACCCTAAAGTATGCTTCTGAGGTGCCATATTCCCTTTTCCTCACGCCCATCATGTCATTACTGTTCTCCCACCACACACACACACACACACACACACACACACACACACACACACACACGCGCGCGCGCATTTCTAAGGCAATGTGCTGTTGTCATGACAGCGGAAACATCAGTGTGCCTCCTGTTCCAAGTGACTCAGCAGACTAAGGGCTTGGGGAGGGTGGGCAGCACACAGCATGGCTTGCAGCTGAGGGCCTGGATCTCCTGCAGACCCATTACATAGTGCAGAGCTGGGGGTGGGGATGGGGGGGCTCATGATCTCCGCCATCAGCCAGGCCAAGTCATTTGCCAGTCTTCTGGGACGGGGCACACGGAAGAAACAAACCCTCGATCTAGAGCACACTGCTGACGTGCTGTGTTGTGGGGTGACCTATGCATGAAGGATGTTAGTTAGCATCATCCTTGCAAGGCTTTCACTGACTGGGTACTTAGAGCAGTTCCCTGTCCCACAAGGCTGTGACAGAAATAGGTTTCTGGGTATTGTCAAATGTTTTCTGCGTACAAAGTACCCCGAGGCTGAGAAGTGCGTATGCGAACCTAGAAACCATGTAATTCTCTACAGTGGACTCTGTCCAGTTGTTCAAGACGAAGCAATTTGGGAACAAGAAAATCCAGAGACAGCCTCAGGATGCCTGGGCTTGCTTATCTGCTCTCTGGATTGATAACCCTCTCTCTCTACCTGAATCTGGGCTAAGGTGAAAGATGAAACAGAGATCAGATAGGACAGAATGCTTAAAAGTATATAAAAACATTTATTCACTAGAAAACAGTGATTGGTAAGTGTGTCTTGGAAAGTGAACGCAGATGGGCTCTAAGAGAAAGGCCTTGAATGCACAGACCATTGACAGGTTAAAAACAAGGAGGCAACACACATTTTTACATGGAGGAACTGAATGCAAAACCATCAGTGAGATAGATACCCTGCATGGCAGGGATGCGGCGAGGGGAAGACAACTCCTAGGACCTGTGTCTCCGTGCAGACGCTCTGCGGATGGGGGTGGTTCTCTTGGGTGTCTCTTCTTCTGTCATCTCCGCCGAAAGCTCTGTTCAAAGAATTATAGGAACAAAAGCAGAGTCACAAAGATGGTGCAAAACGGTTCTTAAAAATAAACAGAGTTGCGAGCACACTGCGGAAGTCCGCCAAACTGCACGGCGGGGAAGATGTTACCAGGAAGACTGAATCTACACCAGGCAAGCCCTGCTGAGACCCCAAGGCAAGCAGCTGTGGGGGGGGGGGGGGGGGCTCATACCGTCCTCACTGGCCTCATCGCTGGAAAAGACAACTTTGGCTTTCTTCTTGGACTTGGATTGCTGAGTGTTTGGACGACGAGGGTTGGTACGTCGGGGCTTAGGTGTGACAAAATCAGTGTCTGAATCTACAGAGGTCAGAGGCTGCTGCCTGGAGACTGGAAATGGCGGGGAGACATGATTTCAAAAACAAAACAAACCCCAAAGGAAAAAGATAAAAGATGGCGACCGTTTGTGGAGAGCCCCATGAGGGCTTGTCTCGTACCAGCAGAGGGTTTCTTGGAAGACAGGGCTCTCTGGCTGCCTCCTTGGCCAGTTTCAAGCTCCTCTGCTCCATCCATGCCTCTGGTGTGACAGGCCCGAAGCTTCTGCTCAAATTCATCTATGACAGCCTAGAGGAAAAAGGTTAAAAACAGGGCTGGAAACATTATCTCTCAGTTTAAAAACAGCTATGAAAGAAACAGAAAGATGCCAGGTGGTGGTGGTGGTGGTGGTGGCGGCGGCGGCGGCGGCGGCGGCGGCGCACGCCTTTAATCCCAGCACTCGGGAGGCAGAGGCAGGCGGATCTCTGAGTTTGAGGCCAGCCTGGGCTACCAAGTGAGTTCCAGGACAGGCTCCAAAACTACACAGAGAAACCCTGTCTCGAAAAAAAACCCAAATAAATAAATAAATAAATAAATAAATGAAATAGATTTTAAATGTTTATTCTAAGTGGACGAGGCCAATCTGAAATCAGTATATATGGTGAGTGACCCCACCACAGGGGTGAGGTGGTCTTAGGGTAGTGAAAATGTCCAATACGGCAATGGAGTGACAAGTATGTATTCAGTGAAAACTGTGGACTTGAGTACTGATCTGTCAATCATTCAGTTAATCACATTCATTCATTCCTCCAGTCGATGTAGACTGTAAGACCACAGTACCCAAGGACAAGAGCTGATGGGGTAGAGGACATGAGTGTATTGGGACAGGAGCAATCGGGGACTCTACTCACTTAGTTTTGCTTTAAACATGAAACTACTCTAAAAAAGAAATCTAGTGCCAAGCATGTAGGGTACATTTACTACCCACACAAGGGAGGCAGAGCCTGGGGAATCTCTGTGAGTTCGAGGCCAACCTGGTCTACATAGCAGATTCTAAGCCAGCTAGTGCTACACAGAAGGACCATGTCTCAAGTAGAGATTGGCTCTTACCAGGGGCTGGAGAGATGGCACTTGCTGCTCCTGCAGAAGACCTGGGTTCAATTCCCAGCACCCACATGGCAGCTCACAACTGTCCGTAACTCAAGTTCCAGGGACCTGACACCCTCACCCAGACATATACACAGGCAAAACACCAATGCACATGAAATAAAAAGAAATACATCTAAAAAAGAAAATGGCCTTTAAAAGGGGACTGGGAATTGGACATAGAAAGATCTGGTCTCAAGTCACTCTGGTTAAATGGTTGTGGTTCGGCTAGCAAGGCAGGAAGTTAAGAGTCCCACAGCACTCCGGGAGAGAGGTTGTGTTTACTGCACAGGGACCCAAGAGGGCCAGCACCCTGCACCACTCACCTTGCCCTCAGGCTTGGCCCCACGACGCAGTTTGCCCACAACCAACAAAAAAGAACCGAAGACAGATGCGTCTAACAGCTTGTCTCCAAAGCAGTCAAAGTGGTCCAGCATCTTGTGGAGGCCGCGCTCCGTGAGGGGCAGCTGGGACACACAGTAGGCCAGATCGCGGTATTGCCGCTCAGTTCTGCACAAAGGGGGATTTTATGACGCATGTACATATTCCCCTTCAGTCTCCCTCGGTCCCAGGGCATCACTCTTCAGAGGAAAGAAAGACCTCCCCAAACAGCGCATACCGGGCTGTGCGGAAGCGCTGACACAGCTTCTCCACCAGGCTCTCAGTCTGTTTGTCCTTGGTGATGTAGGAGAGGAGCTGCCTGTGAGGAGGGGAGTGTGTCACTGACTGGCCAGGGAAGCTCTATTCTCAACTACTATACTGAATCCACCTCCACCCCACCCACCCCACCCCACCTTTTCTGTCCTTGCTTTAGAAGAATGTTCTTGGCCATGGCCTGCCACCGTTCCTCTAGTCCCCTTCCGTGTATTGAGAACGCAGATAAGAACAGCTGCTATTTAGTGATGGCTAATGTGTGCGTACCACACTGGGGACCGGACCTACCCTATTAAGAGCCTCAGGAACTCTGGAGCAAGCACTATCATCCCGTAGGGGAAACAGGCAGATGGTAGAGGTCAAGTTGTTTTGGAAGGCTGTCAGCTAAAATGTACCTGGGGCTGAAGACGGAGGCAAGAATGCTTGCCCAGCATATGCAAGGCCCTGAGTTCACTCTTCCTCATTCTCAGCACATGATATCAACCAGCCAACCAATCAACCAGAGCTGATTAAAAGTGTCTGGTTCCTAACTAAGTCTGTGTGCTACACACACATACTCCATACCACGCTACATCCCTGTAGATCTAGAAAGCCATACTTCATGATGGTGTGGAAGGGCTCCTCCTCCACCCCACCCTCTGGGTCTGACAGGCGACTGATGATGTCAGGGAGGAGATTATAAATTGCATTGCCCTGTAGGAGAGAGAGACCAGACGATGAGGTGGGGGCGGGGAGCTGACCTATATACTTCCTCTGCAGAAAGCTTCAAGCTGCCTGTCTCACCTTGTGGGAGAGCTCATTGAAGAAGTTCCTGGCCAGGGCAGCAATCTGAGGCACAGGGTCGATGAGCAGCACAGCCATCTCGCTGACTTGGCCCTTCACCTTCACCATGTCCTTCAGGATCAGGTGCGTCATCACCAGGCCTGCCGTCCTCCGCACTTGTTGAGATGGGTCTCGGAGGCTAGGAATAAAAGCTCTAGTCACCGAGATCCAGAGCTCTTGTTTATACCTTAAGACCGACACGAAGGCCCGATGCAAGGATCTATTGTTCTACAGTACGCCATTCTAGAAGCAGCTCCAAGGCTATTTTGAATGGAAGGCTGGAGTCAAGGACAATGCAAGGCTTGTAGACAAGATTTTAGAAGGCTGCTTCAACTTCCAGTGTCCATTCAGGGCCCGCTTGCACAGGCTGACTAGCTGGCAGATAGTGAAGACACTGCCAGAGGCCAGGGGAAGAGCTGTGCCTCACTGCACTAATGGAGTCCAGAGGAGAACTCTTACCGGTGTGCGAGCGAGCGATCTCTTACCGGGCATACAGGTGAGGAGTCCAGGGATCCACCAGGTTGGGGAAGCGGATAGCCAGATCCCCAGTGGCAACCATGAGATTAGACCGGACAGTGGGGAGTGAAGACTTTTCAAGCATGGTGAAGAGAAGACGAAGCTGGGAGTCACAGAAAGTGGCACTGAGGGCAAAGAGAGAATCATCAGGGAAGCAGGAAAGCTGCGTCATTTCGTCTTCCTGGAGTTGAAAGCAGCTGGGCCTACCTGATCATGCAGAACTTGCCGAGGGCCAGCGAAGCAGCCGCACAGAGGTCTGGGTCGCCATAGAGGCCAGGGTTGCTGCAGACCTTCAGCATCAGTGGGACAAAGGCAGCTAGGACCTGATTGCCTGTTGGAGGAACAGCTCAGGTTTGGACAGGCTGTATGGGCTGGGGAGAAGGGCACATAGCAATCCTTCTTACCGTCCAGCAGTTCCTTCTCACAGATGCTGCGGATCAGCTCTGCCTCCGTGTCGTCAGCAGTGGCTCCGACCAGCCCCAGCTCTTCCTCCATAGTTGTCTCAGAGCTTGTATTCTGAAGGGAGGGAAGCGGGGGTCTCGGCCATCACTTCTCTCTTGAGACAGGCTCTTATGTGGCCCTGGCTGTCCTCAAACTCTCTATGCAGACCAAGCTGACCAGGAGCTCACGGGCATCTGCCTGCCTCAGTCTCCTAAGCTGGGATAAAGGCGGGTGTCACTTCCCCCTCCTTTGAGACAAACTTTAAACAATTGTTTTGTTTGTCTGAGTGTTTTACCCTGTGTGTATGTAAGTGTACCACATGTGTGCATTGCACACGGAGCCCAGAGGAGGGTATGAAGATTCCCCGGGAGCTGGAGTTAGAGATGGCTGAGTGGCCTATGTATGTTCTGAGATCTGAACTCAGGCCCTCCAAGCACAGCAAGTGCTCTTAACTCTGAGCCATCCCTCTACTCACAAGAGATCATTTTTGATTCTAGCATAACACTTCACTTGCATGAAGAGATCTAAAGATAAAGTTCATAAAACCATCCATAGAAGTACCAAATATGTCCATAGAGAGAAAGAATTCAGAAGTGAAGAAGGTCCCCTCGTAGGTTTTTAAGTTGCCAAGGCAGGTCTCTACACCTCTTCGTCTGAAAACATAATTGACTGTAAATGGTAAATAACTGGATTGTGTCTGACCTGACCCCACTGCTGCAAGACTGTCTTATTTGTCTACAAGACAAATATGCCTTTAGCAGAGAGGACACAGGGTCTCACCAGGTGACAGGCTAGTAACACACTGATTAAGAAGGGGGTGTTACATGTGTGTTCAAACATACAGTATCTGTCTGTTATCTTAGATGGGGCCTCTACCTAGACTAGGGTATACAGGTCAGTCTGTGTGAACCGAACGCCCCCTACTGGATGAGCATGGATAGACCGTGCCGTCTTGGGTGATGCTAACCTTCCCCAGGGGAGCATCAACAGAGAGGCAGGTTCTTCATTTGTAATACAGAAGCAGAGATTTCCCTAGAAAGCACTGTCCTGAGGTGAGGCTATGAAACGCTGGCTAGGAAACGCTGGGGCAGGAGCCCATCACCTCGCCACTCATTCACCTTCTCCTTGGGCTCCTTGGTCCTGTGTTCCTGCTCTTCCCGAAGAACTCGCCGCCGGCCCAGCTCTCCACTCACTGCTTGTTCTAAATGTACCAGCTGCTGCAGGGCCACATCCCCAGCCAGTGACAGCAGGTTCATCAGCAGGTATGTGGGGAGCCTGGGGACAGTCTCCTCTGATGTAGAGGGAAGGGAAAGAGCAGAGGCCTAGTCAAGTCCCACCAAACTCCCAGGTCCACCCCTTACTCGTGTGCTGCTCAAACTGGGAACAGGAGTGAGGTGGGACACGTGGCAGTGACCGGCCCAACATCAGCCTGAACAAAGACGAGTGTGGGCTGCAGCTCCTCACCCTTTAGGGAAAGCACCAGACACTGGCTGCCCACCCCGCCCCTGAGCAATCACACCTCTGCCCACTCACTGGGGTCCTCCTCAGGGGTGTGCTTCTCAAGCTTCTCCAAGGCTTGCTTTGCACAGCCTTGTAACATCTGGGCACAGATCACTTCAGGGCCCTCTGCCAGCTGGTAGGTCAGGGTCACTGCTACTTCTTTGAATGGGATCCAGAGGGGATCTGGATGTGTAAAGCCTGGAGAGCGGAGAAGTTGATCACTGCAGCGAAAGGACCCAGCCACACTGATTGCAGGCCCTTCTGGATAGCTTACCCTTTGTGACCATCTCTCGAAGTCGTTCAAACAACCTGTGTTCCTGAGGCAGCCGGAAGGGAGGTTGACGTTCACCCAGGGAAGGCTGTGAAGAAAACAAAATGCCAGGGTGGGGAATGCAGACAAGAGGCTCTCTCTCCAATCTCCTCAGCTGAGCCACAGCCACCACCCCACATCACCTACCTTCCTCCTGTCTGAGATGTTGGCAATGGCAAGGCACACCTGCTGGGCCAGCCTGTAGTCCTGGGGGAACTTCTCATCCAGCCCCACCCTCACCAGCGTGTCTAAATTGCTTCCCACAATTTCTGGTTTTCCTCTAGGGAAAGAAAAACGGAGTTAAAGGCAGCCCTGGGCAGGATCCCATGGGAGACGACGGCAGTGCAGGAAGGTCCCGGGACCCGCGTGGGGTTCCTAGAGCCTGACGCCTGACTCAGGCCAGGTCCCCGGATGCCAGTGACGATGTCTACTGCACAGGCCGGCAGGTGCTCTCTTCACCCAGGCAGCCGACCCCGAGAAAGCTCAACCGGGTTGACTACGACTTCCCACTCTACTTGCTTCCTGGGGCTGAGCCTCACCGTGCCATCATGCCAAGAAGCATGACAGAGGAACAGCGCTCCAGAGGAGAGCAGGGGACCTTTTCCGTGGCTCGCTCCCACAGCAGTTGGGTCACTGCTGGTTTTATCTCATCCTTCTGCACAAACTCACAGAGCTGAGGAGAAAAGAAAAGTAATTCAGCTTCAAAAGACCAGTTCCCCGTTGGTCTACTAATCTGAAGACAACCCTGAGACCTGGATAGAGCCAACACTGGGAACAGAAGAGAAGGGACGCGAATGTCCACCAGGAGTTGGGGGGTACTTCTCGCTCCATTCTCTATCATGTCTTTCTTCCAGGCTACACTTCCTAAAGTGACACCAACTTCTGAGTTCTGTGTGGGGCACTCTGGATATTTCTAGTCACTTTTCTGACTGTGAGAACAAGGTCAAACTGTCTAGGACAGCAATGCCAACTCCCTCTTCTTTACATGTGCCTTC
The DNA here is from genome assembly GCF_949786415.1 of Peromyscus eremicus. Classification (NCBI taxonomy): domain Eukaryota; kingdom Metazoa; phylum Chordata; class Mammalia; order Rodentia; family Cricetidae; genus Peromyscus; species Peromyscus eremicus. Next base: position 135,195,675 of record NC_081418.1, read on the forward strand.
CCTTTGTCGCCCAGTCCCTGGCGGTTTCTCCGGACTGTCCTGTCATTGCTGTTCACCTGCAGCACCTCGACCCTGTCCAGAGCTCTCCAGGTGCCTCGTGTGTGACAGGCACGGCACCCCCAAAGCATCTGCTTCCAGCTCGTCTCTGCCTACTGTACAAGTCCTGAGCAGCAGGCAGCCTGGGAAACATCAAGGTGGTTGCCACCACCAGTCCCTCCCTCTCTTTCCCCAGGAAGGAACAAAAGTAGCAATCAGGAGGCCAGGCCAGCAGCTGGTCCCTCCGACTGGAAGTTATCAGCCCATGTTCCCAACTTGTTTATCTTCTGCAGATAACGATTTTGAGTCAGAACACAAACTTCTTCATTCTCTGGCTGCGACAATGGACTTCCTTTGCTTTTTGTCAGAAACTCCCTCCGCTTCCCTCTCTTTCTCTCTCCCAATCTGACTGAACTTCCACGACCCATGCTGACAAGTACCAACCACCTTGATGGCCAAGTCCCTGACCTCTACTGTAAGCAGCTCTGTGCTCTCGGTTACAGCACAGAGGCTGAAGATGTTTCCTGGAGCTTGCACAGTGTAAAGGCTGCAGCCAGGCAAGCTGCCGAGCCTCTCCTGGAGTCTCCCTCAGAGCCCCATTCGACCTGACTCCGGAGTGGCCGGGTGCTAAGAACAGCGCCCAGCACACAGGAAGCAGCAGGTGTTATCACTGCTGTTAGTGTCACGTGTGCCCCGACTCTACATCTTCTGTGTTTTGTGTTTTTCACTGTAAGCCAACTATTGGTGAGTTGAGCATCGCAGCACATGCCTGAATCTGGACACTGAGAAGCTGAGGCAGGACGGTGAGTCTGAGGCCAGCCTGGACTACACATGAGACAACTATGTAGCAAATAAACAAGAAAGTAAGTCTCTTCCTGGGGCTGAATAGATCTCTGCTTACAGGAAACAGATTGTAACTAATTGTAACTGCTGAATTAGAAGAGAACAGAGCAGAAGACTCACAATTTCCTCAAGACACTGAATGGTCCCGACCGAGGCATCCACTAACAACAAGGACAGGTTCTGGATCAAGGCCTGGGCCTTGGCTCTGTGGGAACAGCAGAGATCAGTGGTCACTACGACTGGGAAGCTGGATTCAGCAAACAGGCCGGTAGGTTAGATAAGTGCTTGGAGTAGGCCTCAGCAGAGATCCACTGAGCCTGGCTGGTATGGACCATCCGTGAGTTGAGACCTCCCTAGGAGAACATCCTTCAGGACACTAGGAAACCCCTCGAAGGTGACCTTGACCTCAGGAAGTTTGTGAAGACAAGGAAGCCCACGAACCTGGCTGAGTCCCCTTGTGGGCTGAGGTAGAGTTGGCGGTAGGCATTAAGGACGGCTTCCCGGACACCGGGCTCCTTAGACCAGATGAGAGGCAGCATGCGGCGAACCCCAAACAGGGCCTGGGGCACCCCAAATTGGAATACCATCACAAAGAATTCAATCACCTCCTGCACCACTGAGAACAAATAAAATGTCACCCATCTACTTGACCAATATCACACTACCCACAGAACTCCTGTTAGCACAGTAACATGATTGTGGAGGTCACTGTCATTGTCCCCAAGAATGACTGCTACAATGCCTTCTCACGACACGGCTAAACTAGGTAAACTGTAAAATGTTAACAGTGGTAAACACTCCCTGACTTTAATGGTGCAGGCCATCAGGCGCTGGATGATAGCTCAGTGGTTAAGAGCACTTGCTGCTGCTCTTCCAGAGGACCTGGGTTCAATTTACCAGTACCTATATGGTGGCTCGCAACAAATCCTAACTCCAGTTCCAGAGGATCTGAATCCTCTTTGGTCTCTGCAGGCATCAAACATGCATGTGGTACACACACATGGAGATAAAATACTAAGATCTTAAAAATACAACACGGGGTTGGGGATTTAGCTCAGTGGTAGAGCGCTTGCCTAGCAAGCTCAAGGCCCTGGGTTCAGTCCTCAGCTCCCTAAAACAAAAACTAAAACAAAAACCCCAAAACCAAGAATAATAAAGGCGTGGGCATCACTAAATTCGAGCGGGCAGGGCTGATTTCCAGCCCAAGACCAGCTCTTTCTCAAGAGGAGTCAGGCTTACCTGTGGTTGTGTTTTCATACATCATCTTGCTGATGATGCCAATGGCCTCTGTCACCTTCTGGGAGAAGCTGTAGGCATCCTGCAGATACTGCACCAGCATCTCCTGCTTCACCAGCTCGTCATTCCTCTGCGATCCCTCAGGCTCGGACACACTGGGAGACTCTTTACTGTCCATCAGCCCTGGGACTGGGTCCCCAGGAGATCCCTGTGTGGAAGCTGCAGGGCCTAGGAATTAGAGACGTACAGGACAGTTTTGCTCAGATATATGTGGGGAGTCCAGGGGCTACCAACATCCCTGGCTATCTCTTTCAACAATGTGAAGGGATGAATTAGAACCTGTTCTAAAACACTTTGGTTCATTTCTTAATAGATTCCTGCAGACCTCTCTAGTTTACACAGGTGCCCTGTCACTGGGCTGTTCCCCTTCCAGAGTGGCAGTGTCAACCCCCTCCCGAGCCTCCTTCAGCCTAAGGCTGTGCTTGCTGACTGAAAGGATTACCTTTGAAGATAATTCCCAGGAGATTCAGGAAGCTGTTCTCCTCTAGCTCTGTGTGACTGAAGGGTTCAGACTCCTGGAAGTGGCTGGTGGCTTCTCGAGTCAGAATAATAGCCTGCCTGAAAGAACACCAGCCTGTCACCAATTCAGCACCCAGAAGAGTGTCACTGAAGTCCTTGTAAGGGATCCTACCTCATGATTCCATTCAGCCCCCACATGCAGCTCCCTAAAGAAAAGGGAGCCGGGCGGTGGTGGCGCATGCCTTTAATCCCAGCACTCGGGAGGCAGAGGCAGGTGGATCTCTGTGAGTTCGAGGCCAACCTGGGCTACCAAGTGAGTCCCAGGAAAGGCGCAAAGCTACACAGAGAAACCCTGTCTCGAAAAACCAAAAAAAAAAAAAAAAAGAAAAGGGATATGGCTGAGCGGTGGTGGGGCACGCCTTTAATCCCAGCACTTGGGAGGCAGAGACAGACGAATCTCTGTGAGTTCGAGGCCAGCCTGGTCTACAGAGTGAGTTCCAGAAAAGGCTCCAAAGCTACACAGAGAAATCTGTCTCAAAAAAACAAAAAGAAAAGGGATGTCTCATGCTTAAAAAGTTGAGCAGTACCTACTTGGGCATCGGGTCCCAAACACCAAGCCTTTACTGTGGTCTTCAAGGAACTTGGGTCTTTTCTAAGCTTTTAAAATCACAAACCCAGGGTTAGCCACATAGCTCAGCAGAAAAGGGTACCTATCACAGAGTTTAATGCCTTAGAGTTCAATTCCTAGAACCTACATGGTGGAAAGAGAGAATTGATTCCCAAAAGTGGTCCTCTTATCTATACATATGCTGTACCGCTATGCCCACTCTTACAAACACACACACACACACACACACACACACACACACACAAGCTCCTGGGCTTCACGTCTGTCAAGAAAAACAAAAGGGCAGCAGGTGGCACCACAACTGGTCCGTGGTGCGGGGGCTGAAGGCAGGGTTTCGTAGCTGAGGTGAGCTCTCCACCACGTCAGCCACATCTCCACCCCTTTTCACCTTTGGAGAGAAAGTTCCACTACAAAGCCCTGGCTGAGAGGAAGCCTTGCTGTTTAGAGCTTGCTAGCTCTGAACCTGCAGAAACCTGCTGCTTCTGCCTCTCGAGTGCTGGGGTGACAGGCACGCACCATCACACCAGGCTCACTTAGCTGGGGTTACAGGCACACACCATCATACTAGGCTCACTTAGTTGGGGTGACAGGCACACACCATCACACCAGGTTCACTTAGCTGGGGTTACAGGCACACACCATTACACCAGGCTCACTTAGCTGGGGTGACAGGCACACGCCATCACACCAGGCTCACTTAGCTGGGGTTACAGGCACGCACCATCACACCAGGTTCACTTAGCTGGGGTTACAGGCACACACCATCACACCAGGCTCACTTAGCTGGGGTTACAGGCACACACCATCACACCAGGCTCACTTAGCTGGGGTGACAGGCACACACCATCACACCAGGCTCACTTAGTTGGGGTGACAGGCACACACCATCACACCAGGTTCACTTAGTTGGGGTGACAGGCACGCACCATCACACCAGGTTCACTTAGCTGGGGTTACAGGCACACACCATCACACCAGGTTCACTTAGTTGGGGTGACAGGCACGCACCATCACACCAGGTTCACTTAGCTGGGGTTACAGGCACACACCATCACACCAGGTTCACTTAGCTGGGGTTACAGGCACACACCATCACACCAGGTTCACTCAGTTGTCTGTGAAGTGCTAGGAACCAAATGCAGGGCCTTGAACAGACCAGGTAAATGCTTTACCACTAGGCTAGACCTCCAGGACCGGGAGAGGCTTTTTGTTTTGTTTTGCTTATCGGGCCCTGGGGATTGAACCAAGAGCCTCGTGCATGCTAGTGTTCCACCACTGCCACATCCCAGCTTCTTTAAACTCTGAGATAGAATCTCATTAAGATACTCAGGCAGGCCTCGGTAATCTTTCCTGACTTAGCTTCCCAAGTAGTTTGGATTACAGGCCTGTGCCAGAGACTGGGCTCCTGAGTAGTTTTTAAAACATTTAAGAGTAGAAAGGCAGTTGTGGAGTATGCATTTGGTCAGACATTACTAGAGGAAAAATACCTATCACCTCCAGCAGCAGCATACTTAAATAAACCTCCCCCCCACGCCACCCCCACCCCTGAGACAGGGTTTCTCTGTTATAGTCCTAGCTGTCCTGGAACTCACTCTGTAGACCAGGCTGGCTTCAAACTTACAGAGATTCATCTGCCTCTGTCTCCCAAGTGCTGGGATTAAAGGCATGAGCCACCACCGCCTGGCTTAGTACTAAGCATTTTTAAGGACTCATCATAAGTCTCTCAAAGGTTAACTTTAAATCCACACAGACTTGTTGTGAAATAATCTTTTTGTACACTGTGAAGATGTGTCACTCTGGTTTAATAAAAAGATGAACGGCCAATAGCTAGGCAGGATTTTCGGGGAAGAGGGGTGCTAGGAAGAAGATGGGGAGTTGCCAGCCAGATGCAGAGCAAGCAGGATGGGCAATACGGAGATGAGGTACTAAAGCCATGAGGCAGAAAGTAAATTAACAGAAATGGGCTAATTTAAGTTATAAGAGCTAGTTAGAAACAAGCCTAAGCTATCGGCTGAGCATTCATAATTAATAAGTCTGTCTTTGTGTGTGTGTGTGTGTGTGTGTGTGAGCGGGCAGCCCAACGAAGAATTGTCTACACAGACCTGCAGAGAACACCCTAGTCTTTCCTTCACGTACTTGTAACTAGCTCTGGCCAGCAGCTGTCGGATGCGTCCTTTCACCTCCTCCACAGTCTCTGTCTCAGTGATTTGTTGATCTGCCGCTTCCTGGGGAAGCTTTAGAAGCTGCTGCAGGGTAGACTTCAATTCTGGCAACATGGCTTCCCATTCCTCCTCCGGGTCTAGGGCTGCAGCTGAATGGGAGTCTGTTTAGTCTCTCTCAGGGTTTGTGACCTCAGGGAGAAAGCAAGACAGACTCCCGGGGCAGTGGCTACTCACAAGCAGCTGCAGTTCGCCTCTGGGCTTTCATTTCTTGTAATTTCTGGATCTCCTTCTGCAGTGGTCCAGCAAGGTCAGTATCACTGAGCTGTCAAGGTAGGATGCATATGATGTCACTAGGTGACACCCTTCCATCTTTGTTTCCACGTCACTCCTCTTTTGCACGCACCATGTTTACTCACCTTGCAGGAGAAGGGGTTATTGGCTAGGAAGCTGGCCAGCAGCTGGATGGCATTTTTACACACCAGCACCGACTTGTCCGCTAGGCGTCCCACGGCTAAGGCCACCACTGCCTGGAAACGGGTCAGGGGGAGCACCTGGATGAGCAGAAGGAGAACCAGCTCAAACTAGCACCACCCAACTGCGGCCTACGGGCCACCTCCAGTGGCTCCACACAAAATTCTAACCTTACTTAAAGTAGGGTATTTTGTTGTGATTTTTCTTTGTACTTAATTTTTCATTTTGCATTGTTTGTGGGTATGAAATTGGTAGATGACAATGTCAAGTTTCAATGTCCAAGGGTTGGACACAGCTGTGAGTTTAAATTAAGCCACTCACTCACTCTAAAGAGGCTTTTCTGTGGGATTATAAAATATGTGAGCAGCACCACACTGTAGTCCTTAACTGGAGCAGGTACCTTGTCCTTGGAAAGGTAAGACTTTTATTTTATTTTTTAAAAATTTATTTATTTATTTATATTTTATGTATGAGTGCTCTGCATATACACCTGCATGCCAAAAGAGGGCACCAGATCCTATTACAGGTGGTTGTGAGCCACCATTTGGTTGCTGGGAATTGAACCTCTGAAAGAGCAGCCAGTGCTCTTAATCACTGAACCATCTCTCCTGCCCCCCCCCCCCCCCCCCCCCCCCCCCGGCAGACTTTTATCACTGTTAGTAAGAATCTCAAGTCTAGACTCTTCCTTGGGGCAGTTACCAGATTCTTTGTCTATTTAAAAAACAAAACAAACAAACCAAAACCATTTTTTTTGGAGGGTTAGAGAGATGGCTCAGACGTTTTGAGTACTGGCTGCTCTATCAGAGGACCTGGGTTCAATTCCCATCACCCACATGGTAGCTCACAATTGTCTGTAACTCCAATCCCAGGGAAGAAGAGGCCTTCTGGCCTCCACAGGTACTGTACACATGCGGTACATAGACGCAAACTAGCAACATACCCATACACATACAATAAAAATAAAGGGAAACATTTCTTCTTTTCTTTTTTAATTGAACAAGGTCTCCTATTGCCCAGCCATCTTCAAACTTTCTATGTGGCTGAGGATGACTTAAATTACTGACTCTCCTACTTCCCAAATTCTGGTGTCACAGGCATGCCACATGCTCAGCTAGATTCTCTCTCTACTTTGGCAAGTATACAGAGAAATATTAAGTTTTAGCAGAGAGAGGGTTGTTTACCTTCTGTTGAACAATTCGGGTAAAGAGCTGCAAAACACGGCTTCGAACAAAGGAGTTAACATCATGGCCATGAGCTTGCAAGATGTCCAAGAACTGGTCTCTGGTTTCTCGGGCCGTTTCTTCTAGTTGGTCACCTTTTAGAACCTGTAGTATCATCTCGGTCATGGCTGCTAGCACAGCATTGCGCATCATGTAATTCTAAGAGAGGGACATAAAGTTGGAACAAACCTCTCCTTCTATACGCACATTTCTTTCCCTCAACTCCTCTGCCCTTTGTCAAGGTTATGATTGCTTGTACTAATAGGCTGTGACTTTCCTGGCCAACTGCCTAGGTATTTGTCTCCAGGGTCACAGGAAGATGATGAGTCCCAAGAGGATTTGTATGCTCAGAGATTGTCAAGAAAATAAGAGCCCAAATCAAAGGCTGGTGATTCCTAGTCTGAAATGCTTGGGACACAGTATTGTGGATTTTGTATATCTATATACACATAGTATCTTAGGGATGAAAATGAAATCTAAATGTAGAATACATCTATGTTTCAAATACATCACACTTACAGTCTAAGGGTAATCTCAGATATCACTAAGCCTGAGGACCTGAGTTCAATCCCCAAGACCAATGAAGGGAGAGAACCAACTTCCACACACACATTTGTACCTATTACACACACACACACACACACACACACACACACACACACACACACACACGTGTGAGTGAGTATATAACTGTTTTTCTTCTGAGACAGGGTCTCACTATGAAGCACTGTCTGGCCTAGGAGTATAAGGAGCAGACTGGCCTCAAATTCACAGTGATCCACCTGCCTCTGCCTCCTGGGTGCTGGGATTAGAGATGTGTGCTATATCCGGCAAATAATATAAATAAAAAACAAAATCAGATCTATCCATCAATGCACATTTGAGAAACATTTCTTATTATCCTTTATATGAAGTCATAAAATGTTGTAGGATATTTGATCATACTGTGACCTTCTGATTGGTTTAATAAAGAGCTGAAGAGCCAATAGCTAGGCAGGAAAGGAAAAGCAGGACTTCCGGGCAGAGAGAGGAACTGGAGAAGGAATCTAGGCATGTGAAAAAAATTGCCAGCAAGACACGGAGGAAGCAGGATGGGTGGTATGAAGGAGAGGTAACGAGTCATGTGGCAGAGCATATACTAAAAAATATGGGTTAATTTAAGTTTTAAGGGCTAATTGGAAACAAGCCTAAGCTAAGGCCAAGCTTTCATAATAAGTCTCCGAGTCATTATTTGGGAGCTGATGGTCCAAAGAAAGACTCGTTACAATAAGACCTTTGAGCCTTATGAATAAGCATTCTCTTTCCTTCCTACTCCTTACAGACACAGAAGAACAGATCAGCCTCGGTGCCAAGAAGTCTGTTATGTAATCTGGTAGAGAACAGGGCAGGGGACTCCCTCCACCTAGGCCAAGAGTCAGAGAATAGAGTCTCACACAAGAAGTTAAGGAAAGTTAGATCAATGAATAGACTGTCTTTGACGTTTCCCCAGGAACCCCATGCTAGTCTGGGAAGGGGCCAGGTAAGTCAGGAACTGAGAGGGACAGCCAGGCTGGCTGAGAAAGCTCCTTGTTTGTAGAGAGCGATGCTAGCCGGATGGGGGCAAGAGGCTCCATCCCAGGGACTGGGTGGGACTGGGAACCAACGCTGGGTCACTCTCACTAGACAGGTGTGCAATGGTCATCTCCTCTACCACTGCACAAAACCGTACAACTCAAGTGATATAAAACAAGATTCATAAAGGGCTCCACAGTGATAAATCTAGACAACCTGTCTCTTTGTGTGAAAATCTATTTTGGGGACAGTCTTCCTTTCTAGCCTAGGCTAGGATCCTCCTTTCTCAGCCTTCTGGGTCTCAGGCTCCAGGGTACACTTCCACTGACTAACTGAAAGCTACTTTCTTTCTCAAGAAACAACCTTGAAGCCAGGTGTGGGCACACAAGTTTGTAATTCCAGCACTTGGAAAGTAGAGGTATGAATTCAAGGCCCGCTTTGGCTAAACAGCAGGACTGAGACGAGCCTAGGCTGTGCAAGACACTGCAGGGGAGAGGAGGGGAGAGAGATAGAAAATGAACATGAACCTTGGCTAGGCATGGTAACACACCTAACATTCTGGAACTTGGGAGCTAGCCTAGGCTACATGGCAAGCCCCCTTTCTTTCTTATTCTGTTGTGTATATATGTTTGATGTGTGTGTGTGTGTTTGTGTGGGAGCACGCAGGCACCACGGAACATTTGCAGAACTCAAGGGACAACCGTGAGTGTCAGTCTCTGCCCTTTTCCCCTGTACAAACTTACATGCAGGCAAAACACTCCTACACATAAAATCATAAAAAAATTTTTTAAAGGAAACAAATTTTTCAACTTTTAGCCCATGTGCTTATTAGCATGTATAAGTCCCTGGGTTGTTACCCAGAACCACGTTAAAGTGGAGAGAGAGAGATTGATTTCAATAATGGGCTTAGAACCCCTAGACAAATCTGTGATTCCCTGGACTACCTACCTCTCCATCCAGATGATCTAGCAGAATGCACATGCTGGACATGAGGACAGCTGGGACTCGCTCTGCTAGCTCAGTGAGGAAAGCTGCAAAGCCCTTGGCCCCGGCTGTGTCTCGACTCAGCTCCTGTGGACCCTTCTGCCCAATCTCTCTATCGGGGAGAAAACACAGATGTGATGACAAAGCTCAACTAGCGAGCTCCCAACAAGGGAGGCCAAGACAGGCAGCTAACACTTGAAGGAATCCATCATCCCGTGGAGGAAGGGCCTCTAACCTTCCTTTACCACCCTGCCCCGGGAGAAATGGGAGTTCCGAGGAGGAGGAGGAGGAGGAGGAGGAGGAGGAGGAGGAGGAGGAGGAGGAGTCGTCGTCACCTTACGATCTCCCCCACTATGCTCTTCATTCCGTAGTCTGTGGCCCACAGACTCACAGCGGCCACCAGTACAGACGGCAGATGTTCAAAGTGCTGCAGCATCTGGATGATCTTCACAGTCGCACCTGTGAAGCACCCACACGCGGCATTCAGGGAGGAAAGGCAGAGCCCGGGCAGGGGCAAGGCAGAAGGCAACTTACTGAGCATGTGATTGTAACGGACCAAGGCCACCCCAAGCAGGTGTGCTATGGCTTCCCTGGTGGGGCGGTTCTTCTGGTGACTAATGGTGGGATTCTCCAAAAGCCGGTAGCAACAGCCAGTAACCAAACTTTAAAAAAAAAAAAAAAAAAAAAAAAAAAGATGGACAGAAAGACATCAGCTATCTGGAGTCAAGTCACCGGCAGCCCCTCACTCACTGTGTCACTACTATGTCCAAGATCAAGGTTTCTTCCAGTCTAATCAAGATGCTTTAGAGAAAGCAATCCTGAGGGGATTCTTACTTTGGATTAGCAAATTTCAGCCAGTTACCATGCCAACAAGAAACCAGAATATATGATCAAGATGGTAGGGCAAGGTAAAGACTTCTCATTGTTAAAAATGGTCAGTTCAGTCTTTAACAGACTTTTCATTTACATCTGCTGTAACTGTTACTTTCGCTTTGGTTTTGTGTGTGTGTGTGTGTGTGTGTGTGTGTGTGTGTGTGTGTGTGTGTGTGTTCCTGTACGTGTATGTTGAGGCCTGAGGTCAACCTTGGGGTTCAGTTCTCAGGAGCTGTTTGCCTTGGTTTTTGTGACAGGGACTCTCACTGCAACACGGGGCTCACTGAATAGACTAGGCTGGCTGGTCACGAGCCCTGGAGATCTGTTTGTCTCCACCTACCCAACACTGCCATGTTTGGTTTGGACACGGGTGTTGAGGATCACACCTAAGTCCTCATGATTGTATGGTAAGCATTTACACACTCAGCCACCTCCCCAGCCACTATTTATTTTGAGACAGGCCTCAGGATGACCCCAAGTCTCTATGTCAAGGCTGCCCTTGAACTCACAGACACCTGACCCTGCTTCCTGAGTGCTGGGATTACAGGTGTGTGCCACCATGCCTGGCTACTTATTTTTTAGACAAGGTCTTGCTATGTAGCTTTGGCTGCTCACAGTAGAGCCTAACTGGCCTTGAACTCTTGGCAAACCTGTTTCAGCCTCTCAAGTTCTGGTATCTAGGCATGTGCCACCATTCCTAGTCACTTTCTCCTTCAAACACACATTTCATTTGGCTTCCAGACTCTGGACCCCTGTCTCAGACTCTCTGGCTTCCTCTCATCTCACTCTACTGGCCATGGAGTACCGTAGTATACAGTCCTGGATTTGTGCTCTCTCCAAGTTACTCACTTAGTGACCTCATTCAGTCTTCAAGGATTTAAGCACCATTACATCCCAAAGGTGTCTCTTTAGCCTACACACGCTTTCCTTCCAATAGTTGAATCTAACATTACTCAGATGTCTAACAAGCAGCTCGAGCTGCATGTCCAAAGCAGGACTTCTGATCTTCCCTGCCAAACAAATAACCCCAATCTCCCTATACCTCCATTATCAGCAACTCCTTTTTCCAAATGTTCCGGCCACAACCCTGGGAGAGCCATCCTTGACTGCACCTCCCTCATATTTCGTACCCAATCTGTCAGCAGATTCTGTAACACAAGAAAAAGAATCCATCCCCAGTGCCATTCCATGGTCTTGTCTCGATTACCGGAACTGGTGACGGTGACTGGTTTCTTCCTTCCTCTGCTGTTCCTATAGTCTATTTCTATCCCATAATCAGAATGACGCCATGAAAGTACAGCTACATAACCCCACAGCCCTGCTTGTGAGCGGCCCCATCGGACACTCTGAGTATAGATCAAAGTTACTATGTGGCTTCTCAGGCCCTGCAATGTGGCCTGACCCGGCAGCTGACTCTCACACTCTCTCAGCTGCCACTCAGACCTCACTACTACTGGTATGTCATGGGATATTTGATCACATCGTGTGAAGATGTGTTGCTGTTTTACCTCACCTACCTATGGCACCTTCTGACTGATTTACTAAAGAACAGAATAAGCAATAACTAGGCAGGAGAGGATAGGCGGGACTTCCGGGCAGAGATAGGAACTCTGGGAAGAATGAGGGGAGGGAGGCGAGTTTCACCAGACAGACACAGAGTTAAGTGGAAGTGGAACTTGTTATACTGAGAAGAGGTAACGAGCCATGTGGCAGAATATAGATCAATTTAAGTTTTAAGAACAAGCCTAAGCTAAGGCCAAGCTTCCCTAGTTAGGACGGACTACACAGGTGCCTGCTGGGTATGCTCCCTCCTTAGGGTCTCTGGATTGGCTCTTCCTCTTCTTATTCTTTCTGTTCCGTGTATTTGCACATCTCTAACTAACTTCCTCTGGATCCTCAAAGAGGCCCTGCTGGGACAGCTGACTTAAAAATCACAACTCTTCCCCACCAAATTTCCTAGCCCCTTCCTTCATTTTGCTCCAAATTAATATATCACAATACATGCCACATATTTTCCTTATTTTAAACATTGCCAGCCAGGAGTGGTAGCTCATGGCTATAATTCCAGCATTTGGGAAGTTTGAGGCAAGACTGAGTTCTAGGCTAGCCTGGACTATAATAGTAAGTTCAAGACCAGCTGGGCTACACAGCAAGACCAGCCTAAAAAAACAACTCCCCCCGAAAAGCACAAACAACAACAACCACCACCCCAAACTGCCTTCTATTCTGAAATATAAAGGGTTTATAACAATACCCACCACACAATTAGGGGATTCTTAGTAAGTACATTCCATAAATATAGGTATTAACAATGAGAAATTCATTGTGGTGGCACATACCTTTAATCCCAGTACTTGGGAGGCAAAGGCAGGTAAACCTCTGGGAGTTCAAACCCAGTTTTGTCTACCTAGAGACTTCCAGGCCAGACAGGGCTGCACAATGAGACACTATCTCACAAAGTAACAAGGGCTGCACAATGAGACACTATCTCACAAAGTAACAAAACAAAACAAAGGGAAAAAAAAAAAAGATGTATCTAGCAACAGGACCTCATTCCTCAGAGCTTAAGGTCATCTGCAGCTGTCTTAACTACCTACCTGACAAATTCTTCTTCAATTACGGAGTGGTTCCATAGGTGACGAATGTCCAGCTGGAGTAGCTGTGTTAAAAGCTGGAGAACTGTTTGTCTCTCTTCCTCCCAGTCAAAGCCAAGGGCTGCCTTCGCCCGGGCTCTCTTCCCCTAAAGTGATCATATAGACATGTGGGGGTGGGGGTCAGAGAGTAAAGATCATCACAGTCTGTGTGCCCACACTATCCAGTATCAAGGCAAGGCTAGGCAGTACCCTAGAGGATTACAAGTTCTAGAACGCACAAGAACTACTGTCAGGAAGGAGATCTGCACTTGAGTACTTCCTCCTACACCCCAAGCAAGAATAGTAAGCATCCTAGAATCATCAGTTCTTACCCCTCATATAAAATGGGCCAGCACTCCCACTTACCTTCCCACCCACGTCCAGGTCGATGAGGCCTGTCCGGCTGGTCATATTTTCAAAGGACTCCAGGAGGCGTATCAGGGCATAGCAGTTCATTTTGAGGGCATTTAGATGGGCACTTCTATCTGATACACTCAAAGTTGCATCATCCAGGATGGATGGAAGTTCCTGGGAGTGGCAGGATACCACTGTGAGGGGCAGAATCTGGGAGTTGGTCTCATTGACTTTCCTCACGAACCCCAACTTCTAAACACTTAGCACTTGTAGCCATCAGATTACCAAAGATCTGTGTGTCATCTCTCAGTGGCTATGACACAGCTAAGTCCTTAGGGACCCCTGACCCTTGTATCTTGAATACAGCCTGTTCCTACTTTCATTCCAGTTACCACAATTCTCCTGGCAACTGCAGAATCACCCTACTCGAGTGAGGTGACTCCAAAGTAGGAAAATTTTTGTTGGTCCGCCCTTACAGTGGACGTACATTACTCTGTATCGACCACCAAGATTACAGACCTGAATAGATCAGAGGTCCCTGGACTTAGCCGAACCAACTGAATCACAACAGCCTTGATATCATCACATGGCTGAGAAAATGTAGGAAATGCTAACCATAACAAACACCTTCCAGCCCCTACCCCCAGACCCACAGACACCTTTTATCAGGAATTCCAGGGTATCTTCCTTGAGGCCAGGATCTATACTTCGAAAGTGACTATGAGGGAAAGAAAGTGTGGGAGTGAGACAGCAGCCTGCAGAACCCATTCTCATAGACCAGATCTAAGGAATCGAACACGTGAAAATACTCGCGACACTGTCAAATACGTATGGTGGAAGCTGGATAAACGCTCACTATGGATATCAGCACCCAGAACCAATTATCAGTGAACCTATAATCTGGAATTTGAAAACTAACATGCAAAAATCAGAGATGCAGTTCTTTCAGAAGCACCAGTTGTGATTTCACTTACTGTAAAATGCTGTAGACTGTATCAAAGTGCTCCAGTATAGCGAGGGGTCCCCGAGCTCGGAAAGCAGACTGAAAGGCTAGAAAATGAAGGGCGCTGTTTAATTTAAGAGGAAAGACAGGATTTTGGTAAATTCTACTTCTATGCAGAAGGCGTTTAGTTGACATGTTTCCTGAATCTTCAATCTTTATCTTTCATGATCTAGGTTTTTTTTGTTTTTTGTTTTTTTGTTTTTTAAGACAGGGCTTCCCTGTGTAGCTCTGGCTGTCCTGGAGCTCTCTCTGTAGACTCTGTCTCCTGGAGTGCTGGGATTATAGGCATGCACCACCACTACCTGGCTCATCTATTATATCAAAAGGTGGATGATCAGTCTGATGTGGTGGCATATAGCTATAACCTCAGCAATTCAGGAGGCTGAGGCAGGAGGATTAAGAGTTGCTATCACCAGGGGTTGGTGGTACACACCTTTAATCCCATCACTTGGGAGGCAGAAGGCGGATCTCTGTGAGTTAAAGGACAGCCTGGTCTACAAAGTGAGTTCTAGGACAGCCAGGGCTACACAGAGAAACCCTGTGTCAGGGAAAAAACCAAAACAAAACAAGAATTGCTACCAGAGAGACCCTGCCATTAAACAAAACCAAAACCACAAGCAAAGAGGCGCTATCTAACCCTGACACTAACTGTGTAAGATTTTTTTTCTCCTTACATACCACTCACTTATTTCAGTCAACAAAGGACTGTACACATGACAAGGTCAGTGATGTAGCAGCCATCTGCTCTATGATGTCTACACAATAACAAAACTGCCCAATGACACAGGTCTTAGAATGTATCCTGTTAAACTCTGTGACGGTCTCTTGTAGAAAATAAGTTTGAAATGATGCTACTCTTGCTTTAATCTCATTCTTGTAAAGGTGAGCACCTGCAGACTTCTCTTCTTGCCTGACACAAATATTACTTTGGTATTTGCTGTTATTTTCTATTTCCATTACTGTTTCTATACCTACTTATATGAGTCCTATGTAAGAATAGGTTGAGGGCCAAGTGGGCGTCTATCCCTTTAATCCCATCCCTGAGGAGGCAGAGCCAGGCTGATGTCTGTGAGTTCAAGGCCAGCCAAGGTTACATAGTGAGATCTTCTCAAAAAAAGGAGGGGAGCTGAGGTGATCATGTACAAGACCTTAAATGTCCCTTAGTGTTGTTCTTTCCTATCACCAAAGACAAGCTGTCTCTTTCCCTTTTAATTATGCATTAAACTGTTCACTAGGC
Source organism: Peromyscus eremicus (assembly GCF_949786415.1). Classification (NCBI taxonomy): domain Eukaryota; kingdom Metazoa; phylum Chordata; class Mammalia; order Rodentia; family Cricetidae; genus Peromyscus; species Peromyscus eremicus. The sequence continues at coordinate 135,211,425 of NC_081418.1, forward strand.
ACTCCTTCATCACAGCCTTGTGCTCTGGAAATACTTTGGCTTCTGCTCCTTTTCTTTCAGTAATGCCTTACTTCCAAAGCTGTTCCAACTTCCTTTGTACAATATTCATTGTACAAAGGTTTGGTTATATTTTCTTCTTTTGTGGGCGGGGGACAAGGCCTCACAATATCAATCAGGCTGGCCTTGAACCCACAGAGGTTGGCCCACCTCTGCCTCTCCAAGTGCTGGGATTAAAGGCGTGCACCACCACACCTGGTACATTACATTTTCACACACAAATATCATGACTTTAGTCATGTTCACCACATTCCTATCATAAAAACATGGAACGTTTCACAGGCCATGCTTCTTCCTGTCTCATCCCAACTTTGGCACATGTGCTGCTGCTAAAGCGAGCATTTTCGTACTTCCTCACACCACAAGGTGGTCCAGGTTTACCTTATACTTTCCTTGGCCCAGTGCTGGAATCAACAGTTCTTGGTGGAGTTTCATTGTATAGGAGAACAGTTTATAAAAACCCAAACTCTAGGCACTGGACAGATCACTGTTCATTCTGGTGGATAGTCCCAGCCACTAGAGAGGCTGAGGCAGGAGGATCGAAAACTCAAAGCCTCATTTGGCTACAAAGTTAATTCAAGGCTAGCCTGGGCAACTTAGCAAGACCACGTCAAAACAAATAAAAAGGAGGCTGGTGATGTAGCTTGGTAAAGCAGTTATCTGGCATGTGCAAGGCCCTTGGATCAATCCCCAATCCTGAAAAAAAAAAAGAAACCAACCCAGCAGATGAGAAGGAGGGGCAGGAAGACCAACCAGGAGTTCAGAGCCATCCTCAGCAACATATTCATTAGAGACTGATCTGGGCTGTGAGACCTTGTCTCAAAAAATTTAGAAAAACAAAAGAAAACCAGAAGACAGAAATGCCTTTTCCCATTTCTAAACTTCAAAGCCAGGAGCTGCCACCTCCAATAGGAGAGAAGCTGGGGTCACTAAGCAACTCTGTTGTTGTCAGCGATCACATGAACTGGGGTGTTTTCCCTGACTTTCTAGAAAAGTGAGACACACAGAGAAATAACTTGTTTAAGATCAGAGTGGCAGAGGAGTCAAACCCAGGCAGACTGGCTCCAGTAGCTTCAGTCTATATGTAGCTCTAGAGCAACCCAGTGTGAACCAGTTCCAAGAAGTACAGAGGCACTGTGGGGTCTGACTGATACTATACAAGTTGTTTTTAGTCTTTCATAGACTTCAGGAGGTAACTACATGGTGCATACAATCACATGCCACACTGTCAATGAAGAACCACCTACATGGTATTCCTACTCGGTTACAATGGAGCTGAAAACTTCCTATTGCCTAGTGATGTGGTAGGCACTGTTACATTTGCATTATTATTTGCATTATAACAACATTAAATATTTGCATTGTTGTGGTGCAAACACACTCACTCTACACTTCAAATCCTGTAAGTGTGGCACAGTTATGAGCAGTATATAATTCTTGGTAATAAAGGACTGTGCTACTGGTTATGTAGGGTGTCTTCCTACTTACACATTTACTATAAAATGCTAATGCTGCGCTACTCTAACAGCAGCCTCATATACCTTGTCTCTTATGTTTTCTTGTGTTTTTGATTTCTGTTTTGGAGACAAGGTCTTACTCTGTAGTCCAGTCTGGCCTTGAACTCTCAGCAATCCGCCTGTTTTAGCCTCCCACGTGCTGGGATTACAGGTGTGCCCTACTACATCTGGTTTTATTTGGTGGTGAGGATTAAACCTAGGGCTTTGTGTACACTAGGCATGTGGTGTGGAGTAGGCTACACCATTTTAAAAGCTTGTATGTGTATACTCTATAATGAGGTTTCATAATAACAAATATCTAGCAACAGGCTTCTCACAATGCATCTCCCACATTCATTTGTTAGGTGACAAGTGACTATTTTGTGTGTTATTGCAGCTGTTTCTCCTTTATTGTACTTCTTGGTCCAGATTCAAGAGTGTTTCCTAAGAAAAGGCAAGTCAAATACCATCACTGCCTACAACTCCTTTTTTGAAACTTTCCTCATTTATCGTATGCAGATTGGTGTTTTGCGTGCATATCTGTGCGCCACACACACACACACACAAGTTACAGTCAGTTGTGAACTGCCATGTGGGTGCTGGGAATCAAACCTGGGTCCCCTGGAAGAACAGTTGGTGCTCTGACCTCTAAGCCATCTCTCCAGCCCCCAGCCTACAATTCTTAATTTTACCAGGACTTGACATTGGCGCATGGTAAGGGGTAGAAATACAAAATACTAGAGTAACTAGGTTAAGAAAGACCGTTTCCTGAATAATCCGGGGAGGGCAGCCCAGTACATTCTGTGTCATGACTTCCATGCACTGCTACCAAAAAAAAAAAAAAAAAGTAGGGAATAGGAAAGACATTCCCTGCCCTGATGGAGCATCACAGTGCTGTAGAACAGAAATGAAATAATTACATATGGGATGTTTGTCTACTCAAGTTCACTGCTAGCCATGGGGTCTTACCTCTAAGTTGGGATGGAAGATGCTTGACAGGCAGTACCTCTTGAACAACATACTGATTCACACCTCCACTTTTCAGCAACTCCTCTGGAGATAAGGGCAGATGGAATTCAAAGTTTTGGGGAGACATCCTTCTCTTATCGGTTCACAGGCCTAGAAGCCAAACAGCAAAAAAGTCAGTCTAAACTGGAAGTTCTCAACCTGTGGGTCTCGAGCCCTTCACAGGGGTCTCCTAAGACCATCAAAAAAAAAAAAAACAAAAAAAAAAAAACAAAAAAAAACCCACTATGATTTATAACAGTAGCAAAATCACAGTTATGAAGTAGCAATGAAATCATTTTATGGTTGGGGGTCACCACAACATGAGGAGCTGTATTAAAGGGTCGCAGCATTAGGAAGGATGAGAACCACTGCTCTAAATCTAAGAGTGTTTTATTTTTTATTATGTGGCAAGAGCATTTCTTTCTTCTCCTCCTTATTTTTGGGTGGTGGTGGGGTACTGGGAATCAAACCCAGCATCTTTGTATGCTAGGCAGTTATTTTATTACTATAAATATACTGAGCTATAAACCCAGCCTCAGAAATTATCTGGTTCAATTATTTCCCCCACTTTCAATATATAATGTTTTTCAGCCTTACAACAAGCTACTAACATTGTCTTGTAAGATACAAGATCAGAGCCAAGCAAAGCAGCACACGGTTATATTTATGTTCCTGATATTCAGGAGACAGTGGGATGGAGTTCAAGGCTAACCTCCACTGCATGGTCTGGGATACAGGAGACCTCCACCTCCCACCACCCCCCCTCCCCACTATAAGAGCAACCCTAGATGAGAATCTAATTCTTGTTACTGCTCTGCCACTAAGTCATGGAGTCCCCATGGTCTCCTCTAAAATGGTGTTATTCTGGGGATCAAATGAATCAAGGGTTAAAAAATTTCTTAAAGAGCTGGGTGGTGGTGGCTCACACCTTTAATCCCCAAAACAGCCAGGACTGCTTCACAGAGAAACTCTGTCTCTGGGGGAAAAACAAACAAACAAACATGGGTAAAGAGCCAGGTGTGGTGGTACATGTCTATGAATCCAACACTTGGAAGGTTGAGGCAGGACTGCTGAGTTAGAGGCCAGCCCGTGCTGTATGACTACTAAGCTGCCAAGGACTATCTCAACAAAACATTTTTGTTGTTGTTGTTGTTTTCGAGACTGGATTTCTCTGTGTTGTTTTGGTGCCTGTCCTGGATCTCACTCTGTAGACCAGGATGGCCCCGGAACTCACAGAGTTTAATCCCAGCCTGTGCGCCACCACCGCAAAAAAATTTACATATTAATGAACTGTTAAGTGACAATCAGTGTGTACAAACAGCCTTATTGTTTCCATTTTAAAGTGAAATGATCCTTATAGAACGTCTCATTCAGCACCGGGGGTCCTTGATGTAGGATTAAAGAACATTTAACATCTTTACTCATCCTGTGCCTGATTCTGTAGTCTCCTAATCTCGGTCATACGGGGTGTATGACGAAACAACCAAATTTACAGACTGGGTAGTAAGGTTATGCGATCTGCCCACATCACACATTCCGTCTCTGATCTGTCAGACTCACTGCCACATTGGATTTCAAGGACATCCCTAGCCGACGACGCTGCCGACCGCACACTGGCAAAGGCAGCGTCATGTCCCGGACCTGATCTCCTCAGCCTTCCACTTCCCCGCTTCCCACCCCTACTACACCTCACCTGGACCCCGGGACCCCGCTCACCCGCCGCTTCTTCGACTGAGGTCGACCCGCCGCAAAGGAAGGAAGAAAACACTAGTGCACAATACGCGCCAAACAGCGAGATGGTTTTCAAGCTGGCGAAGAGACCAGCCAATCCTCGGCGGGCTGAGACAGAGACCCGCCTTGGAGTCGGGCGTGGAGCTCGCAGAGCCCGCAACTCGGATTCAAACCTCAACGGCTGCCGCGAGGCCAATCGTGACGCGGCTGGAGAGGCCGGCCAATCACAGCACGGGGGCGGGGCAAGCGGGCGGGGGCGTGGCTCCAGGGTCCGCTTTCCCCGGTATCTCTACGGTGGCCGGTCCCTGGAGTGGCGGTGGCTCCGTTTCTCCCTCTGCAGGCCGGGAGGCTGTCTGGTCCAGTCCGGGTTTTACCGTGTGCCGCCCAGCCAGTCACCAAGGCTCAAGTCCCTGCCCTAAAAACTGCGAGAATAGACTGTCTCCCCAAAACCCCGTTGCGATGTGCAAGGGACCTTGCCGTAGCGCCGGGCTCCCATCCTCCACTTCCCTCACGGTGGAGGACGCCCAAGGACACAGGAGAGGGTTTTATTGTTACCGAGTTTCGGTTTGGGAGCGTCCTACTCTGCGACAAGAAACGTGCCGCAGCCGTTAAAAACACTTCCGGTGGAGAAACCGGAAGTACCCGCGCGGGGCGCGCTGGCGAGGGCGGAACTTGAAGGGCGGGGCTTGTGGCCCGGGCAGTGCGAGCCAAGGCGGGTCTGCTCCGGAAGCTCTCTGGGTAAGGCCCAGGATGGCTTCTCTGACTGCCAGTCCCGTGTGAGGCCTGGCTGAGGCTGTGTCCCTTGTCTTGTCTTTGAAATTCACACGTGGTCCCCGTTTTCCTGGCTGGTTTGGTGCCCTGTCGAGGTGGACAGGCGCGAGAGTAATGGCAGGGAGTCTCCCTTGGGTGGCAGGTAGGAGCCTGTGGGGCTGGATGCCCTTGGCGTGCAGAAACTTCTCTCAGGGTAAGTGGCTAATGTGTAAATGAGACGACCCGCGAACCGCTTGTTAGTAGGCAGGGCCGAGTCATTCTTTCTCCCTTCCACTCCTAGGGCTTCCACTCTTGGCCGGCGCAAGGCTTACTCCTCCATCCCCCAGAGTGGTTGATCGCTGGAACGAGAAGAGGGCGCTGTTCGGTGTCTATGACAACATCGGAATCCTGGGTAGGACTCGATTCCTAATTTCAGAAGGGCCATAATGCTGTATTGACTCTTTTGTTTTTATTTGCGTAGAGAATAGTAAGGTGCTCAGGGCAGGCTTGGTGGCAGAAGCTGGAGACTAAGCCAGGCGAGACCAGTCCGAGTTACAGAGAAGAGTGTGGTGCTCAGTCGTACTAACACAGTTGTGCGATGTTCTGAGCGCCCAAAGATAAGGATGGTAGCGTCAGTATTTGAACCCCAAACATTCTGGCAACAAAGTCTTTATTCCTTTGTGTGTGTGTGTGTGTGGCCGTATGTGTACCGTGTCCTGTTCATGCAAGGCCTGCAGGGACAGGGTGTCAGGCTCCCTAGAACTGGCCTTGCAGACAGTTGTGAACCTCTAGATGTGAGTGCTGAGAATCAGATCTTTTCAGTTAAGAACACGTGTTCTTAACTGCTGAGCCATCTCTGCAGCCCAAAGACTCTGGACTCTGTACTATTATGGATGTGCCTTGTCCGTCAGTTCTGCTCAGGGAGATGCAACCCAGGGTTGAAGGCTGAGCCGGCCTCGACTGCCTACTCTTCTCTGTCAACTAACATGTGCTCTCACATTACAGGGAACTTCGAAAAGCACCCGAAAGAACTGATCAAGGGCCCCGTCTGGCTCCGAGGCTGGAGGGGAAATGAATTGCAGCGGTGCATCCGAAAGAAGAAAATGGTGGGAAGCAGGATGTTCTTCGATGACCTGCACAACCTTAACAAACGGATCAGCTACCTGTACAAACACTTTAACCGGCATGGGAAGTACCGCTAGAACAGAACTGGGGACTCCGGGAGAGGCACACTTGTCACCCTGGAGGAGCAGATCAGGACCCACCCTGGGAGGAAGGAGCTCAGTGTGCTCTCTGTAATAAAATGAGCCTTCTTTGGAATGTGATATGCACACTGTCTGTTCCTCACACTGCTTCTTCTACTCATTCATGCAGACTGAGTCTGTCTCATCCTAAGTCCTAGGGTCTTCTGTTAAGACCTTACTTACTGCAGCCCAGTCATACTTTTGGTCTTTAGAAGTACAACAATTAGAATCATTGATTGTTGACACTTTTTGACATTGGCCCTTCATATATTTTTTGTTGTTTTTAATGTAATTTTTTTTTTTTTTTTTTTTTTTCTCTCGAGACAGGGTTTCTCTGTGTAGCTTTGCACCTTTCCTGGACCTCACTTTGTAGGCCAGGCTGGCCTCGAACTCACAGAGATCCGCCTGGCTCTGCCTCCCAAGTGCTGGGATTAAAGGCGTGTGCCACCACTGCCCGGCTTTTAAAGTAATCTTAGAGATGAAACCCAGGGGCTTTCTCATTCTAGGGAAATGCTCTGCCACTGAGCTACCCAGCCCCTTGGAAGTGTAATGATGCTGTTGTTTCTAAAGACTGCCACACCAAATGAAAAGGGAAAGTGGAATCACACTTTTGTACTGCTCTCATCAAATTAGGCTAACTTCTCTGAGTAGAGAAGTGTCTCAGAGGATGACCTTGAACCACATCCAGTTTTATGTAGTGTTAAAGATCACACCCAGGATTTCCTCTATGCTAGGCAAGCACTCTACAAACCAAATACCTCCTCCTTTTAAAAAAGAAGTTCTTGGGGGGACAGGGTTCCACTAATTCTGGCCTGGAACTCACTATAAAGATAAGGCTGGTCTCTGACTCAGAGATCCTCCTGCTTCTGCCTCTGTCCTCTGAGTGCTGAGACAGATGTGTGTGTGCCACCACACCTGGCCTTTCTCACCTTTTCAGTAGATAGCAAGTGCATGTGAGTACATGGGATATGAAGCTGAATTAGTCATCAGAAGCCTCATCCCAAACTACAAAAACTGGTCAGTAGAGATGAAATGAATCTTGGACTTCCGTATGTGGTTTTATTTTTAATTTGTTTTCTGGATATAAGGTCTCATATTGCTTAGGTTGGCCTGGAACTTAAAACTATATACTGAGGCTATGCTTGAGCTCCTGATCCTCCTGTCTCTACCTCCCAATGCTGGGGTTACAAGTGTGTGCTACCATGCTTGTTTTTTTTTTTTTTTTTTTTTTTTTCTGTTTGTTTTCAGAAAAGAAATTGGCATTTAATAAAGATCTATATATATATATTGGTTTTTCAAGACACATATAGCTTTTGGAGCCTGTCCTGGATCTCACTCGGTAGACCAGACTGGCCTCTGTACTCACAGAGATTCACCTGCCTCTGCCTCCCGAATGCTGGGGTTGAAGGCCTGCACCACCACTGCCGGGCCAAGATACTTTAATACAGGCATAAGCACCAGGATTATGAGAGAGGTGCTCAGATGAAGTTAACACTTGAAAGCATGAGTGGGCCTCTTTAAGAGACTTACGTGTGTGACAGTGCTGGGATCTTGAATATACTAGGTATTTGTTCTACAGTGACCTATAACCTCTGCCTGGATTTTGGTTTTGTTTGTATATATTGCAAAAAAAAATTCCCTATGACATTTTTCTTTTTTTTTATTTGTTTGTTTGTTTATTGGGGGGCAGGGTCTCTACATACTCCTGGCAGTCCTGGAACTCACTATGTAGACCAGGCTAGCCTTAAACTCACAGAGATCCACTTGCCTCTGCCTCCTGAGTGCTGGGATTTAAGGCTTGTGGCACCATGCCCAGCTTCATTATGACATTTTTCATACTTTTTTAAAAAATAAAAATGAGAAGTCTGGAAGTTACAGAAAGGTAATCCAGGGAATTTTTCTTGCATCTATTTTTTTTCATGCAAGCTTTTTTGTTGTTATTTTGTTTTTTGGGCTAGAGTCTGGGGGCCAGCAAGATGGCTCAGCAGTTAAGAGTCATCTTCCAGAAGCTGATCTTCCCAGAGGACCCACAGCTGTCTAGCTAAGGTTCCTAGGCTCTCCATGGAGACCAGACATGCACATGGTGCGCAGGCATACATGTAAGCAAAACGTGAATTAGTAAAAAATAATATGTGTGTGTGTGTATATATACAAAGACCACAGTCTCTCACTCTAATTCAGGCTCAGGCTGCCTAGAACTCTTTTTTTTTTGGGGGGGGGAGGGGGGCGGGGTTTGGAGATAGGGTTTCTCTGTAGCCCTGGCTGTCCTGTCCAGGAACTATCGCTGTAGACCAGGCGGGTCTGGAACTCACAGAGATCTGCTTGCCTCTGCCTCAAAAGTTCTGGGATAAAGGGGTTCACCACCACCACCCAGCTTAGAGTGGTTGGTTATCTTATTTAAATTGTTAAGTCTTGTCTCAATGATCTTTTATTACACAGCAGTCCATTCTGAACATGGTGACTGAAAAAAATTCATTTTCTCTGGGTTTTCTTGTTCAGCTAGTTAATTCGGATTTGTTGTCATGAGGCCATATTCAGCAGTGGGCTTCCCTGGGGCTAGCATGTCTAAGATAGCTTCTCTCACATTTGCTGAGTCAGTTAGTATCCGAGGTTTTTTTTGAGAACCAAATGGGGGCCACTGCAAGAACAGCAAGTGCTCTTAGCGTCTGAGCCATCTCTCCAGCCCCAGCTGAGGTTCTGTTTGCACAGGTTTTATTTTTCAGTCTCTCTTGGGCTTGTTTAAAGACTTGAGGCGAAGATGGAAGTGACGAGGCTTGATAAAATAAGACTGAGAAGGGATGGTGTCAACAGCCATGGTGGCACACACCTTTGATCCCTGTACTCGGGAGGCACAGGCAGGCAGATCTGTCAATCTGAGGCCAGCCTGGTCTACATGTCAAGTTCTGGTCCAGTCAGGGCTACACAGTGAAACCCATCTTTAAAAAAAAAAAAAAAAAAAAAAGTAGAAAAGGAAGAAGAAAATGTTTTAATAAAATCTATGCTTCTTAGTGAAGAGTGAGTTAACGATTCAACTCCACAAGCCTGTGTAAAATTCTTCCTGCTGTAAGATACAAAAGGTCTCATTTTCAAGCACAGAGCTGTATTGTTTTTGGTATGGAACAGTGTACAATATTTTCCTTCAATAAACACTGAATCATTGTGTGTAAGGATCGTAGAGGAAAATAAACCACAAAGGCAAAACAATCTTCTGCCTCCAAATAGACTTCTTATTTCTGGTGTATGTAAACAAGATACACAGCTGAATATGGTAATTGCATAGGAAAAGTAGAGTTGCATGAGACAGTTGTTTTTTTTAAAGGGGGTGAGAAATTGTGTATGTGTGTGTGTGTATGTGTACATGCGCCAGAGTTACTATGGATTAAACCTAGGTCTTTGCATGTATTAGGCATGTGTCCTACCACTGAGGTACATCCTCAGCCCTAAAATGGTACTTGCTGAAGACACGGTACTTGGAGTAGATCTTGGAAAGGCCCAGTGCTAGGAGCTCAGTGGATAAGTAGATAGATGCAGCAGGCATGAGCCCCCTCCCACCTGGGGGAGCAGGAAATGGGGCAGGGAAGGCTTCCTGAAGGAGGCAACCACTACATTATCTTAAAGGAATGTTAAAGGAGTGTTGTGGAACATCTGCTTATGTAAAGATGTTGAATTTATCTCACCTTCCCTCCCTAAGGCTCCTGATTGGTCTAATAAAAAGCCGAACAGCAATAGAGAGGCAGGCGAAGGATAGGCCTGGCTGGCAGGAAGAGAGAATAAGTAGGAGGAGAAATCTAGGCTCAAGGGAGAAGGAGAGAAGAGAACAAGGGAGAGAGAGAGGGCCAGACTGGGGACAGAAGCCAGGCAGCCGCCTGCTAGGCAGCCATAGAGACAGCAGAAAAGTAAGACATACAAAAAAAAGAAAGGTAAAAAGCCCCGAGGCAAAACGTAGATAAAGAGAAAACAGGTTAAGTTATAAGAGCTAGCAAGAAATGAGCCTAAGCTAAGACAGAGCATTCATAACTAGCATTAAGTCTCTGTGTCATGATTTGGGAGCTGGTTGGTGGCCCAAAAGAAAGCCTGTTAGAAGCCAGGCATGGTGGTGCATGCCTTTAATCCCAGCATTTGGGAGGCAGAGGCAGGCGGATCTCTGTGAGTTTGAGGCCAGCCTGGTCTACAGAGTGAATTCCAGGGACAGCCAGGGCTACACAGAAAAACCCTGTCTCAAAAAAACCTAAAAAAGAAAAGAAAAAGAAAAAAAAGAAAGAGAAAAAAAGAGCAGAGTGGAGGGTAACTGGCTTTTCAGGCAAATGATGTAGAAGAATGGATGTAGAAGAGTGGCCCGGAGGTGAGAAATAGCATGGAGCCAATGCATGCATAGCAAAGCTGTGAGTGGTATTTGTTAGTGGAGCTACCTTGTGTGCCTAAAGCTAGGCCAAGAGGTGGAGGTAAGAGTCAGGTCATGAAGAAAACTAAAGGACTTTTAACATTTTAGTAATATGATGTGGCCACTTTGGAAAATCCTCAGTTTCACAAAAGGTTAAATACAGAGTTACATGCGATTCAGTAATGCCACTCCTAGGGGTCATACAAGAGAGTCAAAACCGCGTCTGTGCAAAGACAAGTGCACAGAGGTTTGCGGCAGTGTGTTTCACGGTAGTCAAAGAAAACAACCCCAAGATGAACCAAACCAATGTCTACCTGTCAAGCAGAGCCCTGTGATCTCAGTGCCCAGGAGGTAGAGGCAGGAGGAGCAGGAGATCAAGGTCCTCTTCAGATACATAATGAGTCTGAAGTAAGCCTGCGGCGATTCCTGGAACCGGTCCCTCGTCAAACCAACTTTCAAAAACTGGTTCCTGATGGGCGGTGGTGGCGCACGCCTTTAATCCCAGCACTCGAGAGACAGAGGCAGGCGGACTTCTGTGAGTTCAAGGCCAGCCTGGGCTACAGAGTGAGTTCCAGGAAAGGTGCAAAGCTACAACAGAGAAACCCTGTCTCGGAGGAAAAAAAGAATATATGGAATGATATGGGAGAGGAGTCATTCCAAAACTTATGTATTCACTTTAAATAATAAATAGGCTGAAAAACTGGTTCCTGATCTCCACATGCGCATGCCTGCCCCCGTTGTGGGATGTTCTATTGCACTGTGAAACTCTGAGACTGTGTTAATAAAGTTAGATCAAGGGGCGGAGCCAGCAACTAGTTGACAAAAATTAGCCATAGAGAGTGCAGAGGACCCAAGAGACACACCGGAAGGAGGAGGGGGAGACTTAGAGATTCGTGGTCTTTTGGGTTTGGGACTAGAGGAGAGACATTTTCTTGCTGGGTCTCCAGCCAAAAAGGAAGGTCAGCTGGTTGCTTCTCGACTTCTCTGATATAGCAGGTTTTCACCCCAACATCTGACTCTTGAGTCTTTATTTGTAAATAGAATGATAGAGACTTAGTTAAAATCTACATTTGGTGGCCGCAGCCCAGTCGGTGCCGGCAGGACCTGAATCCTGCCAGACCATGGTCTGAGTAGAAGGGTGCTGACCGTGGGCCTCGGGGCACAGATGGTAGTTAAAATATCAGTAGGTTCAGGGGCTACCACTAAGCTGACAGAAAATTATTAAGAATTATTAAGGCAATTCCACGTAGTTAAAAGGGAGGGTTATTTTGTGGGGTAACTTACAAGTGAAGGGATAGGTTACAGGGTCTAGGAAAGGTAAAACGCAGTCCCGCGGTATTCTCTGGAGAACTCTGCTCGGTCTCCTCCAGCATCCAGGATCTAGGAACCAAGAGAGCCAGCCCATCCGGATCTTGGGTCTTAAGGGCTCCTGTCTCGGCTCTGCCTTGTAGACGTGACAATTACCGAAGCCTCAATGGGGGTGGTACTTCCAGATCAAAGCTGGAATGGCTACCCACTACATCTCCCCCTTTTGTCTAAACAAGAAGGTTCTAACCTAATACAAGACTATATACAATAAGAATGATTATCAAATGTTGTCCAGGAGTAATAAGGGATAATGACCTAGATAAGATGGAACTACAACCAATATGAACAATATCAAACAAGAGACACATACTCAAATCCAGAGAAGTCTGGAGTGTAGGTAAATGGCATGTTACAAAGGTAACACCAAAAGGTGTTCTATCCTAAAGAACCTAAATCTAATACTTAATATGTTCTATCTAAGATTATATATATATATATATATATATATATATATATATATATATATATATATATATATATATATATACTAAGTTGTAACTATAACTGCTAGTCTTCAATCCCATCAAAAACCTGAGAAGGAATATAATGATACCTGAAAAATGAAAGATGGATGCAAGCAACTTTCAGGAGTCTTGCAAGAGTAGACAGAAACAGCTGGCAGCCTGGACAGTCACCTAATGTTTCTCAGCATTGTTGGTGCATTCAAATTGGCTACAGGCCTAGAGTATCTGACAGACCATTTTCAGAAGCAGGAATTCTGAAAGACCATCTTACCCTGTCTTGGCAGAGTTCAGTAGTCACTTTTCCTTGTGTCCCGCTTGTCCAGAAAGGACAGCATTCATACTGTCAGCAGTCGAGGCAAGGGCAGTTCTTTGCCCAGTAGGCCATTTTGTGCCAAGAAGACAAACTTCCAAATGTAAATGTCTTAGAAGCCCAACATTCTCTCGGGATCAAATTGGTGCTGCCAGGAGCAATTGTGTCTCACATCAACAGAATTCTAAGTCATTTAAATGTCATATTCTCTAGGTCCATGAAGTGTTTGAAGATTACCTGTCCATCTGACCTATGTATCTGTAAATCTGGATAACCTAACTAACATAACTATAGAGATGACAAGCATAGGTGACTATAAATCTATAAGTCTTATCTACCTAAATAACCTAAGGACTAAGGCTTCATGTAAACAAGGAAACAGTCTGTAAGCAAATGTACGGTAAAGGACAATGACTTCAAAATTGTGACAGTACACAAAATATCTTTAACAGAGGTAGGAATGTATAGTGCAATGTGTAATATGACAATAATCCTAAATATATATCAATATACCAAATATCCTAAACAGAGGTAGAATATACATACAGTATGACAGATATAAATTTACATTTGTATCAATATACAAATTATCTTAAACAGCAATATAAAAATAGTTACATTTTAGTATCAACATATAAGAATCCATAACAGTGCAAATTATCTTTTTTTTTTGTTTGTTTTGTTTTTTTTTTTTTGGTTTTTCGAGACAGGGTTTCTCTGTAGCTTTGGAGCCTGTCCTAGACTAGCTCTGTAGACCAGGCTGGCCTCGAACTCACAGAGATCCACCTGCCTCTGCCTCCCGAGTGCTGGGATTACAGGCATGTTGCCACCACTGTCCGGTGCAAATTATCTAAGGCTGCTGTTTTACTAAATTTACTAGTGTATACAATAATCTACCATAATATCTTATACCTATCCATTCCATTTTTTCTTTTCTTTTTTTTTTTGTCTTTGTTTTTTGTTTTTTGAGACACTTTTTCTTTTCAAGGAGAATACTGAGTTTAACATTTTTTTCCATTCCCAACCCTATAACCATCATCCATAACCCTGAGAAATATGAAACCTTTGGGATAAAGGGCATCATTTTCTTAGAATTGCTTCCTGCTGTTTAGGGGGTGATGGTATCTCTGTTGGGTCCTGTAAGAAAGCTCAGATAGTTAAGTCTCAGTTAGACTAACTGTGGATTCTGCAGCAAGTCTCAGAGTAATGGGTAAGATTGTCTGAAATTCTGGCTAGAAGTGTAGTATGATGATGAGTACCATGGCATCATTCTGGACTGGGTAGAGTTGTTGTTGTTGGGGCCCCATCTTCCTTCGGAGACTTCAGAGATTGCTATTGGAAAAACTTATTTTTTACCATGAAAAACTTGAACATTATTAATATATCAGAATGGAAAGTTTGGATTTAAAGATGACATGACATGTAAGAAAGGATTCCAAGAAATCAAGAGTAAGCATGGAGAGAACTAGAATCTTGAAGACAATGGTCCCTTTTATTGGTTTCCTTCTGTCCCACACTGGAGGGCTCTTCTGATATCGGACTGAAGAATCTCTCAGCCTTTTCTTTTAGCAATATGTTTGGGTTCAGAGAAGGAGTGAGCCAATTCCATCTCCAAAGCCAGCTTGGTTTATAAATGAATTGGAGCCACAACTTTTCCAGATTGAAAGAGATATAGATGTTAGGCAGTGAGATTTTACCCTGTGTAGATTGGTACCAATAGATTCTTTCTTTCTGTTGTAGACATCCGGATATCCAAGGCCTTATGATTTCTGGAAGATGGGTATTTCCATTATCCTGGAAAGACAAAAACAGAACCCTACCCCAACCTTTGATTGTTAAATTTTTCTTAAAACTTGTAGAGATGTCACATGGGTGGATGAGCTTTTTTTACCTCTGGGATTTGTCTTTCCTATCCAAGCCTCATTACTGTAGTTAAGAGACTCAACACCATTAGTATACTGAATCCATTCTTCCAAAGGAGCTGATCTGACCTTTAATGGTGTAAGTATTCTTTTGCATTCAGCATTAGCATTGTCGAACACCAAGGACTCAGTTAATACTTTTCTTAATTCTTTATCGGACACAGCTTTTGTTATAGCTGTGTTCAGCCTTTGTAAAAAATCAGTGAAGGGTTCGTGCGGTCCCTGAAATATCTTTGTGTATACCTCAGTTGGTTTTCCTGGTTCTGGAATTTTTTTTAAAGCATTTAGATCTGCTGTATGGCATAGAGATAGTGTATGCTCATCATAAGTGGCTTGTACATTCCTGTCAGCGAAACGTCCCTCACCCAGTATTTGATCTTGGGAGATCTCAAAATCTCTGAGTTTACCTTGTTGTTCTAAATTTCTTGCCTCTTTTCTCAACCAGCTTTTCCACTGTAACTGTTGGCTATATTCTAGAACAGCTGAAATTAACTGATGCCAGTCATCTGGAATGATTCTATGTGAGGTAGACCACGAATTTAACATCTGTCTTACGTATGTGGAGTGTATCCCATACATAGCTATCGCTTCCTTTATATTTTTAAAATCCTTTGTTGAAATTGGTTGTAATGTATATGTCATACATGGCTCAGGGTGTGCATCATCTGTTGGCTTCTCATGGATGATGACAGGATAAGGCATTGTATGAGAGCCATTTGGAGATGTTACAACCTGTATGGTCTTGCCCTTCTGCTTATTAGGTCCCTTGTCATGTTTACTGAGAGTTTCTTCCAGGGCTTGCAAACGAGCACCTAGGGTCTGTTCTAGGGAGTGAATCTCTGCTCTTGCAAGGGATTCCAGATTTCTCATGGAATCATGGAACTTTTTATGTTCTTTTGAAACACATGATTCCATAGACCTTATCTTATCAGTTAATGATAATCTTTCTTCCTTATATAGTGTCTGAGTAGTTACAACTTCACTCTGGAGAATTATTGTTCTATCCATTAAATATTCATATTTATTATCAATAAAGTCAATTTTGGCTATACATTTATTATTCATGGACTGAAGTTCTTGTACTAAGTTAGCAGATTCCAGACTAAGAAGCCTGTTTTGTAAATCCTGTTTAGCAGATTCCAGAGAATCTTTTTATGTAAGCTTTCATTGCCATCTTTTAAAGCCTGTATCAGTCCCAATAATGACTCATCTTTGTTCTTATTATTAAACCAGTATTTGAACACTGTGTGAATTATTATGGTAAATGCCAAAATGGTACAGGCCAGATATGCCTTAGAAAGGTCATATATTTCCAGGAAAATGTCATTCATCATACAGGCAAAAAGGTTTTAAAATTCTTGTGAGGTAATGTTGTCGGCCATATTACAAGAATTACTCAAAATTTGTTAGTTTTAAGGTGTAAAATTATCAAGTACTCTTATTTGAAGTAAAACGCTGCTTTGCCTATCTTACCTTGGGGTGTAGTAGCGCTTTTCAGCCAGCAGGAGGCGCTGGTATAGCTCCAAAGCAGGTCCTGCTGAAGGCCTTGGCTGGCGGCAGCTGGGGGCAGGAGCCGAGTGAGCACAGGCAGGAGGCAGCAGAAGGCATTTCTTCCTGTGACTCCCTGGAGCTTCAGGGCCTGGAGAGCTCCAGGGAGGAGGGGGGACGTCTCATTCCTAGCGGTTTTCCGCAGGTCTGGGGACTTAGCTGCTCCCTTTTTCGAATGGAAGCGTGGAGGTGCTCCCTGGTTATAAACATTTGGTCCCCAGGAGTGGGGGTGGGATTTTACAGGAAAGAAGAGACAGGGAAGTGTGGAAAGTGTGCCACAGCAGCCACAGAAGAGGCTGAGGGTGGAAGCTACTCAGGCCTTTGGAATTTGCCCCACGTTGGGCACCAGATATTGGTGAAAGTATTAAGGCCACTCCATGTAGTTAAAAGGGAGGTTTATTTTATGGGGTAATTTCCAAGTGAAGGGATAAGTTACAGGGTCTGGGAAAGATGTAGCGCAGTCCCGCGGTGTTCTCTGGAGAACTCTGCTCGGTCTCCTTCATCAGGATTCAGGAACCAAGAGAGCCGGTGCATCCAGATCTCGGGTCTTCGGGGGTCCTGTCTCGGCTCCGCCTTGTAGGCATGACAGTTACCGAAACCTCTGTAGGGGTGGTACTTCCAGATCAAAGCTGGAACAGCTACCCACTACACAGCCCTCCAAATAAATAAATGTAATCCTTAAAAAAGACACATGTTCATCAGTTGGTAAACAAGTAACCAAGATGTTATACAACTACACAATGAATTGTTATTCCTTTACCAAAAGAGTGATGTGCCCACACATGCCACGTGGATGAACTGTGAGGACATGTTAGGTGAAGGAAAACAGTCATAAAGTGCCAAATTCTGAAGATTTTGTCCCACTGAAATGTGCAGAATAGACGTATCTACAGAAGCGGAGTGTGGATTGGTTGCTGCTGCCATGGGTGTGAGAAGGGGTGGGGAGTGGTTTTAACATTCACAGGGGTCTCCAGGGATGGTGTGAAGATACCCTGCAAGTTAATAGCAACAGATTTGTGGAAGTGGCTGAGTGGGTTGACCGAACTCACAATGTAGCTGAGGCTAGCCTTAAACTCTTTTCTCTATCCCGAGTGCTAGGATTACACAGGTGTGCCACCATACCTGATTGCTATGAGAATAGTTTTACATTCTAACTACAAAAATGAAGAAAACATGTCAGGTTGGGCTGGGGATGTTGCTCAAATTATAGACTGCTTGCAGGAAACTCTGAGTTCATTCTACAGCACTGAGTAAACAGGACATGATTACACACTAGTAATCCACCACTCAGGAGGTTCCAGGGCATCCTTGGATACACAGTGAGCTAGAGGCCAGCCTGGGATACACAAGACACTGTCTCAATATTTATATATATATGAACAATATATTTATATGTATATATTCGTGAATATATACAATATACACATATGAATATTGTCTATATATACATATATAAGAACATCTCACCAGGCAGTGGTGGCATACGCCTTTAATCCCAGCACTTGGGAGGGAGAACCAGGTGGATCTCTGTGAGTTTGAGGCCAGCCTGGTCTACAGAGTGAGATCCAGGACAGGCACCAAAACTACACAGAGAAACCCTGTCTCGAAAAACAAAAACAAAAACAAACAAACAAAAAG
This sequence comes from Peromyscus eremicus, assembly GCF_949786415.1. Lineage (NCBI taxonomy): Eukaryota > Metazoa > Chordata > Mammalia > Rodentia > Cricetidae > Peromyscus > Peromyscus eremicus. The sequence goes on from NC_081418.1 coordinate 135,229,342, forward strand.
AATATCTCAAAATATATATAAATATATAAACATATATATATCAACATATATATGAACAGTGTTTCAATACAAATATACATAGACATACACACACATATAATGCGTGAAATCCGCAGAGTCTATTTATTGAGTAAGGGAATTTATTAGGGGGCAACTCACTACATCAAGGGTATTTATTGTAGGGTCCGGGAAAGCTGAGGTATGTCCCATGCTGATCTTCTTCTAAAATCTGTCTGGTTAGTCCCAGCATCCAAACCATGAGGAAGTGAAGAGGGCACTGCTTACATGCACCCCAGGTCTTAAGGGGCACGTACTTCAAGGTCATAGGCAGGTGTAGCAGTTACCTGCTACCTCACTAAGGGTGGTGTTTCAAGGTCATAGCTAGAACAGCTACCTACTACATACATATAGATGAGCAATGAGCTTACATCATATCCACAGGCAGCAGACAGAGAGAGAAAGATACAGAGCCTGGCATGGACTTTTGAAACCTCAAGTCCCACCCCCAGTGACATACTTCCCCTAACAAGGCCACACCTCCTAATCCTTCCCAAAAGAGTTTGACCACACAGACACGTACAGTCACATAGACACATAGACACATAGATGCAGACACATAGACACACAGACACAGACAAAGATACACACACACACACACACACACACTCACACACACACACACTAAATAATGTAATTTTAAAATTTAAAGATACATATATTTTGATGGTTTGAATGACAGTGGTCCCCATGGGCTCATATGTTTCAAACTCTGGTCTCCAGCTGGTAGAACTGTTTTGGAAAGGATTAGGAGGTATGGCCTTGTTGGAGGAAGTGTGTCACTGGGGGTCGATTTTGAGGTTTCAGAAGCCCACACCAGGCCCTGTATATGTGTGTCTCTCTCTCTCTACCTGCTGCTGTGGATAAGATGTAGGCTCTCATCTACTGCTCCAGGGCCATGCCTGCCCGCTGCCATTCTCTCTGCCATGATGCTCATGGACTCAATCTCTGGAAACATAGGCACTCTCCCAATTAAATGTTCTCTGCCTTGGTCATGGTCTCTTGATAGCAATAGAAATGTAAGTAAGACAGATATGTGAGGCAATGTTCAATTTAGCCATTTATTATTAGTGTTTGCTACCCTCAATGTACATATCTTTGAGACATCATGCTGTGTGCCATAGACATATACAACTTTTTTTTTGAGGATTTATTTAATAGGGTTGGGGTTGTAGCTCAGTTGGTAGAGTTCTTGCCTAGGATACACAAGACTCCGGATTTGATCCTCAGCAACGCATAAAACCAAACAAACAAAAATCCAGTTACAATAAAACCAAAACAAAAAAATCAACTGTATAGAAAATTTAGGAAGGTTTGTTTATTATTTTATGTGTATGAGTGTTTTCCCTATGTTTGTCCGTGCACCATGCAAGTGCCTTTGGCTGTCAGAAGAGGGCGTAGGATCCCCTGGGTCTGGTGTTAGGAAGTGTCATAAACTACTGCGTGGGGTCTGGGAATCAAACCCGGGTCCTCTGGAGGATCCACTAGTGCTCTTAGCTGTTGAGCCGTCTCTCCAGCCCCGATTTATTTATTTTTGAAACATAAATAACACAGTTTTAAGAAATATTCCTTCATTTACTTTTGTGTATGTGTGTGCCTTTGTGAAAGTCTGCTAGATGTATGCAGGTCTCTGCAGAAGCCGGAGGAAGCTGTGGGATTTGTGGAGGCTCACAGAAGTTATCTGGTGAGACCTTACTCATGGTCAGAGAATCTGAGCTTGCTTTACCCAGCAGGGCTGTGTAAGGAGATGATTTGGCCAGGGTCTACACTTGGCTGTCCAGTGTGCTTTGATCTTGCAAGGGGGAGGTCTTTTGTCTCTCTCCTTGGCATATTATAAAAAGCCTTTTTGAAGAAATCTTTGGGATGTTGGGTATTGACCCAGGGCCTCCCGAAGCTATCCTGTGTCTCTGTCTTTCCCCTCATCATCTAGGTCCATTTTTCTACCTAATATTTTCTCATTCCTCTCTCCTCCACTCAAGAACCCTTTGATAGGTGAGAACAGGTTGGAGCTAGACTCCCACAGGGAGAACTTTTGGTTCTGGGGTTTCAGGCCATTGTGAGCTGCCTGGTGAGGATGCTCCGGAATAACATCAAATGCTCTAAACTGCTGAGCCATCTCTCTACCTTCAACACAACTTGAAAGTGTCGGCTGAGGATATAGCTTAGTGGTAGAGTTCTTGCTTATGTGTGAGGTCCTAGGTTCAATCCCCAGTACTAGGGCTGGGGGCGTTTAAAACGTACACACCTAGAGGTTGTGTACCTATGTGTCAGTGTGACCCAACCAGTGGAAGGGCAGTTAGAAAAACTGTGTACAGTGTGTGTGCGCACGTGTGTGCGTGCGTGTGTGTGTGTGTGTGTGTGTGTGTGTGTGTGTGTGTGTGTATGTGTGTGTGTGTGTGTGTTTGAGACAAAGTTTTTCAGAGTAGCCTTGGATGTCCTGCAACTAGCTCTGTAGACCAGGCTGGCTTTGAACTCTCAGAGATTTGCCTGCCTCTGTCTCTCAAGTCTTGGGATTAAAGGTATGTGCCATCATGTCCAACTGGTTTTAGACGTTGAATAGCTTCCTGACACAAAAAGTGACTATTTCACCACAGTTACCAATGCATTGTAGGAAAGGAACTTGTAAGCATCTGACTCCTATTTAGAATTACAGCAACCACAAGATGTTGAACAAAGAAAAGAAGGAACTTTTCTTAACTTGGTGAAAGTTTGATCCTAGAGCTTGGCAACGTGCGATTCCAGGGCGTGTGATCTCTTTATGCTCAGGAAGAAATGTCTGCCCACTTCTGCAGTTGACCTTCACACCACCTGACATTGCTAACTGGTCAGTGCTACTTAGATGAAAACCGGAAGTAAAGAAAATGAATTGTGATTACTTACAGGTGGTGTGGTTTTCATTGTCTTAAACACGGGATTTTAAAACAGTACAGAATGGAAAACAGAAACAGGATCTGGTTCTTTTCATTTTCCTTTTTTCTCAGATAGGTGGCATGCCTGGTACCCCAGGCTAACCTCTAACTTGATATATTTAGCCAAGATGGTCTTGATTTTCTGGTCCTCCTGCCTTTCCCTCCTGAGTGCTGGAATGACAGTGTAAGCCATCCTGCATCTTCAGTCTCTCAGATAGACGATGTTCTACTTTTTTCTTTCTTTTTCTTTTAGATTTATTTATTTTGCTTTATGTGTTAGAGTCCTTTGCCTGCATGCATGTGCGACATGTGTGTGGCTGGTGCCCAAAGAGGTCAAAAGAGGGTGATTGTGAACCGCTGTGTGAACCCAGGTCCTCTGGAAAAGGAACAAGTGCTCTTAAGCACTGAACCATCTCTCCAGCTCCAATATTCTACTTTTGCCTTTGGGGACATTCATGCTCCAAAAGACTTTCATAGTTATATGCTTGTATGCTTTCTTAGCTGTGTCAGAATCTATAACAAGTGTAATATCTAGGACCCCCCGAGCCCCTTTGGCATTCCCACCACTGATCTCATCGGTGTGTGTAATGTATACATATAGCATTGGTTGGTTTTATACATTACACACTCAGTTCTAGATGGCTGTATTAGGTTACTGGGTCTGCTGTAACAAACAACTGTAGCCCGGATGACTTAAACAACAGGAATTTATTGTCTCATAGTTTCAGAGGCTAGATGTCAGAGGTCAAGATGAGTGGTCAGCTCCCTCTGAGAGCTGTGAGGTAGACTGTACGCCTCTGGGCTAGCTTTGGTGGTTTGCTACTCCTCGACTGATAGACACACGGCTTTGGTCTCTGCTCTCATGGCCAGATGACAATCTTCCCGTGTGTGTGTATCTGTATCCAAATCTCACTCTTTTATGAAGACGCCAGTCCTGTTGGGCTAGAGGCCCACTCTCCTCCAATTCGACTTCAGTACAACTAGTGACATTTCCTACGAAGGTCACATTCTGACATTCTGACACTCAGCAGTTCACAATCCAGCCCTTACAGCGGCCTTCCCAGGGCGTTCCCATGTCTCTTGTTAGTTCTTGGAATTCACGGTTCTTTATATTTTCTACAGATTATCCAGGTATGGTTTTATTTGTGTGTGTACATGGGTGCCATGAATACATGCTTGGAATTAAGAGGCAAACACTGGGTTCTTTTCTATGATTCACCACTATACATACACACACACATATTTTTTTTTGAGATTTAATTATTTTTATGTGTGTGTATGAGTGTTTTCCTGCATGCATGCACGTATGTAATATGTGTGCCTGATGCCCTCAGAGTACAGAGGAGGGCATTGGATCTCCTGAAACTGGAGTTGCAGCCTGTTTTGAGCTGTGACATGGGTGCTGGGAATTGAACCTGGGTTCCCTGCAAGAGCAGCCAGGGTGCTCTAACTGCTAAGTCACTTCCTCAGTCTTCCAATATTTATTTATTTATTTGTGCATTTATTTATTTGTTTATTTATTCATTTATTTATTGATGCAGGGTCTTTGTATAGGTAGCCCTGGCTAGCCTAGAAAGTCTCTATGTAGACCAGGTTGGCCTTAAGTTCTTAGAGCTCTGTGTCTGCCACCTGAGTGCTGGTATCAAAGGCATGTGCCAACCACCCCCGGCTCTTCCACCTCTGTTACTGAAGCTGGAGCTTGTTGAGTTGGCTTGCCTGGCTGGCCACTGAGGGCCCGGGATCTACCTGTCTCTGCAGACCCAGCACTGGGGTTGCAGGCGTATGCCGCCACACCGGCTTTTATGTGGGTGATGGGATCTGAACTCAGGCTCTTATGTTCACACAGTCAGCGCTTTATCTGCTGAGCCATCTCCCCAGCCCCAGGTAGGATTTTAGAAGAGAGAGCTGATGACCTACATGAAGAAGTCATCTTGCCAGATACTCGATTATACCTCCCTCTCCTCTTCTCCCTCACTCCACATCTCTTCAGTTTACTATATCATTGTTTTGGCTTAAATCAGCAAGCAGTGTTGAAATGATTAGGCATTTATAAATACTAATTTGAGCTGAGATGTGTTCCGTGGAGTAATGATGCTCTAAAGCTGTTTTGTTTGTTTTTGTATTGTATCACAGATGTATTTTTATTTGGAACTCTGATTTACCTAATGAAGGTTTTCCTCTAACTCGGGAGCAGAGATCTTCCAAGCCTTCCGCTTAGGTGCTCTCTCCTTTGATGCCTGCTTGGACTTTTTTGCGTCTTTGGCAGCCCCGAGAGCTGCTCTCGCTGAGCTTTCCTAACTTCTGGTTTCTGATTCCTCTTGGCCATCATATCTGCAAAAGATGCACCGGTGATGGCCTGATGCGCTTTGACTGTGTGGAGGCTTCTTCTCTTTGGAATTTCGTCCGACTGTTCTTTCTTTCTTTCTTTTTCTTTTTTTTTTTTTCTGTAGTGGACAGTCCAGTTTTACCTGCTGAGAATTCCTCAGCAGTTTAAACGCCAGTTTAAAAGGCTGAGGAACTCGCACTCACATTTTGCCTTAAGAAATTGGAAAATCAGGGCTGGAGAGATGACTCAAAGGTTAAGAGTTCAATTCCCAGCAACCACATGGTGGTTCACAACCATCTGAAATGAGATCTGGTGCCCTCTTCTGGCCTGCAGGTACACATATACTGTATACGTAATAAATAAATCTTTAAAAAAAAAAAGAAAAGAAAGAAAAGAACTTGGAAAACCTTCCCATTAGTCATGGTGTAGCCCTGTCCTTGTTCTGGGTGGATCTTGTGTCTACTGAAACCTTAACGGTGAGGGCTGCTCACCAGTGAGAGGAAAGACCTCAAAGAGGAAGAAAAAGTCGTGGGAAACCACCTTATAGGGCGATGGGAGAGAGATTAACGTGAGTACATTGTAATTCTCCCACTTCAGCAGCTTCTGTCTCTTTAGAGCTGTGTACTCAACACCATAATTGATTTTTTTTTTGAAGATTAGCCTTATTTCTTTTCAAGTTATACCCTATAAGATCTGTGGAACATTTGTTCAGGTTAGTTTCTCTGGTGACTTAAATGGGAATGGTCCCCATAGGCTCATGTCTTGGTCCCCAGTTGGTGGAACTCTTTGGGAATTATTTGAAGGTTTGGCCTTGTTAGAGGAGGTGTATCACTGGGGGTGGGCTTTGGGGTTTAACAAATCCAGCCATTCCGACTTAGCTTTCTCACTATCTCCGCCTCATGCTTGTGGGCCAATGTAAGGTCTCGCTGGCTTGTTGCCAAGTTTCCTGCTGTGATTGTCGTTTTAACCCTCTGGAACTGTGAGCCCCCTGAAGCAGGCTTCCTTTTGGGCCACCATCCAGCTCCCAAATCATGACACAGAGACTTATTACCAATTATGAATGCTCGGCCTTATCTTATGCTTATTCCACTAGCTTTTATAACTTAATTTAACCTGTTTCTCTTCATCTACATTTTGCCTCGAGGGCTTTCTACCTTTCTTTCATTCTGTATGTCCTACTTTCCTGCTTCTTCCATGTCTGTCTGTCTGGTAGCCGGTGTCTTCCTCTCTTTCTCATTTTCTCTTCTCTCTCTGGAGCCTAGATTTCTCCTCCTACTTATTCTCTCTGTCTGCCAGCCCTGCCTATCCCTCCTCTGCCTAGCTATTGGCCATTCAGCTTTTTATTAGACCAATCAGATGCCTTAGGCAGGCAAGATAAAACAGACCAATCAGATGCCTTAGGCAGGCAAGATAAAACAGCAACATATCTTTAGAGAATTAAACAAATGTAACACATCTTTGCGTAGTTAAAGTAATATTCCACAGTAGCCCCCACATTAAATACTTTCTTTTATAGGTTGCCTTGGACATGGTGTTTTGTCATGGCAATGGAAAACTAATCAAACCAGCTTTCAAATGCCTAAGCATGTCAGATACTTCATTAGTGTTTTGTGTGGGGACTGTCTATCATAGGGTGTACTTTTTCTTAATCTAGTCAGGGCACGTGGTGCTGATTTGACCTTCTGGCTTCAAATGACGCTCTTGTCCAGTCTCTCCTGTGTGGTGAAATTACAGGCATATGACACCAGCCCCAGTTTCCTCTCACCTTTATTAATACCTGAGATGTTATAGAATTCTAGGTTAAGCCCAGTGGTGCACACCTTTAATCCCAGCATTCGGGAGGTAGAGGTGGGCAGATCTCTGTGAGTTCGAGGCCAGCCTGGTCTACAGAGTGAGATCCAGGACAGGCACCAAAACTACACAGAGAAACCCTGTCTCAAAAAAACAAAACAAAACAAAAAAACAAAAAAACAAGGAATTCTAGGTTAGTAATTGTTTTGCCCAGGTAAAAATGTTTATTTTATGTATATGTGAAGGTGTGTTCACTTCTGCGTATGTATGTGTATGTGTGTGCAGTGCCTGTGGAGGCCAAAAGAGGGCATCAGATCCCCTGGCCCTGGAGTTACAGGTGGTTGGGAGGCACGGTGTGGGCACTGAGAACTGAACCTGGGTCCTCTGGAAGAACAGCCAGTGCTCTGATCTTTTGAGCATCTCTCTAGCCCCTGGAAGCTGGTGTGACCCTTAAAATAGCCAGCAACTGTGTTTTCCTGTATTGCGATGCCATTCTCTTCCTGTTCCATTTTTATTCTCTTTTTGAAAGATTTTAAGCCCCTGTGTTCCTCCCTTGTTCTGAGATTACAGAGAGATGCATCTTTGGTGTGATTCTTTTTCTTTCACTGTGGTGGCTAGAACCCACTATTCAGTCTGGAAAGGCTTGTTTAATTCTGGAAGCTTCTATTGCATTTATTTTGTAATTAATTCCATATCCATTCATTTCCTTTTCTCATATATCCTGTTTTCTCCTTTTCAGATACTTTATTACTCAGACATTGAACTGCTTGGCATGATTTTTTAATTTCCTTAATTCCTGTCTCTGCCTCTCTGATTCTTGGCATTTCTTCCCTGATTTGTTTGCAGCATATGACCACAATTTATTCCTCTTGGAACTGTCTCTGTGGAAATTCCCCAGGGCCTCATTGCAAGGGAGCTCTCCAGGGAGGTCTGCATCACTCCTGCTGGTGCTGGGTTCTGTCAACCCCAGACCACTTGGAAATTCTTGCCATGTTGATTTTAGGAAGAGGAGATGCTAAAGCTTTCAACGGTGACTAAAACAGGGACTTCAGGCAAAAGTATTAAAAACATAGTTTGAGGTTATGAATTCAAATATTCAAAAGGACATAGAGGGAGAGGGAGAGGGAGAGGGAGAGAGAGAGAGAGAGAGAGAGAGAGAGAGAGAGAGAGAGAGAGAGAGAGCGCGAGCGCTTCAGCAGGCACCTAGTTTGCAAATAATTTCTTTTGCAGAAATTGCAGAACATGAGTGCCAGCACTTTAAAGCTCTTAGTTGTCTTAGTTGCCAATATAGGGGTTCCAGCCTCATGTAGGGACTTTCTATTCGATTTCTAACTTTGAGGAAGACCTTCATGTTGTTTCCTATGGTACAATGGCACCCTGTGAGGCCACTGTGCTCAAGCTCAATGCTCAGCTGCCTCTAGGAGTATCAGCTTTCACTTGCATTGGTCTTTAGACCATGTTTACTTTCTTGTTAGCTCAAGAACATATTTTTAAAGTGCCCATTAGTGTCATCCCAGCACTTGGAAGGCTGAAGTGGGAGTATCACTTGATCCATCTCAGAAAACCAAACCAAGTCAAATCCTCCAAGAGGCAAAAAGATCTAAGAGCCAGGCATGGTGGTGCACGCCTTTAATTCCAGCACTCAGGAGGTAGAGACAGGTGGATCTCTGAGCTTGAAGCCAGCCTGGTCTACAAAGTGAGTTCCAGGACAGCCAGGGCTACACAGAGAAACCCTGTCTTGAAAAACAAAAACAAAACAAAAATAGAGTTTAAAGTATCAATTTTAAAAAAGAGAATAAATGTCATGTATGCTGATTATAGTATTTAGAGAGGTGCCCTGGTCACAAGGTTGGACACAGGCTTGATTCTAGGGTGCCTCCTTTCCCTTCCCTCTTTCTTTGTCATTTTGGCATCTATTAAATTGGAACGCTTTGCTGTAGCTATTAGTCAGGTAGTACTCACATTGTATTTGTCATACTTCCTCATGAGCATCAAAACTTAAAAATGAATGCCAGAGGCTTGAAAGAAAATTCCAGAGGGAGAAGAGGGCTATCTTTAGTATTTTAGGAAATGCTGCATCACCAAAGACTTAACATGTGGACATCTGAATAAAAAATGTGAATCAGTGAGAACTAGTCTTTGGGGGATAGGGATGTAGCTCAGTTGGCAGAGTGACTGGCTAGCATGCAAAAGGACACCTCAGAAGCTAGGCATGGTGGCACACCTTTGTAATCCCAGCATTTAGGAAGTGCAAGGAGGAGGACCAGAACTTCAAGGTCATTCTTGGCTACATATCATGTTTGAAGCCAGCATGGGCTACAAGAGCCTCTGTTAAAAAAAAAAAAAAAGCCTCTGAATGTAAAGTTGTAGGTGTTTCGTTATTATGTTATTTTCTATTTTCCTTTGCATGAATGCCCAAAGATGAGATAAAATTTACACTGCAGACAAACCCAAGTTCTCAATAAATCTAAAATAAAAATTCTAAGGCTAAGAAAATGCACCATATTTATAATCACATTTATAACTGCTTTTTAAGATGTGGGGCATAAAATAATGTTGAATTTTACAGTTGATGTCTAGGAAAGGGATACTATTGGAAGAAAGAAGAAAATTCTTTAAATATTAAGAAGGAAAAGTGGCAGGGCGGTGGTGGTGCACACCTTTAATCCCAGCACTCGAAGCAGAGGCAGGTTGATATCTGTGAGTTTGAAGCCAGCCTGGTCTACAGAGGGAGTTCCAGGACAGCCAGGGCTACACAGTGAGATGTTGTATACACCGCCCCCCCCCACCAAAAAAAAAAAAAAAAAAAAGGAAAAATGTATTCCTTAATGAATTTTTGGAGGTAGGGTAAAGTGGAAAGAATGGGGCTGGCGAGAGATGGCTCAGTGGTTGAGAGCATACTGCTTTTGTAGAGGGTTTGATTCCCAGCACTCACATACACTTAAAACCATCTGTAATTCAAGTTCCAGGGGCTACGTCCTCTTCTGGTCTCCAAGAGCACTAGGCATGCATACATGCAGGTAGAAATTTGTACCATAAAATAATAATAAATGAAAAAAATCTTTAAAAAAAAAGAGAAGAAAGAGAAAGTGAAAAAATTCAAAACAAAACAAAAACTCTCAAAAACAAACAAACAAACAAACAAACCCGAAAATAGCGAAGTCTAGTTTAGTTCAGATTTCTGGGCTGGGTTAACTAAGTCGCTGTGGTTACTAAAAGGAGCTGTTTAGCAATTTAGGAGAGGCTACATTGAAAGACGTTTGGCTTTACATTCTCAGGCAGGGAGGGTGACAGGGTGGCAGTCTAGCTAGGGAACCACGAATATGCACACAGGGCTGAACCAGGTGCTGTGGGCGGGAGCAGTAAGAGTGGCAGGAGCCTCCAGCTCAGCGATTGGTTGGCAGGCACCATAAAAGCCCTAACTCAAGCACTGAGGCTGCCCTTGGAGTCTGAGCTGGACATTAAACAAACCGCTGTTGTATTGGCCAGTCAAGGAGTAGGAATGAATGAGAGGAGAGCTGTGATTGGTCTAGTTGTAAGGGCGGTGCTGGAGGGACATGCCCCGCGTGGATTGGACTTAGAGAATTTAACGTCATCCGAGAGGCGGGGTCCTCGCTAATAAAGCCGGGAGTCGGCGCTGCACCTGCAGTAAAGTTCCACCGCAGTTAGAGTTCCGGGTAGTGCGTGTGAGGCGGAGCTCGGCAGTTCCGTCTGCTTCATCCGCAGCGTCTCCCTGTCTGTCTCGTTGCATTCTCCAGAGAGGGACGGACTTCCTCTGTCAGAAAAATGTGAGTTGACTCTTGTCTAGGGTCCTCGACACCTCCTTACCGACTCTCGCTCCGCAGTGTCCAACTCTGCGGGACGGAAAATGGCGCATTGCAGCAGCTGCAGCGACGCCGGGAACCACCGGCTCGCGCCGCCCCCAGACCGGGCCACCCCGGGATGCGGGCAGCGCTCCATCCCGCACCAACTGCAGTTGGCAGTCCTCTGCAGGGCGGGGGCGCGGGGGTCCCACGTTCATTGCATCCTCTCCTCTTGTCTTTGTATCGTGGAAGCTCAATGGGGAAGAAATGGGGGGTGTATAGATACAGACGGGAACTGGGAGACCCTGCTTGTTCGACAGAATCTCTCTTAAAGCCTGTGGGAAGACTTTTATAGGTGCACCTGTCCATTAGTAACTCGGGTTGCCCGCAGTCTCTGGGATTGTGCATGCCCCTCACCCAAAGTATGTTGTACCTGCCTCATGGCTGTGAGCAAAGCTGCAGAAACTTACTTGCTAGTTCTGTGGCGCCTTGGGAGCAGCTCAGAAAGTCTCGGGGGACAGTGGCATGAGATCCTATGCAGCCGTTTTATAATCTTAAAGACATTATGCTAAGGTGCTTTCCAGTGGTCAAGTCCTAGCCAAGTATTGGAGGAGAAATAGGGAGAACAGTGAATTCTTCATTTTATCCAAAACACATAATTTAGTCTTAGCTGACTTCAGCATCACCCCCTTCTGAAGATCTGTGACTAGATATATTAAGAACTTCCCTTCATGATCACATACACATAATGAAGGATTTCCTTTCTATTTACTGCCTGGTGCTAGATGCGTGCGTGTGTGTGTGTGTGTGTGTGTGTGTGTGTGTGTGTGTGTGTGTGTATGCTTGCGTTCTCTCTCTCCCTCTCTCTTCCTTCCCTCCCTCCCTCCCTTCCTCCCTCCCTCCCTCCCTCCCTCCCTTGTTTGGCTTTTCCAGACTGGGTTTCTCTGTGTAGGCCTGGCTGTCCCAGAACTCCCTCTGTAGACCAGGCTAGCCTCGCTTGAGATATGTATGCCCCTGCCTCCTGAGCGCTGGGATTAAAGGTGTGCACCACCACACTGGGCTTCTGTTGCTTCTCTTGATGATTGAAAGTAAAATAAAAAAAAAAAGATTTGCTTGTATTACATAAGGATTATAACTCCCTGGATAGGTTAATGTGGAGTGTTTCTAGCTCCCAACTAGTAAGTGAAGTGAGCCCTCTAAAAGCTTTACAGTCATTTCGTCCTTTCTCTTTGAGTTCTGTGGTTTTAACATTCTGTGCGTTTTTGACAAGCCCATAGACTCCAGCTGTTTTTATTTGGGGAGGGGTCGTTAGCCAACTCACTCCAGGTGGTTTCATGTGTGCTGACTGAAGGGAGACAGAAAGGATGATGGCTAGCGGGGAGTCACGAGGTCTCTGACCTTAGTCTTGTCATTGGTGCCACCGTCCTGGACTCCTTCCAACACTAGCTGCTACCAACTCATTGAAATCCCTGCCTTCAGCCTAGAACTAGACTGCTTAGCTTAGCTCAATAGCAGCGCAAGCCTTGTGGCTCCCATAGCTCTGCGTCTTCCTTTCCTCCCTCTGTGTCTAGGAAGGAAATGGGAAAGTGACTCCTTAAGTGGAAGAAGCCAGTGTAATCTGTTAATATGGCCTCTCTGAGGGGCTGTAACATCTTGTCTAAAAGAAAATTTCACTTCATTATGGAAAAGGAGATTCAAAGTATTAATTCTATTGTGATTAATCAAGGAATTTTCTTTTTTTGGCAACTTTGTGATGGTTTAACCTCTACCTTATTTATTCTTGGACTGCTCTGGCAAGGATGTTTTATGGAGTTTAAGAAAGTTCTATTCTCCATCAGATTTTAGATATCTCTCTTTGCCTTGCTTATGCGGCCTCCATCATGGCAGAAAAACAATCTTTTGTAGGTTTGATTCTGGGAAATTGTTAGCTGGTGAATGTGAGAGAGAAGTTTATCTAAAAGACATCACATTTGCTGTGCATGTGGGCCCACGCTTTTAACCCCAGCACTTGGGAGGCAGAGGCAGGTGGATGTCAGTTTTAGGCTAGCTTGGTCTACATAGAGAGTTCCAGGACAGCTAGGGAACAGGACAGACCTGTCTCAAAAAACAAAACAAAAAAATCCAACCCAACAACAAACCCCCCCCCCAAAGAAACCAGCCAACCAAAAAACAAATCAAGACAAAAACAAACCCACTCTGGACTATTGCCTTCTAAGGCCCTGAGAACTCTTGGCTTTCAGTGGTACCAGAAGAGAGACAGTCCTCATATGCTGCGTAGTAGTGTGGTTCAAGCTTTCTTTTCTGACACAGGGGCCTAGGAGAGTATCCTGAGACACTGCCAAGTCTGAAGAAGGGTGGGACAGAACATCTGTGCTGCATGCACACTGATTATTTCTAGCATTTTTACTTCTTGTCTGTGCTCTTGAAACAATTAATGTAATTGCTTTAGGCCCCGGATTGAATTTAAATGAAACCCCTATCTTCTCTGCCAAAAATAATGCAAATATCCCTGACTCACTGCATCTATACAGACTTTGCCTTTGGTGATTCTCCAAATTGTCTCTGAAACGGCTGTAGTGTACCAGTTACAGTATAAAACATAATTGGTAACCAGACCCCCGTAAGTAGGATCACTAGTTGGCCCCTTTTATATTCAAACTAGAGTTCAATCGTCCTTACAGGTTAGTCTTTTCTACAAATTTCTCCTCTCCTGGCTTGGGTTTCCCCATTTTATTTCATCTGAGGAGCTTCTAATGGCCAGGCAGATTCCATTTAGGTCAAGGCTGGCGTATTATCTGTCCCTATGGCCATTTGCCAGAGGATGTGCTTGAGTTTGCGACACAGGATAGCCCCAGTCAAGATCTCTTAATGGCACTGTGACCCTCATCCAAATGGTGGGAGATCTTTCATCCTTTGCTCCATGTCTCTAAGCTGCACCTCAGCACTTGGGATTGCAGAGGAGCTAAACTGCCTTCTGTTTGCATTCAACCTTGGCTTTGGCGGTGTAAGTGAGGATGCATGTGATTCTCCTCTTGTCTCGGTCACTTTGGGTACTGTTTGCTTCTCTCCACAGGTCTGCTCCAGCTCAGCCACCCGCTGAAGGAACAGAAGGGGCTGCCCCAGGTGGGGGTCCGCCTGGTCCTCCTCCTAATATGACCAGTAATAGACGACTCCAGCAAACCCAGGCACAAGTGGAGGAGGTAGGCGCCTGGCCCACTCTGTGAGAGTTTCCAAACCAAGAAGCTTAGAAACCGGAAGCATCATCTCCTCTGTTCTCTTTCTTAAAGGGAGAAAGAAAGGTTCTGACGGGCAAGGCATCCCTCGGATTCACAGGCCTTGGCTTGTGATCTCCCAGGTGTTGTTCATTTCCTCTGTCTCTAGTGGGGAAATCTCAGCAGCTCTGCTTCTGCAACCCCCTCAGGTGGTGGACATCATGCGTGTGAATGTGGACAAGGTCCTGGAAAGGGACCAGAAGCTGTCGGAGTTGGATGACCGAGCTGACGCCTTGCAGGCAGGAGCATCACAGTTTGAGAGCAGTGCTGCCAAGCTGAAAAGGAAGTACTGGTGGAAAAACTGCAAGGTGAGCCCCCCCCCCCTCCCCCGCCTTTCCTGGTCCCTTCTGAAATCTGGACGCCTATCAGGGAAAATCATATCAATGCAGTACCTGTATTGGCCACCAGGGTAGGCTAGAGGATTCAGACCCACAGAGAAAGCCCTATGTAGAGGAATTTAGAATTTAGACTAGTGAAGTAGCTTTTTCCCAGAAATTCTCACCTGGCTCTTCCTCGGACCCCCAACAGCAAAACACTGGCTCAGTATATGTATTCAAATACCCACAACTTCTGTAAGTGCAGCAAACACGTCACAAGATTTGCCTTTCAGGCTGGAGAGATGGCTCACAGGTTAAGAGCACTGGCTGCTCTTCCAGAGATCCTGAGTTCAAGTCCCAGCAACCACATAGTGGCTCACGACCATCTGTAGTGAGATCTGATGCCCTCTTCTAGTGTGCAGGCAGAACACTGTATACACAATAAATAAATAAAATCTTAAAATAAAAAAAAAGATTTGCCTTTCAGTGGTAATTTCAAGAAAAGAGTGAACAGGCATCAGGAACTGAACAAAAATGAGGCTGAGGGTCCTCTGCTCCTTCTTTACGATCCTCTGAGAAGCAGAGGTCTGTGGGTGTCCTCACATCTCTAGTCCCGTCCCCCTTTTCCGTCCTAAGTCCCAGGACTCACGTTCTGTCCGTGTTTCCTCAGATGATGATCATGCTTGGAGCTATCTGTGCCATCATCGTGGTAGTTATTGTAAGTAAGTATCGCTGAGGTTGGATGGGGTGAAGAGGTGGGAAGGTCCTGGAGTCTTCTCCCAGCCCTGCCTGCCTGCCTGCCTGCCTGGGGAGTGGGGCTACCCTGACTGAGGTATGGAGACTGCTGCTGTGGGATCATCACCTGGTTTGTGGGGGAGGAAGGGCAAAGACAAGGAAACCCCTTGACGGACAAGCCTCTCCCTGCCAAGAATTGTGGGGAGATGGCCCCTTCGGCTGTGGAGTGGGGATGTGCTGTTTGTCACTGGCTTGGGTCCAAGGGAGACCTTGGGCTGGGGTGCCTGTAACTGAGAGACCTGACTGTCTAGTAACGTGATGTAACTTGCCCTCTTGTTTTCTCCTGTCTCTTTTTCCTTCTTCGTCTGGGACTTCCTGATTCCTGTGTCCAGTCTACTTTTTTACTTGAGAATGTGCCATCCCTCCCTGTTCTCCATTGCCATCCAAGCTCATGTCTTTTTCTCTCGGTTTGCTCTCTCAACAAGCCCCTCCATCTGCCTTTCTCCATTCGGCCCAGGCTTCTCCGCCATCCACGCCTCCTTTTTCGTTGCATACGTTTGCACTCTCTTCCTTGACACTAGAAATGCTGCTCGTGGCACAGTCTTGAAGTCACTACCCAAAGAGCAATGGCTGGCACCTCCTCTTTACCCAGTTTTTGTGTATCCCAGAGCTTGAAAGAGTTGTGGCTAAGGGAAGCGGGGGGGGGGGGGGGGGGGGGGGGATGGATGAATGGCAGAGGTGAAGTGTCTGAGAAGTTGGCATGGCTGAGGGAAGGAGAAAAGGCTATTTGTGTCCATAGTGTCTCCTAGAAAGGCTGGCCTCAGCAGGAGGGGACCCAGACTGGTTGGGAAGTAGTAGCCTGCTGCCTGTTTTACACACACACACACACACACACACACACACACACACACACACACACGTTGGTAACCACCACTACCCTGCTGCCCTCATTTGGAAATTTTCCCTCACACCAGGCCTGTCTCGGGTCCCAGAGGTCTGTTTAAAGGCCAACTTTGAATCCCTTTTAGAAAGTCCAACTTGTATTTTGTAGTTACTGCTTGTCTGTCAGTCCAAGATTTTCTATGTCTTTGGGGAACTCTACAGCCTTTCACTTTGTTCTCCGGAGGCCTAGAAAATTAGTACTTCCTGGTTATAAAACAGCAGGAGACTGTTAAGTTTCTCCTAGAAGCTGTCCCACTGTCTTCTGGCTAGAAGGAGCTGCTGTCTCCTTGTGTTTTTTGAAGCATTCTGTGTTCACGAGGGCACCAAATAATTCCAGTGAATCGCCTTTGAAGATGGCAGGCTTTTGGGAACATGCCTCTTGCTGTTTCGTTAATGAAGTCTTTCCTCTACCTCCCTTGCTGTTGATAATGGGAAATGAGTGTGAAACAGTGAGACCCCCCAGGCTCCCATAGAACCCCTTCCTCCACACCACTCCCATGTTCTTGCCTGAGATAGGGATGAGGCAGGAGGACCTTTACAGATTTACAGAAGTCCAGCAAACCCCCGCAGCTCAGTCTTGCGGGGGAGGGGTGCCAGCCTGTGACAGGTGTGCTGTGCCCTGCTGTGCCCTGCTGTGCCAGCGTGGGGCCTCGCATCTGGAGCCGTCTGCTGCTCCTCCTCCAGTCCCTTCTCTGGAACCGTCCTCACCCATCTGAATTCTGCATCACCTCCTTTCTTTACTCCCTTGCATGCTCTGTGTGTGTATAGACGCTGAAACCTGAGGATGGGGGCTGCTCGTCTGTCTGGGGAGCCGCTGCTGAGCCTCATGATTGGATGTTGCATGCGGTAAACCCAGGTGCTAGTGGAGGAGAGCAGGAGGGGGTGCTCTAGACCTTCTTTACTTCTATCCTGGGATCCACAAGCAGGAAGAGGCTGGGGCCGTGCTAGCCTGGGGTGCCCACTTTCCACGCAGCAGCATTTCACTCTGCAAAACCATCCTTCTTTTCCCGTTGCCCATTTCCCACATTCCCTTCGTCCTGCCTCGGGGCAGGACTGAAGAGCTGGAAGAAAGCGGTCAGTGTCCTCTCCCAACGTTCCCCTCGAAGGTCTCCACTATCCTCTGGGCTTCTCTTTGCCTAGTGCAGGGGGGTCACCGCCGGAGAAGAACCAACACTGTCCTCGATGTACTCCGAGTCTGGAGCAAATTTACCCTGTTAGCCCACCCGGCCCTAGCACGGGAATTCTTCCCTGGGTTTCTGTCCCTCTAAGGCTTACCAGGTGTAGTTGGCTCTGTTCTTTTGGGGTGTTTGCCCTTCTACTTTCTTTCTCACCCCACCCTGAACCCTCTTCTACGTCTTTGCAGTCTCCTTTCCTTCCCACAACCCATGTGCATGAGCAAATATGCACCTAAACCCTGGGACTTTGCAGCCAGTTGAAGCCAAGCTTCCCACATCCCCTTCTTTGGTTTGCCATGGGACGATGTGGGGTTTCCATTGTGTCTGTCATCCCCTCTGTCTGTTTCTTAACCCAGTCTCATAGTTTATGTATAGAGTAGTAAGAGTTGTATTTCCACCAAAGGCATGTGACATATCTACCAATTTCATGTATTCTCAACGAAGGCGAAAAATACAGATTCCTACCACAACACCGGCTTGGTTGTTCCTTGGATTGTTGTGCTGGGGAGAAGAGGGTGTTGTCCTAGGTTGGCTGTAGGCCAGAAGGGCTGACTGGTGTGTGTTCATTGGTCTTCCTGGAAATTCAAGTCTCTCTTGACAGAGGAAGTGGTCTGTGCCCTTAGCCTTCGTACCTGAAGCACCCAGCCCTTGCAGGTGCCGCTGAGAGGAAGTGATGACAGGAAGCTGAGTGGGCACCTCAGACTGGCAAACAGCTGCAGGCTTCCTCAGGCCTCCCCCAGTGGCCTCGACATGAGGCTTCCAGCCCGTACCTCCTTTTTCTCACCCTCAAGCGTAGTTTGCTCCCCTCACCCCTTTTTGATTTTCGGTTTTTTGGTTTTCAAGACGGGTTTCCAGTGAGTACCACTGAGCTTGTCTCATAAACGCATTCTCCAGACTAACATCTTCTGAACTAGCAAGCTTGCTTTAAGATCTATTCCTGTTCATTCTAAGCATGTGAGTGTGTGCCTGTAGGTGTGTATTTACACACCACATGTGTGCCTGCAGGTGTGTATTTACACCACATGTGTGCCTGGCACCCGGAAGAGGCATCAGATCCCATGGAACTGGATTTACAGATGGCGTGAGCCACCATGTAGGTGCTGGGAAGCAAACCCAGAAACTTTGCAAGAGCAACCAGTGCTTGTAACTACAGAGCCGTCTCTTCAGCCCCTCCACCACCTCCTTTTAAGATACTGCTCTCAGGCTTCTGAGCCCAGGGATTTTTTTTTTTTCTTTTTTATGTTTTCAAGACAGGGTTTCTCTGTGTAACAGCCCTGGCCGTCCTGGATCTAGTTCCGTAGACCAGGCTGACCTCGAATGCATAAAGATCTGCCTGCCTCTGCCTCCCCAGTGCTGGGCTTAAAGGTGTGCACCACCATTGCCTGGCAGCCCAGGGGATTTTTAATTGTTGTTTTTTCAAGACAGGATTTCTCTGTGTGGAGCCCTTGCTGTCTTGGAACTCACTCTGTAGACGAGGCTGGCTTCGAACTTGGAGATCTGCCTGCCTCTGCCTCTTTAGTGCTGGGATTAAATACATACACCACACTCCTGTTTTATTTATTTATTTAGTTTTATTTAGGGCTAGAGAGTTGGCTCAGGGGTTAAGAGCACTTGTTGCTCTTGCAGAGGACCCGGGCTTGATTTGCAGCACCGACATGATGGTTCACAACCACCTGTAACTCCAGTCCCAGGGGACCTGATGTTCTCTCCTGGTACCAGGCATTCAGGAGGTGCACATACACATAAAACAATAAAATAAATCTGAAAAGGACTTTCAGAGGACCTAGGTTCTGTTTCTTTTACCCTCATACATGGCAGCTCACAACTGTGGATAACTCCAGCTCCTCTTCTGACCTCTGCAGGTTTCTACATGCGTGTGGTGCACAGACACACACTCAGGCATACACAAATATTTTTTTAAAGATACATTTGTTTTTATTTTATGTGTATACTTGTTCTTCCTGCATGTATATCTGGGTACCACATGCATACCTGGTGTCCAAGGAGGTCAGAAGAAGTTATAGAATAAGTTATAGATGGTAATGAGCTGCCATGTGGATGCCGGGAGCCAAGTCCAGGTCCTCTGGAAGAGCAGTCGGTGCTCTTAGCCAGGGAGCTATCCCATTAGGCCATACAGTTTTAGTTAATATAGGCCTATGTGTGTTTACATGGATCTGAGCAGCTGTGGACTGAGTGGAACACAGAAGAACTTTCCAGCTACTTCCCTGTTTTATTTTTTTGATAATAGACTTCATAATCCAGTTTTTGGTTTTTGTTTTTTCAAGACAGGGTTTCTCTGTGTAGCTTTGCGCCTTTCCTGGAACTCGCTCTGTAGACCAGGCTGGCCTTGAACTCGCAAAGATCCGCCTGGCTCTGCCTCCCGAGTGCTGGGATTAAAGGCGTGCACCACCACTGCCCAGCCCAATAATCCAGTTTTTATATGCTGAGTTGTACTGTATCCACAGCATACTTCGTAGAAATGAGCACAAGAAGCCTCTCCTGTGGCTGAGGGAATATAGTCTGAGAATCACAAAACTCCTGGCAGTTGTCTGAAGGGTCAGGACTTTCAGTTCTGATTGTACAACGGGGTGTAGCCCTGGCAGGCCTCTGGGCACCTCTGCTTCAGATCTTGAAACTGCAAGTTGGAGCAGCTAGGGATGGGGACCCAGGGATCTGTTGGACCAGCAGGGAGGGGGACAAAGTGGAAAAGCTTCGCTCTGTAGACACAAATTGTTTTTATTTTGACAGCGTTAAGAGTTTGTGAGTGGTGGCCAGTCCCTCCTCTCCTCCCCCTTCCCTTCACTGGCCTGGTCTTGGACTTTCAATACCTCACTTTAAACATGGCCGTCAGTGTTAGCCTCTACTCAGATAGTTCCGCCCTCCGCTGTTATCTCCCTGCTCATTAGCCCAGGGTCTTCTCATAGTGAAAGAAGGCAGAGGCCTGTCCAGACCACTACCACCACCTCACTCCAGTATGTGGTGTCTCCTTCAGGCCTTTTTCAGTCCCACACCTCGGCACAGGATCCTTTCAGTAGCTAGAACATGGGTACTCTGCTTTTCACCCGCCAGCCGGGGAGGAGGCTGAGGGTGGCAGCCACCCAGGCCTTTGGAATTTGTCCCACGTGAGTGCCATATATTGGTGAAATTATTAAGGCAACTCCATGTAGTTAAAAAAAAGATTTATTTGTAAGTGGGTAACTTACAAATAAAGGGATAGGTAGGTCGCAAGGTCTAGGGAAGATGTATCGCAGTCCAGCGGTGTTCTCTGGAGCTCTGCTCAGTCAACCTCCACCATCCAGTGTCCCGGAACAGAGAGAGCTGGCCCATCTGGATCACAGGTCTTCAGGGTCCTCCCTTGGCCCCGCCTTGTAGGCGTGACAGTTACCAAAGCCTCAATTGGGGTGGGAACTTCCAGATCAAAGCTGGAATGGCTACCCACTACACTTTTTCAGTCCCACACCTCAGCACAGGATCCTTTCAGTAGCTAGAACATGGGTACTCTGCTTTTCACTTGGAGGCAAGACAGCGGCTACCCAGAGTGTCTCATAGTCTTGGTGGACCTTGGCAAAGAAGCTGAGAAAAAAATGGAACAGGATTGGTTTCAAATGGGGTAATTCCCAAAGCAGGTATTGGGAACACAGTGGAAACATCTGGAACTTGGCCCCTGGGGCTTCCTCCCTGGTTTGGGTGGGCAGGTACTTAGGAGTGGGTGGATCTACAGACTCACCTTGCCGTCTCTGAAGCCTCAGAAACAACAGGGCGAGAAGGAAGAGGATGCTGCCGCAGATGACTCCAAAGGCCGTTCTCTGCTCTGTGGGGAGAGTGAGCAGAGAGGCACATGCTGAGCCTTCACCCTAGAGCACCCCTCCGCTTAGGAGGCGAGCTCTGGGTGGGTGCTTGTGAACCCTCACTGGAGGCCCTGGGCCCATGCACGCAGCAGCACCTGCGCTGTTCCAGACCACCACATCTGTGTGTGACTGTCCTGCCTCATCTCACATCAGGACTACGTTGTTCTGAGCCAGGCTCTCCCTGGCATCCAGACTGGCTTTGAACTTGGACTCCTGCTGCGGCCTTCTAGTGCCGTGATTACGGGCACACACCACTATGCCCCTTTCCACCTCGGACACCTGAAAAGCTTTTCAAAAGAGATTGAGGTTGTACTAGCAACTAACAGCAAATAGCTGGGGAATGATGTGAACTAAAACAAAACTTTAGTTTTGGAGAAGCTCATAGTCTACCAAATGATGTTCTGGACTCTCGGATACTTTCATTTTGAGGTGCATATCCTCTCCTGCTTAAAACTGCAACATTCTGTGGCCTTTGGGATGAAGTTCTAGTGTGTGGCCCATTGAGATTATAGGGGGCAAACTTGTAAGGACATTCAGCTTGCCTGCTGGTTACATTTTCTCTTTGACTGTTTACTGGTAGAGAACCTTGGGCAAACTGCTCAGTGTCTGCAAATCCCAGCTTACTCATCTGTAAGATGAGTGCTGGTCATGGTGATGGGATCTGTAGTCCCAGCTCCTTAGGAAGCTGAGGAGGAGGATTGCTTGGGCAGAGGAGTTTGAGACCGGCCTGAATAACAGACCCATTTCCAAGAATAAATAGGTGTCATGTGTGACGCCCTACTTAAAAGTTGAGTACATTGTGGGTGGAGAGTTGCCTAAGCAGATAAGAGCTCTTGCTCTTGTAGAGGACCTGGGGTTCCACTCCCAGCACCCACATGGTGGCTGACAACCATGTGTAACTCCAGTCCCAGAGGGTCTGATGCCATCACTGAGCATTGCATGCACGTGGTGCACTTATATTCAGGCAAAACACTCAAACACATCAAATATTAAAATCAGTCTAGAGAGCTGAGTTTACAGTGTTTGGTCACATACATGTGCAGATGTAACTACCTTGAAATGTCATCGCCTCTTGTCCTTTCTCTCATACACCCTCCGCTGTCGTCATGTTTCCTAAGTTCTCTGCAGGCTGTTGTACAATCTGATTTTCACATGGACTGTGCTCCGGTCTTCAGGGCTCCCTTCCTGCTGAACTACCTAACTGGGCTCAAGTGCTGTTCTGGGTCTTCTTCCCTGCCTGCTCACTTTGTCTCTCCAGCTGTACTAAGCTCCTAGTGGAAAGGAGCAGCACCCCGCCCCCAGCCCCCTGCACCCACCTCCAGCCCAAGTTTATTATTTGGAGGCTGAGGATTTGTAGTGGTAGAGGTGCCACTCTGGGAAAGGTAAGTCAAGAGTGTGGAGGTTAACGGAGCAAGTGCGTGGGCATCAGCACACGGCTGAAGAGGACCTGGAAGTGGAGGAAGTACAGAGGAAGAGATGGGACACCCCAGTACCTGTGTCGGGGAAAACCCTCATGCTGACTCGGAGGGGCTCCTCCAGGGAGACGTGGCTAACTTGGCAGATGTAAGTGGCGCCTGTGGGGACAGGCTCAGCCATCACGGTGGAAGAGATGCTGTAGGTTCCCATCATGCTTTGCCTGAGGCTGGAGAAGGTGGCACCAGAGACTTGAGCTGGAATTCCACCCGGGTCCTCTCGAATCCATGTCACCACCACATCCAGAGGGTAATAGCCCGTGACACTGCAGATGACGGAGGGTGGCAGATCCTTGTTTGCCAAGTTCAGTTGTACTTTGGGGGGAGCTGGAGAAATGAATGAGGAGTAGGATTGTAGAGGCATCTGATTAGGGCCTGCAGAGGAGCCTGAAGCCTCTCTGAGGGTGAAGGTAGTTTGTGGAGTTGGAAACTTGTCAGTGTTCCAAGGGGTTCAGGTAAGGGTCTACCTGGATGCAAGTCATAAAGGGTGCACTTTCTGGAAAGTCAGTGACAGGCCAGCATGCTTTTTTTCTTTTTTAAAATAGAGCTAAGAATTCAACCTAGGGTCTTACATGTACTAGCAAGTGCTGGACCACAGAGCCACACCTCTGCCCCTTGGTTTGCTTCTTATCACCCCTGCAAGCCAGTGATTGCACATTGTGATTGAACAGTTCCCTCTGCCTGCCCTTGATTGGCTGCTGCCCCCCAGGAGTATTGGGAGCATAGTATGAAGGTCCTTGTGCCTACAGATCTCTGGAGAAACCAGGAACATTAAGCAGCAGGATTGTCTTTCCAGTGGGAAAAATGAGATACCTGTTCTTCCATCCAGAAAGCTGGGAATTGGAAGTGATCAACAGCCTGGTAATCTGTGTTATACAGATAATTTTTTATATACATTTTATACGGATCAAATTATACTGTGTTTCAATTCGTTGGGAATAATCTGCCTGATATCGAACTCCCCAAGTCTGATCCAGGGTGACAAAGTCAATGGGAAGTGAGTTTTCATTCTCCCCTCTTCATGGTTAGCTCCCCTGACTAGACACCTACAGGGTCCCCCTCAAGGAAGTGGTCTAGGGGACTGACATTACAAATGGCCAGCCAGGGCTGTAAGATTCTGGACTAGTTATTTCTTGGGGAGACTTATCTTGGCATTCAGTGGGACTCCTTATCTGATGCCATCTGGGCCTCTAGGATGAAGATGGTGTTTCGGTTGTGGGAATACATTCTTTCTCTCGGGAAATTCCCTTTGGGTTTGGATTCTAGTCTGGAAAAGACTCCCAATAGGCGCCCCTCTCTTCCCTCTCCCAAGACCTTACCTAGGATGTCAAGTGGGATGATTTGTTGAGTTTGGTACAGAGAGGTAGTGATCTGGCAGATGTAGGTCCCCTCATCCTTTAGAGTGAGGTTGGGTAAGGTGAGAGAGGCATCCCCAGCCGCATGCAGCTGCTCAGGCTCCAGCGTAGCACCCTTGCGCTTAGCCTGTGCCTGCTCTGGCTGCCAGCTGTACACCAGCTGGCCACTGCCTTTATACTGCAACCGCCACTCCACACCCACGAGGTCCAGGCCTGGTGCCATGGAGAAACTGCAGTGCAGGGAGACGGAGGACCCCAGCAGACGATGCAGGCTTTGGGTCTCTGATGTCACCTGGAACTCCACTGTGGAGAGAAAAAAAGGGTGACGTGTGGACTGTTTCCTCCTTGATGTCGCGTGGCCTCTGAGCTGTGGACAGACAGCTTCTCCAGCCCCTGCCCTGGACGGTGGGAACCAGTTGAATTCAGTTCCTGTCTAATGGGGCTCTGCATGGTGCACACGGGCTCCTGAACTCACGATCCTCCTGCTTCGGCCTCCAGTGCTAGGGTTGCAGGTGTGACAACCCTACCCAGCTTTACTGTTCAATTCTTCTTCTATGTGCACTGGATCCCTTGTTACCATGAGTAGCATGCTCCCCAACCTTGATGTGCTCCCGAGATCATTGTTTGGTGACTATGAAGCAGAATGGCCTTGACTTCCTGCTATAAGCTATAACTGCACATGGGAAGGAACACTGGGGGGTGAAGTGTTGTGATACCTACGGTCTAGTCAGTTCAAAGGGAGAATGTGTACCATTTTAGCAGAGGCAGGGAGGAAGTATGACAAGATGAATAACTGGTAAACTAGGTCAAGGCTGTGTGGGTGTGTGTTATTTTACTTATTTGTAGTTTTTTTTCCGTTTGTTTGTTTTTTGAGACAGGGTTTCTCTGTGTAGCTCTGGCTGTCCTGGGACTCACTCTGTAGACCAGGCCGGCCTTGAACTCTCAGAGATCCATCTGCCTCTGTCTCCTGAGTGCTGGGATTAAAGGCGTGCACCACCACAGCTTGGCTTTATTTGTAGGTCTGAATAATATAAAAGAAGCACTAAGCTCCGCAAGGCCTGTGGTAGATGCTGGATATCTTTTCTGATGTGTCAAGATTCATTTAGATAGGGCCGTAGAGGCAGTGGGGGTGGTAGTGCCTACCTGTACTGTCAGTGACTCAGGAGGCATAACAGGATCATAAGTTCAAGGCCTGCCTGGGCGCCTTGGTGAGATCCCCATTTCACAATCAAAACTGAAGAGCGGTAGGCTTGTGTTAACATGCACAGGCTCTAGGGTCAGTCCTCAGTACAGGACAAAATAATAATAAAGCTTCGTGTTTTAGGGGCTCCCAGGGATAGGAGAGGAGGCCCCCATTTTCATCTTCTGTGGACTTGCTTGTCTCCTTTTTGGAGGCAAAATACTGAACTGGACCCTCCAGATACCTGTCATTATGTTCTCAACTTATTTGTACCTAGTGGGTGGTGCTAAGTGAGAGAGGGCAAGGGCTGTTTTTTTTTTTTTTAATTAATGAAACATTTTCATTTATTTTACATCCTGACCACAGTTTCCCCTCCCTCCTCTCCTCCCCTTCCCTCCCCGCCCAGTCTCCTCTCTACCCCCCCATCCACTCCTCCTCCGTCTAGTCTCCTCCCATGGGCATCAACAAAGCACATCAAGCTGAAGCAGGCCCCAGCTCCTCCCGAGGACCAGGGTTTGTTAATAAG